>NW_028300963.1:1876250-2220000 GCF_049000335.1 Polistes dominula
TGAATATTTAATTATTGTTATTAAATATTATTATATATAATATAAATATTTATTATTATTATTATTATTAATAATAATATATATTATATATTATATAATATTATTAAATTTTATATTATATATTAATATAATATATTTTATATTATATTATATAAAATTATTATATTAATATTATATTTAATAATATTATATATATATATATATATATATATATAAAATAAAATATAAAATAATATAAATAAATATAATATAATATAAATATAAAATATAATATAAAATAATAAATATAATATAAAATAATAAATATAATATAAAATAAAATAATATATCTTTAATATTATAATTTTTTATTTTCGTCATATGACTAAAATAAAACAAAAAAAAAATGCAAATTCAAAGTAGGAGAATAATAAAAAGAAAAAGAATAATGAGGGATGATAAATTATTATTATTATTATTATTATTAAATTATTATTAAATTATTATATACTTCAATAGCTTCTTCTCGTAAATAATTTCTCATAGATTCCAATTGAACTTGTAATCGTTTTTCCTCAAGTAATTTATCAACATATTTTTCACCCTCATTAAAATCCGTGCAAACTTTACTACCAATAGCCAATGAAAATGCTTTACCAAGTCCTTCACGAGGATCCTCGTCCTTACAAAAGGCCAATAACAATGCTGTATAATTAACTGAATATCTATCTATCAAATACATCTGACAAAGTAATTCTTTGGCCAATGCTAATCTCAAAAAAGTTTCTTTAATATCTTTCTCATCAATTATTTCTTCATCTTGATCATCATCCATTGTAACTTTGTTCTCATTTATTTTCGAATGTTTCATCAAATCAAAATAATCAATGGCTTTATCTGTGATTATAGTACTCACCAATTTGTATGGATTTACCAAATCAATTTCATCGTCAAATAAATGACCATCCAATGGTCTTTTAAAATCATCGAATAAAATACTTTTGATATTTAATGAAATATCATCATCGGAAAAAATATATTGGAAAAACCATAATGGTACAGAACGATACTGATCTATCGTCACTATTTCTTTTAAATCGTGATCCAACGATCTATAATGATCGCGTGCACGTAAAATATCGTCCTGAGTTGCCATTGGAAGATTAATGGCATAAATCAAAAATTCACGCCATTCTATGTACTCGCAATTACGTCCAAAAATATTTTCTATTAATTTATTAACATCACATGATCGTAATTGTCGCCAACACGATGGTACTGGCATCGAACCAAAACCATGATCTTCCTCATCCTTATTGTAAGATATCATATCTTGTAAAACATAAATCAATGAACGTTCAGGTATTTTTCCACTGGGTGCAATGATTTTAAATACGTTCAACAAACGACCCAATTGTCCCATAGTAAATAAAAATGGTTTTATGGTTTCTTTGATTAATTCTATTGGTTTTTCTTTTTTATCGGGATACATTAAAATGTTCGATTTAATATAAAAATCTTCACCATCTAATATTAATTCATCTTGTAACATTTTTTCTTCTTCTATGACAAAAGCAAATATTTTTGTCAACTCGTTAATGCTAGTCTTTTCTTTTTCGTATCTGTAAAATATATTTTATCGTTTTTTTTTCTTTTCTTTTTTTTTTTTTTTAATTTAATATAATTTTAAACTATTTAAAATAAATTGTAAAAATAATATTAATAATTTATATATACTTTTACTTTATATATATATTATTTATAATTTATATTTATATTTATTATAAATATAATTTATATTATATTTAATTTATATTTAAAGTAAGGTTATATATATATATATCGTACATAAATTGAAATAATTGAATTGAAATACAACGCCATATTGAATACTTAAACAACTTCGAAACCTAGATAACCTCTAAATATAATAAATCTTTAAATTTGCAATAAAAAAAATACAAAATAATCGCGATAAAAATTATTCTATATCCCAAATTGAAAAAAAAATCACGCGAAATAAAAAAAATTCCGTAATAATTCGGTGTTCGGTAATTATAAAATATTTTTTTAATAATAATTCGGTAATTCTAAAAATTCAATAATTTCAAAATTCATTGGAGAGACAGACAATTTTTGAGACACTGAATTTTTATATATAAAGATAATAATAATAATAATAATAATAATAATAAAATAAAACCTGTCAATTATCTTCTCATAAATTTGATGAAACGTCAATCGCATTGTTTCGAGAAGAAAATTAACGTCGACTTTTGCTGAACCTAAAATAACATCCAATCTCATTTTTATTCGATTGATTTCAAATAAAATGGCGTATTTCCATTCTTGAAAAAGATCATTTATCCTAATTCTCATCAATTTTTCATCGTCAACTTTTCTTCGAGTTTTTTCTCTACCAGTTGAAACATTTTCTTCTTTTTTCATTGTCTCATTCGCACGAGTTGCGATAAATTCTACAAATTGTTTAACATAATTAACATTATCATTGATAACTTTATAAATTAAACTATCGTTTGTATCAAAATTGCAAGTTGAATTTGCAACATTGACAAATAAATTCGTTATTTCTTCAATTAAATTGTGCACATTTATAACAGGTTTTGTAAAATCAAATTTATCCGATATATTTTTCGATTTTTTCACATCTTTTCGATCTATTTTATCTTTAATATATTTATCATTGATCATAATAGTACTATCATCAAACATATTTTCATTCATTTGCAATTTGATATCATGTATATTCAATTTGTCGAGTAAAATTTTCGAATATCTAGTTTCTTTGATAGATTTTTCAAGCATACTAGTATAATAATCTTGTATCAATTGAATAGTATCTACAAAACGATCAATTTCACATTGAATTATCGAAAGATAAATATTAATCAATATAACAGCTTCGAAAGAGGTCCAATTTTCGTGAATTATTCTTTGACGTTCCTTTTCACATTCCAATCTTTTGACATCACAAATATCAAATAAATCATTTTGAAATTCAATCAAACGACAATGTAATTCACATTTAACATCATCGTCGTTTCTCGTGTCATCTTTTACATTGTTGAACATATGTTGAAATTCATGTAATAAATTTTGTTTGGTATCAGGTCTATTAATAAATTTCATCATGTTATTGGTTAAAAAATTTTTATAAGGTATAACAGACATCGAATGGATTCTCTTTAATGAAAATATTTCCATCAAATCGAAAATATAAATTTCTTCCAAATTTTCCCATAATGTAGCCAAAGCATCGAGTAATATAGGATTTATAGGTAAATCTAACCATTTCCAACCATCTTCTCCAGGTTTTGTTGATACACCATGAACATCAAGATGATCATCGGAAACTTTGTCATCTTTCATTTTGATCTTATCTTTTTCTTCTTCTTTTTCTTCTTCTTCTTTTTCTTTGGATAAAACAGATCGTTCAACAATTTTGGATTTTTTTGGGGAAAATTCTTTGTAATTACGTTTTTCATGTTCTTCCAATAATTTCAATGCATCTTCACCAAATAATTCAATGGAAGGTGTCCTTGGCATAGATTTATCACCAATTACTAATCTGACTATTTTTTTAATGATATTTGTATCGAAATGATCGTAATAAACAACGTAAGCTATGTTTTGTTCGATATAAAATTTATCAATAGGTGTAACATCATCTGACAATATTTCTACCAATTTATTCGGATCTACTTTAAGGTTAATTGGTTTTGGTATAACTCTGACGTAAGTTGTCATAAATGTTGACGTTGAAGTACTATCATTTTTCTTGATTATAGGATTTGGCAATAATTTTGATTGTCTGTAGAAAAAAAAAAACAACAAATAATATCTCATAGTATTTTATCATACGTTTCTTATTTAATGTTATTTATTAATATTTATAAAGAATAAATTAAATTACTAAGTGTCAAGTATACTAATATTTTATTTAATAAACAAATACCTTCGTGTGTGTAATTTTAATTATATTATATAATATTATAATAAAATATAATAATATAAAATATAAATATAATAAAATATACTATAATATATATATATTATATATAAATAATATAATATAATATATATATAATTATATATTATAATTATTTATAAAGTATCAATGATTACCTGTAAATACTATAATCATCGATTTCCGTATCCTCATAAATTATTCTCGACGAAACCGGATCTATATCTTCTATGTTAATTTTATCGAATTCTTCTACCACATTAATAGAATCAACATAATGTTGAGAAATTTGATGACCAGTTAAAGCAAATTCCAAACGTATCATTTGTTCATAACTATTAGGATAATCGATCAATGCCCATCCTTCGATTTCACCTAAACTCTTTAAATATTCAATAATTATTTTGGTATTTAATTCGTTAGAAATTGGTTGACCCAATATTAAAAATTCGTATGTCCATTTTCCAATGTGTGCAGGATCACTTAAAATAGGATTCATATCATCGTATGGTATAACTCGTGGTGTTTGAGTTTCTTTTTCTTTCAAACCTTTTCCTTTATCCTTCTCTTTCAATTTTTCTTTTCTACGTAGAGAAATTTGATCAGATTTATGAATTTTTTTCGATCTAGTCGTTGTATTATTTTTTAAATTATCAACTTTACGATTTTTCATAATATCATTGGTAGCACGAATAATATTTGCATCGATATATTCAAAATCCAACATTTCTTCCTTGTATCTTAACAAACAATAATTAATTGCATCTTTCATTGATACCAAACGTATATCACTATTTTTTAATAATATTTCTATAGAATCGTACAAACGTGGTTCAATAATACCTAAAACGATAGCAGCTGTTTTAACTTTAGGTACTGGTGATTCTAAAGGACCACTTGGATAAGGATAAACAAATTCTAAAAGTCGATGTACTATATATCCTAACACAAGTTCACCTAACTTTAAGATTTCTTCAATTTCTGGATCAATCGTAGATGGAACGTATTCGTCCCAAGGTGATTGCAAAGTATGATAATTTTCGAAATTGGCTTCGTTCAATATTTCTTCTCTGTCCAATCGTGATTGAACAATTTCTTCGATATCTTCTTCTTTTTCTTCTTCTTCATCATCATCATCTTCTTCTTTAGAAAATTCATTCTCAAACAATTCGAATATTGGCTGACATTTTAAGAACAACGTTTTCCATTCGTTCCAAATCGCTTTTGGCATAGAATCTTCGTTTGAACTTCGATATTCAGATAATTTCAATGCAATGTCTATCAAATCATATAAAACTTCTCGACAGATTCTTTCGTGTTTTTCACGCAATTTGTTTAATTTCTCCTGACGAATTTTACAATGTAATTCACATAATCTACGATATTCCATATCAATTTCTTCGTATTCCCAATCGTATTCCTCTCTTTGTCTATCTTGTTCTAATCTTTTTTTATTCTCTTCAGCTTCTAACATCAATTCATCAACTATCCTTCTGTTCTCTGTCATAACATTTTTCTGATTAAGTACCTCCGACAATTTAGTTATTATTTGTTTTTCATAATGCGATTGATCTAGTACTCGACGTGCCAATAATTCGTCGAAACATTTCTCTTGATTTTCTAATAAATTTTTCCTAAGTTCAGAAATCAATGTATTTTGTATTCCAGATTTAACAGTGTTATCAATGTTATCCTTTTTCTTACGATTTTTCAGCCATGATACATAAGCTTTAGCAGCATCAGGATTTTCCTCGTATAATTCTATTTCTTCATATATTTTATCATTTGAACAAGGATCATAATAAATATCCTTTATGGAAGATTGAATACGATGTTTACGAGCAAAATCATTCATTTCTTTTGAAATATCATCATTTTTCGTATCATTTAATGTCATCGAAACATGAATAGATTCCATCCAATCGATCCTTTCAGATGGATATTTCGTTTTTAATATTTTTGAATGTACTTGTTGTTCTTCTTTAGAAGTTTTTAATGTCTTTTGAAACTTATCACGATACCATTTTATCGTACTAGTTGCTGTTTTCAATGGTTTTGATAATGGATGATCTGGTATTTCGTATGGTGTGGGTTCTTCGTCGATAGGAATTACGTCAAATTTTCTTGAACTTGGTATGTATTTTTCTCGTTCTTTTTGTAACGTGATAAAGTATAAACTGTCCTTGTCTTCTAAACTTAGATAAACTTTATAAAATAATTGTAAAGCAGTGGTACCTTTGCCACAACTTATTTGTCCGATACAATCGTCGGTACAATCAACACCGATAAAACGTAACCAAATACGTAAATGTTTTAAATTTACACGACATAATGTTGGATCTTTCGTTTGAATGATCGTACCTAATTGATCGCAATTAATTATACCATAACCGTGAAGAATTTGTGCCAAGATATAACCGTCTTTTGTGTAATGTCCAAACAACTCGGGTGTTAAATCGATTAAAATACCTAATCTTCTTTTAAACCATTCTTTTAAAACTTCACCCATATTTTTCTTATAATAATTATATATATATTTTTTTTTTTTTTATTATTTTATACAAAGATCTTTCAAGATAAGATATATTTTTGTAAAGCAAATACATATATTTTTTCGCGCCCGCGATATGTATTATATATTATATGATAAAACTATAATATTCAATAATGAACAATTAATTAATCTGTAAATAATAATCGACATAGGTAAAATATCGATTAATCAATCGAATATACATATTGCATTAAAATATACATATATATATATATATATACAGATGATGATTATTTTTTATTCAATTATTTACAATATAAATTCTTTTTTTTCATTGTATTCGTAAATACTATTGATATCTAGCTTATTATATTAATGCAACATTAATGCATTAAACAAATAAATGGAACTTCTAAATAATAGGAAGTTAATTATTTGAATAAAATGTAAATGAAACGTTTACTTCTTATACAATATAAGTATTAGCGAATAATAATATTTTAAGTACATAGAGTAAAAAAATTAATCTCATATATTGTTTGACATGCTCATATTGAATAATTAAACGTAGAAAAAATATGATAACATTTTATTATTGGTTAGTAGTTATAAAATAAAACAATTAAGAGTAAATATGAATAATTAATCAATATCTTTTTTATTGTATAATGATTTTAGAACTAGATTTTTTTTTTTTTATAAATGTTAAAGGAAAATTGATGACGATTGTACTAATTTACAGAGCTGCTATATTACAGCTCAATTAATTCATTCATTCATTCATTTTATATTTACATAAATATGGATAAAAGTTGTTTTAGTACAAATTGAATTCTACGGTAAAACGTTAACTAGTAATAATAACTATAAATATAATATATGTATATATATATATATATCTTTCTTATACAGTTCATAAACATTCAATTGATCGCTGTATGTTACATTAAAACGTTATGTATAATGTTTAAATTTATATATATATATATATATGCTGACATGAATCTTTTTTCACAATACACAACCCTTTTTAGTTCCAATATAATATAGTTAAAATATCTTTCATTTCATAATGAAAATTTAAAAAAAAAAAAAGTAAAATAAAATAAATCACAGTTCGACAAATGCAGCAATTGTTCACTTAAAATCATTTCCATCTTCTGTATATTTATCATTTTTCACTTCTATCCTTAGCTGCGAACGTCCTCTCGTATGATTTCCAATTCGTGAACGTAGATCACCACTTTTTAACGTTTCTCTCAAATCTCGACCTCTTTGTTGTCTAAAATTGATTAATAATTATAATTAATATGATGTTAATTTAGTTGTAAGAAAAATTATAGAATACAAATGTATGATGCACTTTTACCTTTCTTTTAAACTACTGCTGTTAATCACACTTTTGACACTATTTAATCTCGACCAAACTGTAGATGCAACACGTGGCTTATGTTGTACCACTTTAATTACGCTTCCTTTCGGTCCTTGTACTTCTTTAGCTTCTAAATCACTATCTTCACTATCAATCTCATTTTCTTCTTTTCCTTCACCTTCTGTATTTTCTTCTTCTTCCGTATCTTGCCATTCACCCTCTTCTTTCTCTTCAACTTGAATATCATCTACAATTTCACCATCCTCTTCCTACAAATAAAAATAAATTATTATATATATATATATATATATATATATATATATTTACAATCAGTTGATTGTAAAACACTTGTAATATTAAATGACGTGCAAAAATTACCTCAGAATCACTTGGTTTCGAAGAATTCAATCTTGTAGCATTATTATTTGTAACCACAACTTGTATAGCTTCTGGAAATCGTGTTGGTTTGATTGGCGCTCTACCAAGTCTCAATCTCAAATCATTTCCACTTGTCATACTATTCAACAACATCTGTTCATTCATTTAAAACAAACAAACAAACAAAAACAAATTAATAAAATACAAATGTTTACCAATGAAATAGGAAATAGTTTAGTTGTAATAAATAATATATACCTGAGTTTTTAGTTTAGCACGTCTTTTATGAATTTTCTTCTCCTCGTCATCCGCATGCATTCGCATACGCAATACTTTACTTTTTGTACACCATTCTTCTTCGCTATCACTTTCATTAGCACTGCTATTACTTTCTTCAACGCGTGCTGTACTTTTAGAAGGAAATTTAATTCCAAGCCTTTCCTTAATATTTCGTCCTGAATCCTTGTAATTATTCTTAACGATAAAATCATTTTCAACGGAATCATTAATTCCCCAAGATTGGGATAAAGCACCCCAAGGATTTTTCATGCGATTTCCAAACGTGCCATTTTCTTCTTCTTCTTCTACTGCTGTTGCTGTTGCTGTTGCTACTTCTTCTCCTTCTTCTTCTCCTTCCGATAACTTTTTTCTATTCTGTTTTATTTGTTTCAACTTTCGTTTACGAGATTCCGTCAATAATCCTTTTATTCCTGTAAAATATATAATATTGTTATTATTTAATAAGTTATTATTACATAGAATGATAACTGAAACAAATGAAGAAATGAGACCAATATATACAAAAATTACCTCCAAAATTAGGATTCCCATGTTTCTTATAATATTCACTCATCTTCTCTGCATTGGGTTGTTTCTTATCAGATCTGTTAGCAAATCTTAAGAATATTCTTCTAGATTTAGGACAATCAACACCTTTCCTCCATATTCCTGGTGGTAAAGGATAATCGATATCCTTGATATTTATCTCATTTGTATTTTTCTTTTCGTCAACTTCTTTATCGGATGAACTATCATATTCAACTTCCATAATGCAGTCTTCATTAATGACACTGTCTACTGTTGTATTCATATTATTTTTGTTATTTAATGGTTTATCAGTAATGCCTACAATACGTTTTGATAATCCTAACATGGCTCTAGCTGCCGATGCATTATCAAGCCATACAACATTACCTGCAGAAAAATTCAAAATGTTTAATGAAAGTTTTACATCATTGAAATTAGATTTTTTCTATTGAAGAAAAAAGAAAAAATATATATATATATTAATATATACATGATACGTCGTTTATCCATTCAATAGATGCCGGAGCATAATCTTCAAAATATTTAAAAACATCTTTCGTGCTCATGTCTTCGGTTCCTCTCATGTGTATCACATTTAATCTAATATTCCGTGTATTTTCATTATCTTCTCCTATTCCCATGCTAATATAAATATTGAACACAAAATTTATTAATATAATGTATAATTACATTATTATTATTATTATTGTTATTATTACTAATGACAAATGTAAAAAAATTTTACCTTGTATACAAATCTTGTTCGTAATTGGATAGATTGTTTTTGGTCAATCCAAAACGTTTAGCTCTCTCTACCATTTTTAATTTTTCTTCTTTACTAAATATGTCAATACCTGTTGTAAATGTTCCAGCACGATTCTCGTAACGACTTTCAGAAAACTAAAAGTATAATAATATGGCGTACATATTGAATTGTGTTCACTTATAATATATAAATAAAAACAAAAACTTAATAAATAAACTATAATTTATCTCAAAGACGAATTATCTTATCAAAGTTTCTTAATTACCTCTGAAGTATTAGAATTATTCAAATGATTAAGTTTTCCACTGGCTTCCAAAAAATCATTCGTTCCAGATTCTTGTTCCAGGGTCATTTCAACGTCAACAAGTTCTTCAGTTACCTCCATGTTTAAACACAATGAACTTTCTTTATATTCGATAACATATAATGATCCTTTTTAAATAAGGATAATAAATAATTGTTAAAATATGTTAAATAAGAAAATTATTTAAAAGTAGATAGGTTATGATTTACACAAATAAGAAGAACCACAAACTATGACGCGTACCAACAGTTGCAAATTCGTCATGAAAACGTATAACCATAAACAACCAATAAGGAATAGATATTCAAGGTTATTGATAATTTTTCTTTCGAAGCATTTGTAGCGAAATAACAAATGCGACAGTAGCGACATTACGTACAAATGCACAAGCTTGACTTAAGTTTAAAGTCGATTATTCGTAGATTGTACGAACATAGAGAAAAATAAATCATTTTCAATAATTATGATTGAATGTTAAGTATCCATTGATTCCACTAATCTTTTCTATTATTTATCAAACAATTGTTACACATTTCACTTTAAAAATTAATTATACAATACATACTAATTTGATTATAAAGTACGATCACCGTAGTTCATATTAGAGAATGTTCATTGGCTTTCAAAATTTGAAGTCGACCAATCAACTATCGTTTTTTTCAAACAATTTATTTTGCGCGAATATTTTATTTATTCAAAAAGAAATTCCTTTTTTATTTGGAATACCTGCAACGTATATATATATATATTTAAAATATAAGTAAGTAAATTTATTTCTTAATAGAAATTTTTCTACATACAAATCTAGTTTATCTTCCAAAATATGTAAAAGAAATTTCAAAAGATCGTAATAATTAATCGTAAGTATAATTTTACTAGAATTGTATCGAAGAAATAAACTTCGGGTCTTCGTTTTCTTTTTTTTTTTTTTTTGTAATACATATAATGACCATATAATAATATTTGTGAATTTACATAATCGAACCCTTTGAATACTACTAACAATTAATTTTAATTCCTTAATTGTTTTTACATAAAAGTTGTTGAAAATAGGCGTATTATTGACTGAAGTTGTTAAAAAGTATAACCTTTTTTTATTGACTTCTAGTTAATAATTTATTCACGTTTGTTATTTTTCTTTTTCTCTTTTATAACAAACTACATTCTCACAAGGTTATTATAAATAAAAGGAATTATGGAATAACGTGAAATATTATTATACACATAACTTTATGCAAAAAGAAAAAAAAGTGGTTAATCATAATAATAAAAAAAAAAAAAACAAAAGATTATCTATATATATATACTATACGTATTAATTTACATTGCACATTATATATTACGTTACCACATGTTTATCCTACGTAATAATAGTATATGTATATATACATATATTCACTTTATATAATAAGTATAACACACATATATATACTTTTGGCAATGATCAAAATATATATCGATTGGTTAACAACTTTGCCAAGCATAAATGTATAGAAGTTATACAACAGATCTTAGAAATAAGTTTCAATATTTATAGTTCTTCTAGTTATTGTTTAGAAAATAATTAAGTAGAAAGAAAGAAAAAAAAAGAAAAGAAAGAAAGAAAGAAAGAAATAGAAAAAGAGATAGAAAAAGAGATGAAAAGAATGAAAAAGTTGTCATTCTATGAAAGTATTTATATGAAATACTTCATGATATTTATATTAACAATTGTTGAAAATGTCGAAATATTTAACCCCGATGGGAATAAACAGTTTCTTAACAGACATTTAATGATATATCGAGGCGCAATCATTTCTATTAACAGTACGCCTTTAGCTTCAGATTAAGAAGGAAGTACGGCTCACTACTAAACTAATCAAAGATAACACTTTTTTTTTTTAATATTTATATTATTAATATTATATATATAAATATAAATATATAATTTATTAATATAATATAATTATATAAATATATAATATTAATATACACGTGTATATATATATATATATATATATATATATATATATATATCTTTCTTCTTTCTTTTTTCGTGTACACAATAATTTGATATATTTAATAATAAAGTGTTTAAAAGAAAAAGAGAATAGAATTTTGACAATTGAAAAGTGTCATTTGTTTTTAAATATAATATACATGACATGATTGGGTGAATTGTGTAAAATTCGTTATATAGTTATTTTTTTTTTTTTTATAGTTCTATCAGTATGCCAGAAAACGGAATACAATTGAATGAAATAGTAAGTAAATTTATATATAATTATGTAAATATCATGTATTTATATTAAAAATATACATTATTAATAAATTATTGGTATTGAAACATTGTTTAATTTTAAAATAAAATAGAATATATTAAAAATATATATATATATATATATAATTATTATAATTCGTGAAACATTTCTTATGGCATTTTCTAAAAAGAATTTCTATCATATATATTAATTGTATAAATGTATTTATAAAGAAAAATATATATATAATTAATAATATATATATATATATATATATATATATATATATATATATATATATATATATATATGTATATTTTCACGTTATCTAAATTGATAAACCTAAATAATATGTTTACACTATCTAATAGCTAGGGGTTAGCATAATTGTCATTTTTATGGTTGAGTTTTAATGGATTTTTCGAAACAATAGATCGTTATTTATCTTTTCTTTTGTTTTTTTCCTTCTTTTTAATTGTTTGTTTGTTTGTTATCTTTTCTGTCAATTGTTCTCATATTTGTTTTTATCGCTATATTTTTAAGAACCTAATTGTACGATATATATATGCAAATTGTTTCGTAAGTGCATATCAATATTTAATACACAAACATACACACACACACACACTGTAAAAGTAAAAAAAATGTTACGTGATATAATATAATATTGGAGTTATGGATTATTTAAAAAATATTCCATGTGCCTGTTTAGTTTCAAATATTTTTTTTGAATTTTCTTAAATATTTGAAATTATTGTTTATCCTAACGAAGTATAAAAAATTTGATATATTATCGGTGCTTTATTCTCGTAATAATTTTAATTAAAGTTATTGGTGTTGTGAATTTGGCAAAATGATTTTTACATATATTTTATTTATAAATTAATAAAAATATTATATAAATATAATTGTGGAAGAACGTTATTAAATTTGTTAAACACTAAAAGTTATTATATTTTAATATAAAAACACTTTCTTCAATTAATATTGTTCAATATCAAATTAATGTTGTTTATTTTATCTATAAATAAATGTATTAATTAACAATATTTAATTAGTTAGAAAAAATTAGAATAAAAACCATTAAAATATTAAAATACATTTATGAAACATCCTATATATATATATATATATTATTAATAAGACTATTTAGTTCTTTTCTTAAATATACTACTCTTCAAATATTAAATTAATTATATCACAAAAAGATAATTTTAAACTACAAAAAAAAAAAAAAGAACCAACAAGATTATTAAATAATAAATTTATCTTTAATTATTCCTGCACAAATATGTATAAATTATTATTAGTGTAATCATAAATTCAAAATGATTAATAGGAATGTATAATTGTATATTTAAATTCTAATCTGTTAAGCATGTTATGTACTCACTGAGAAAACGAATATTATCCACTATGATATTTGATATAAATCAATCATAATGTAAAAAAGATTCTCTTAGATCGTGAGAGATGATGCACTTCGTTCAATTAAAATAACCACGATTGTTAGCCACGTTTTCAATTAAAATTATCACGTGAATTTTAATCTTGATTCAACCAGTCTATGCTTTAAATTTATATTTATCAGTTCAATAAGTCCAAGGACGTTATACTATTCTATGAATCATCACCATCATCATCATCATCATCATCATCATCATCATCTTCAATTTCATTTTTTCAAAAAGTATAATCAAATCTTTGTATTTTTAATGGTCACATTGAAAAATAAAAACAAACATATATATATATATATAATGGAACTTTACTTAGAATTTATATCTTGGCATTAACTTCTTCTTGTGTCAGAGTTTGAGTTAACTGTTACGACAGTATTCATGTTAAGTATATTAATATGTATGTGTGGAATGTGAGCATCATCATGCTAAATACTTAAATAAGCATTCGTGAAAGGATTGGTCTATGGGTCCCCAGATAATTCAATTTTTTACATATAAGTGTTCTGTATGTGTTAATCCACTTTAGGTGAATTCTATAGAATTTCAGATTGTAAAGAATATATTGCTAGTAAGAAATAAAAACAAGTTTAGAATATTATATAGTATACGCAGAAAGTTTCAAATGAAATCTAATAAAATGTATTTCATTTAATTGTTTTTAAAGATTAAGAGATTAAGATGTTATTAATTTTAAACTATTGTGAAAATTTAAAAGTATGTACAGAATAAACATTTAATAATTTTAGAATTAATTAATAAAAGTTATGTTCAATAGAGGGTGTGTATAGAATATGGGAGGTGGTAATGAAAAAATTTCATCTACAGATTTTTCTTTCCTTAATTAGGGTTTACTCTAAGCAAACCCGAATGAAATTTGAATTATTACATTTATTGGAATTTTTGGAATATTGAATTTTTTGGATATATCCATTTAAATGGATATTAATTTAAATATTAAATGTAATACATTTTACATATATTACTGTTAGTATGTAAAATTCATTAATTTGCAAAGTAACTTAATTGATCAATTAATAGTATGACAGAAAATAAAATTATCATACTTTCAAAATAAATAATATATGAATTCATATAAGAAATATAAAATTGAAATTTATTCTCAAATCTCGAAGAATTTCAATGTTTCTTTTCAAATCTTATCTAATCTCGAGATATAGTTTTACTATTTATTTAAGGTATTAAATTAGATTTCTTTCGAATACTGTGAAAACGAGAAAATAAAATAAATTGCGAACATTAAATATTCGTAAATCATGTTGTTCTATCGATTTAACTAATAGCTTCTGGTTAATTTATGTATAACAATGTTATATTTATTAAAATTATACTAATTTTATTCTATTATATAATACAAATCTTTTTATATGTTTTTTTTTTTTTTTAATAAAAAAATTAAATGCAAGTAAAATAATATTCTATAGCCAAATAAGTATTCGTCTATATATATATATAATTATATTATATATAATAATTTATAATATATTTATAATTTTTAATTATAATTAATACATTATATGTAATTAATTTAATTACAATTAATATATTATATATAATTAATTTAATTAAAATATATTACATATAATTAATGTAAAAAATACATATATGTTAATAACTTATTTCGATGCAACTAGGTGTAAATCAAATTAACAGAAATTATAAATTAAAAATGTATTCTATTATAATAATTATTAGATATCTACAAATTATCATTGAAAATAACAAATATATTTCTAATAACGTATTTATGTGATTACACTAGATAAAAAACAAAGTTACAAGTGATAATTAATCGTTTTCCTTAATTGTATTTATTAAAAGTTTAATCAAACAATAAAGTTGTGATTATAACGCAATATAAGATGAGACAATAATCTCTTGGTAAAATCAATGTTTTGCAGTGTGAAGTATTCAAACGAACGAATAGAAAAATGGTAATGAAGATAATCAATTTTATAAAAAATATTTCCTTATTTCTATTAGTGATTTTCAATCGATTTAACAGATTTCTTTTATTTCTTAGAATATCAAAGCTAAGTCGAGTGCTTCAATATATTTCCCCATCATTATCATCATCATCATCATCATCATCATCATTATCATTATCATTATCATTATCATTATACGCTTACAATTAAAGACAATATCTTGATGCTCTACAAAAAGTAAAATTTATAGTTCGTAATATGTATTCTTATGTAATCTCGTTTGAAACAGCATTTTTTTTTTTTTCTTTTTCTCGTAATTTTAAATGAATACTCACACGAGAAAAATGGTTAATCCGGTTTTCCTATTTTTTCTGTTTTTTTTTTTTTTTTTTTGTTTTTTTTTTTTTTAAGAAAAACGCTCCAAGAAAAATAGATGTATTTATCTTATTTTCTCTTGATCAATTAAATTTATTTTAGGATTTGGATAATTCCACGAGAATTGATACGCAAGAAACTTCGAAAAATTCTCAAAATAGAGCAGCTGATATTACTTATGGTATCGACGATGTACCACCATGGTATTTGTGCCTTTTCATGGCACTTCAGGTATTTTATTATTATTATTATTATTATTATTATTATTTTTATTTTATATAAAAATTCAGCAAAACATATTAAACTAATGAAATTCTATTTCTGTAAAATTACGTGATTAAAGTTATTAATTATTAAATTAATATTCTCAAATAATATTCATCAGTAATTTAAAAAAAAAAAAAAGAAAATTAACTATCCGTATTAATAATATTTATAATAAAATATTAGTACACAATAAATTCCATTAATAACTCGTAAATGGAAGTCGTCTAATTAAAACCCACGAAATATGCTTTTTAAATGAAACTATATATATGTATCCTTCTAAAACATGGAAAAAAAAAGCGAATAAAAATGATCTGCATGATCATATCATTCTACTTATTTATTCTCAAGATATTCACATATAAAAATGATTCCGTTTACCTTGAATATCTTCGTTACATGTAATGATATGAAAAAAAAAAATATATTTGAAATTAGAATAAAATAAGATTTCATGGTTATCTTGTTTTTTTTTTTCTTTTTTTTAAATAGAATAATCTATTTTCTTTTATCTCTTTAAGATAGTCAATATAAAAACGAAATTAAATATAATAATAAAATAAACTTCCTGTATATTAAAATTAAATATTTACAATTCTAAATTGTGATCAATCATTTGCATAAATGCAAGGAATTATCAAACTCTATTACCAATTATTTAACAAAATTGCTTACCAATAATGTTTAATAATATTAATTACGTTAATAGTAGAATTAAGTTAATTATATATGATTGTATCAAAATAGATTATGTTTTAAACATTGTTTAAATATTTTTCCTAGCATTATTTAACGATGATAGGTGCCATCGTTTCGATTCCATTTATTTTAACTCCAGCACTTTGCATGGCTGAAGATGATCCTGCCAGAAGTTACATAATATCAACGATGATCTTTGTAACTGGTCTTGTAACATTATTACAAACTACGATAGGATGCAGGTGATAGTATTATCTATGATTATTTTTATTAATTTGTGTATTTCGTTATCTATCTTTTTAATGTTTTACTACCGTCTACGTATTATAAACAAATTAAATGAATGAATGATTAAGTATTGACATAAAATTCTATCACTTCAATGAATTATCTTTTTTTTTTTTTCAAGAATCTTATCGAGACGAATGATTAATTTACTTTTAAATCGATTTCGATACAAAAAAAAAGAAATTAGAATTTTTGTCTTTATTTGTACAAAAATTATTTCTTTATTATATTATTAAATGAAACAAATTTTTATGGTTAATCGTGTGTTCAAAAAAACACATCTGTACAGACACATATATTATTTTTATTATCATCTTGAAAATAATTGATGAAATATGTTCACCCTATAAACATTTGTTTAAATATTCTTCAATGTAAGTCTAAATATAATACGCGATACTTACGTATTAAATGCTATAGCAGCAAAATTCCGCTAATGCGCCAATCTACATCTTAAATTGTTGCGACAAATCATAGAATAAAAAATAATTTTATTTAAAATCAAAACACTTTCAAAATTCAAAAGATTTTATTTATAAAAAGTAGTCACACACACACACACAATCGGATTTAGGTGGAAAATGAGCCGATATAGAATTTAACATAGATTCAAAACAGTCTCTGTTTTCTTTCACCTGATGCTGTTCACCATAATCCTGACGAAACCCTGACGCAACCCTGACGCAACCATGACGATTGGTGTGTGCAAACAACAAGGTTGCTCTTTATTTGCGCATTAGCGAAATTTTTGCTGCACTGGCGTTAATATTTAAATACCTAATACGCTTTTATATAAATTGTTTATAAATTTGAAAATGTATACCAATATATAAATGACGTATTGGAGACATTTAATTATACATTCATAGATTCTCGAGAGTATATAAATTATTGTAAAGACGAATGTGAATCATTGGTGTTAGAAAAAACGAGTGAGTTATAACTCTTGTCATTAACTATTATCTTTAATAGAATCTGAATAATAAAAAGATGAAAGCGTATGAGTATCTTTTTTTTTTTTTATTTTTTTAAATCTTTAATCACAGATTGTACATTATGTACAATAAAACCAATGAGAATAATCTTACTTATAATTTCAAATTACGATCACGATCAAAGAATATTTGAAATTATTTTATACAAAAGGAAAAAAAAAGAATCACAATTTTAACCGCATTCATATTCATTAATCGAACATCCGTATGAATTTGTAATTTATCTTGGTTTTTAATTTTTTTTTCTTTCTTTTTAATTATATCTTTTAACAGATTACCTTTGGTACAAGGTGGTACGATATCATTTTTAGTACCAACACTTGCCATATTAAATTTACCACAATGGAAATGTCCAGCACCTGAAATTTTGGAAAATATGTCTAGCGAAAATCGAACAGAATTATGGCAAATTCGTATGAGAGAATTGTCAGGTGCAATTGCAATATCTTCATTGTTTCAAGTTATCGTTGGATTTGGAGGTAACGAGACAAAACAATAAACGTAATTTATATCAATGTTTTTTTTTTAATCGATTTCCAATATTCAATCATATTTAAATTATTAATAATTAATTTAGAAATTATAATTATTATAACAAAAAACGAATAAATTAATATAATATATATATATATATAAAAGATTTTCGTAAAATATTCTTTTGAATTTGTAAAAATATTAACAGATAATAATTTGATTTAAATAATGATATTAAAGTAAATAAAATTGAAGGTTGAAACATTTGGATCTATATCAACTTAAAATATTTGTATTAACATTAATGTTAATTATATTTATTAATTATTTATAGTTACTATTAATGTATATTATTTAATTAGTTAAATTCTTATTTATTAATAATTAAATTTAATTAATATAATTTAATTAATATATTTTAATTAAAATAAATTCTTAATTAATTCTTAAGAATTATGTTAACAATTTTCTTGTATTTTTGTTCGTTTACAAAAAAAAAACATAATATTTACTCGTAAAATAAGATGTTGAGAAATAATATAAAATTTTGATATGTCTTTAAGGAATTATCGGATACTTGTTAAAATTTATAACTCCTTTAACAATCGTACCAACCGTGTCATTGGTCGGATTATCTCTTTTCGAAAATGCTGCAGAAGCTGCGTCAAAGCATTGGGGAATTGCTGCTGGGTATGATACAATATATTTCTTTCTACTTAAAATAATATAAGAAGATTAAAGAATATTCTTTCAAATGATTAACTTTTGAAATGAAATTTTCTTCTTTGTTTTTTTATTTTTTATAGAACGATATTAATGTTAACGATGTATTCACAAATATTGGTCAATGTATCGGTTCCAATAATAATGTATCGTAAAGGTCACGGATTACGAGTTATATGGTTCGAATTATTTAAATTATTTCCAGTAAGTTTATGAGTTATTTATTTATTATACTAAACACATTTGTATAATATTATCTTGAACAATTGAGACAATACGTAGTTATTCGCTTTAACGATAAATTTTACGATATTTCTCGTGTTCTTTCATGCATATCGATTTATTTTCTAAAAGATCGTAAATATTACATAGAAAAATTATGACTTCCTTCTTCTCAAGTATAATTTATAAATCCTATTATGGAAAATAACGATGTATTATTATCCTTAGGTGCTACTGACAATTATAGTAATGTGGATAATATGCACAATTTTAACATTTACCGATGCACTGCCAGTCGGTCATCCAGCTAGATCCGATAGTAAAATTAAAATAATCAGTGATTCTCCATGGTTTCGTGTACCATATCCTGGTCAATGGGGTACACCAACTGTTACTTTATCCGGTGTCCTTGGAATGTTAGCAGGTGTATTAGCATGCACAGTAGAATCTATCAGTTATTATCCTACTACTTCTAGAATGTGTGGTAAGAAAATCATATTAATAATTGATTATATTTAATAAATATGCATATATTGTTTGTATGTTTATTAATATTAATGAATATAGGTGCTCCACCTCCACCAGTTCATGCTATTAATCGAGGAATAGGAATGGAAGGTCTTGGAACAATGTTAGCTGGTCTTTGGGGTAGTGGTAATGGCACTAATACGTTTGGTGAAAATGTTGGCACTATAGGTAAATAATTATTTAATTTGATTAATTGTATTATCTTGAAAACTCTATATATATATATATATATATTATTTTTCGTTTTGATTAGGTGTAACAAAAGTTGGAAGCCGTCGAGTCATACAATGGGCTTGCGTATTAATGATATTGCAAGGTTTAATCAGTAAATTTGGTGCTGTCTTTATTATTATACCAGAACCGATAGTTGGTGGTATTTTTTGCGTCATGTTTGGTATGATATGCGCATTTGGTAAGTTATAATTACAAATTTATTTTTTTTTCTTATTTTATAGTTTTAAGTATTCAGTTCGATAACAATTCGTAATTAATATATTTTTGTTTTGTCATTTGTTAGGTTTGTCAGCTTTGCAATATATCAATTTAAACTCTGCGAGAAATTTATATATCCTAGGATTTTCTATATTTTTTCCTATGGTAAGTGTTAATAAAATTATTACAATAATTGCAAATTCTATTATATTTACAATGATTTTGATTTTTTTTTTTTTTTTAATATTTAGGTATTATCCAAATGGATGATAAAACACTCGGATGTAATAAACACTGGCAATGAAATTGCCGATGGTGTTATCACAGTATTATTGAGTACAACTATTTTAGTTGGTGGTGTGATTGGTTGTTTATTAGATAATATAATACCAGGTATGATAGATTTATTAATTGAAATAAAACACAATATTGTTTTCCTCATAGAAATTTATTGTATTAT
Organism: Polistes dominula; assembly: GCF_049000335.1. Classification (NCBI taxonomy): domain Eukaryota; kingdom Metazoa; phylum Arthropoda; class Insecta; order Hymenoptera; family Vespidae; genus Polistes; species Polistes dominula. Next base: position 1,897,451 of record NW_028300963.1, read on the forward strand.
ATTATTTTGATAAAAAAAATGAAGGTACCGACGAGGAACGAGGTTTAGAAGCATGGTCCAAAGAAATGGAATTAAATGTTGAAACGTCTGATGAAAAAGAAAGCAGTGAATATATACCAAATACATTTGATTTTCCTTTTGGAATGAAACTATTAAGAAGGTAATATAATTCATTCGTCTTGTTATTTTAACTATTATTATTTTTCTATGTGCGATTCGATCTTCATCTATACTCGCAACGTGACCTGCCCGTCTTAATCGACGTCACTTTATGACGTTAATAATATCCGGACTACTGTATAATTGACTTAATTCTATGTTATGAGATTTTATCTTTGTAATAAAGTAACTAACTATAAAAGAATTTTTTATGTTTTAGATGGAAATGGACGTCTTATTTACCATTTTCACCGACTTATCGACCAAGCCCTGGTATGTGTAGGTGTAGTAGAAAAAATTAAAATGGATGTTGCATTTACATTAGATTACGTTAGAATAAATTTACTAGAAATAATAGATGATTCTTATTGTATTATAAATTAATAAGTAATAATATGTTATTTATATTACAAAATGATGTATTTTTTGCTTCAGAAATGTGCATTCATAAAATCAAATAATAATATGTTAAGATTCATGTTATAAATATGTTCGTTATAATAATATCATTATATATTGTATAATAAAAACACATAAATATATATATATATTAATTAATTAAGTTTATTGTACTAATAAAACATTTATTAAAATTATTAATAATACGAAAAGCGTCCATTTTTAATTTTTTTTATTTTTTTCATAGTAAGGTTATAAAATGAATATACGAAATATAATTCAGAAAAATTATGAAATAAGACTAGATTTTCACTAAATAAATACATAATTAACAAACAAAAAAATTTGTTTTTTAAGTAAAATAATAAATTTTTAATGCAAGTCAATGTGCATTTCCTCAAAATTGTTCGGTGCAACAATGTAATTCGATTAACCCTTTTTTTATTGGTCGACGCACAATACGAAATTCGATAAATTGCCTCTGATTGGTTGATGCAATACTGTAAGACGAGGGATGTCTTATGATTGGTAGATCGAATGACAGAAAATAATTCTTATATGCATTTCGTAGACGATCGTAAAATTAGCGCGAAACAAATCAAATAGTACGAATCGTTATTCGTTTACATGTGTACACAGTAAATAATATTTAAATATTCATAGTATTGTGTAATTAAAAATATAAAAATAAAAGAGTGTAATAATGGCTACTTCGACGGATATTGCTACGGTATTTCTTATAAAATTTTCTTAATTTTTATCAAATTTCAATTCTAACCTAAACAAAATTCTAACCTCTCTATCTCTTTTATATACATAATATTAAAATTAATAATTTTAAATGAAATGAATATAAAGTAATATCTTTTAAACGATATGAATTCATATTGTGTGTCAGAGTATAATTTTGTAGTATGCATTATTAATTTGATTAAAATATATTTGAAATAAAAGATATAAATATATTTAATAGTATGAGTAAGAAGAAAATTTGATTTTAGATAAGGGTACAAAGATATTTAAGTATGCCATTAGTACAACGATGTCACGAATTGGCAATATTAATAGATGAATCAAGTACTACAGAACTTCAACATGTATTTCCAATGATAATAGATTCTTTATTTGGAATAACAGATAATATTGGTTGGGGCTTGCATCATATTACTTACAAAAAGAATCCACAAGAATATGAAATACTGTATAATTTTCTTAGCCCACTTGGACCAATATTTTCTCTTTGTTATAAATTACTTCCAGATTGTTATTTAAAATATAATTTTCCGATATCATATTTACCGGTAAGTTATATACTTTTTAGATAATTGGATATATACTTCTTTTGTATATTTTATATTTATTGTTAATATAATTTCAGTCAAAGATACGTTCAATGTTAGAAGAAGGTGTAATACCACCTTTCTATCTTGATAAATTTAGAGATGACCAAGGTACAAGAGTTCCATCAGCTTTATGTATGAGTATCCTTCTCACTATATTCACACATTACAATTTTTATTTTGTCTAAATATAAACTGCCAAGAAAAAACACATAAATGATCCTTAACTTTATTACATATCCCTTTGAGTATTATATTTTTCATTTTGCTTATCATTTGACAAATCCTTGGCTGCAATTACAACAACAGGAAAATGTTTGGGCAAATTGGGAAACGGTTTATGTTCAATCAGCTCACTATTATTTACATCATTTTTTACCAAGAGATAATACAACGGTTTTACCAATAATTGGGCCCTACATAAAGAAAACTCCTCAAAGAAAATTAATGCATATGCCTGAAAATAAAAGGTAAGATATTATTTTTGGTTGCGTTTATAGTTTTGAATTCTTTAAATTGAAATTAGTGATTTTCATAGATTACAAACTCCACGACTGTTGAGAGCATCAATATTATCACCAGGATCTACCAATTTAGTGGTTGGAGCTCCTCAACAACAATGTTTGCCGCAAGTATGGAGAAGTGAGACAATAATTCAAGTATTTCTTGATTTTTGGATGGAATACACCGAAGATGATCATATGCCTTCTCAAATGAATATGTCTTATTCTAATCCTATTCCACATCGTGTAAGTATAATAATTATAATATATTTTTGATTTATTTAAACTATTTCAACATAACATATGTTATTATAGCATAGCATTCATTCCGGTGAACATATACGCTTAGTAAGAGCATTTATAAAAACTTTACACGAATTTGCAAATAGTTCAACTGGAGATAAAAGTGCCATGGATGAATTAAAAAGGTATCATCCCTTATATTCTTGTACAGTTATATTACATAAATAAAATACTAACGTTTCATTCATTTTAAAGGATTATTTTACCATCTGTCCAAGGAAAAATATATATATTTCTTCGAAAAGCTATACATCATTGGCCTTTAGACAGTTCATTTAGATTAATATTAGAAGCATGGTTGAGCTTTATTCAACCATGGAGATATGTTCCAGGAGTAACATATACAAAAGAAGGGTATGTATGTGAGAACATAGTATTAATAATATAAAGCTTATATAATATATAATTATAGGAGACCGGAGGAAGAAGAGAGAGGCAAAATACATGATCCAAATAGATGGATTGCATTTGTTGCTAATAATTTATTAGCTTATACAGTAATATTTCAACAATTATTACCTCGTTTTATGAGAACTGATTTGGTAGCACCAAAAAATGCTTTGATGTTATTTAGAGTTACGAAGGTAATAAACAAACTGTTGTATAATTTAAAAACACTTTTTATATAAATATATCATTGTTTTTTTATCTTTGTGAAGGTATTTTCTCAACCACATTTAGCAGGAATGTTATCAGAAGTAGAAAGTTGTATGGACGATGCAAATCTTAACAGAAGTCGCATGCAATCTAGTCAATGGACATCAATTGTAGGACAACAAATCATGGAACTTGAAGGACCAACTTATCAATACATTCCAATGTTTTCAGCAAACATTATTACACAAGTATTTATTATTTTCTTATTATTTAATACTGATATAATAAATAGCAATCATTTGTTTCAGTTTGTTAAATGAAAGATTTTGTTTTAATTTCACACACACACACACACAGATAAGCTTTTTCTTAAGTATAATCAAACAAGCACATGTAACAGCCACGAGTTTAATTGAAGCATTGGAAAAGAGAAAAAGTAGTCAACAACTTTTAACTGCCATATGGGAATTCTTTTATGGAGAAGACAATTCATCCGATGATATTTCTATAGAAGAACGTCGTAGAGTTCCATTATTTTTAGCTAACGCTCAACAACAATTGATCGAAATTTTCGAAGTAAATCATATTTTTGTTAATAAAATATAACATTTATAATTCTTCGTGTTCAAAAGTATAATTAAACAAATATGTTATATATATATATATTTTTTTTTAGATTTCAATAGAAGATATTCCACAAATTACTATTACACCTGATCAAGAATATCATGAAAGTATTCTCTCAACTTCTTTTCATCAACAGTATCAGGTTCATTTAAAATATTCTTTTATTATCTTCTTTGTTAATTCGTAAAAATCGTCAACTTTTATTTTACTTAGTGAAATTAATAATTCAATCTTATTAATCATTTAGATGGATTCCTCGTTAGATTCAAGCAGACCAGGTCTTTTTGTACCAATACCTGATGGTAGAACAAATTTTCGATATATTGAATATATGGGAGATCCAGAATTACAACCAGTTCGTTCGAACGAGTGTGCTTTTCTAGTTAGAAATTTATATAAATTTTGCACTAATATTAATACAAAGGTAATATATTTTGTTTTATAATACTGTAAAATGTATATAGATTATTTCAATAACAATGTTTGTTTTTATATTTAGTATCAACACGAGATAAATACATTGTACAAAAAACACAATTTTCTTGGAAGTATTTGTCGACAAATACTTATACCACCAACCACAGTTATTAAACTACCAAAAAGAACGGCGAATGGTTTTACAAGTGGTCATGAAGAACTTATACCACCTAGATTGAGTTTAAGACGATTATCCAATTATAGTTTCTTGGTTTTTATGTTTGTTAGTATGTCTATAGCACGATTGACAAAGTACGTATTATTTTGATTATTGTTGTTAGTTATTAACATATTTTATCATAATTCTTCATTAAGAAATTATTTCAATATTCTTTTTCTTTGTTCTGCTTCACAGTTATGGAGTACTATGGTTATTGTGCATAATATTTTTTATATGGTCCATCTATATATTGATACGAGCAATTTTCGAACCATGGTTCAAATCAAGTACAAATACCTTTAGACCAAATACAACTGCTTTTTCAATAAACTAATAAACGAATAATCTATATTTGTAAAAAGAAGAAAAGAAAACAAAAATAATCAATTAATTTATATATGTATGTGGGAATGATTCCATAGAATGCTGAAAGAAGAAGAAGAAAAAAAAACAGTCATTAGTAAAATATAGTAATTAAATAATTTTTGGGATGTATATAAAATTAGTTTGATATTAATAATATTAACAATATTATTTATACACAATATATTTTTGTGTAAACTTTTTAACAAATTATTAGCATTGACTAAGGAATAAATTAATCAAATTTTGTATAACTATTGTTGAAAGGAATTATTAATAAAAAAAAAAAAAAATAATAAAATGAAACTGTGGTAAAACAAAAACAAAAAATAAATAATCAATCCCAAATCTTCAGTTAAGCCATTGGTAAAGAGTTATCTTGAAAATGGGATATAATTTATTGCTGTAGAAGTATCATTATTCAATCAATATTACATACATACATACCATCAATTATGATTTCTTCTGTTAGTCGTATTACGTATACAGATCTGTCCAACAGAACGTATGTGTACATATGTACTTTGAATGCGTATATACATGGGACACAGTAGTTCGTTAACGTCGATATTGTGAAAAATACGTTGCAAGATCTGACGAAAATTGTACCCTTTCCAATCCGAATCAATTACCGTTGTAAGATTATTGAAATATTACAACATATATATTCCATTTTAGATTGAACAATAAATAATGTTGGGATTTTTAATTATTTATGTTTCAATTAATAATACTAATTACTTTTCTTTTTTTATTAAAAATTTGTTTTAATATTTTATATGTAAATTAAAATGTAAATTATTATTATTGCGTATATTGTATTATGAAATATTTATATATTTATTAGTATACTTTTATATATATAATAAAGTGTTTTATTATTTACTTTCTTTGTAATTATTAGAAAAATGTGCGCCTGTATGTATGCAACCCTCCAGACACACTTTGAAAATGTTGCGCCATCTGTCGGGACGAAATTTTTTTCTGCCCGAAAGATAGGCAACCCGTCATACATACGTGTATAAACAGTTTTGACTGCAAAAAAATTCCGTCCCAGTAGATGGCGCTCGCAAGCAACATTTTCAAAATGTGTCTGGAGGGTTGCATACGAATCAGGCGCACATTTTTACAATTAAATCAATAATATAAATAAATAATTACAAATTAATAGTAGAAATAATATTATAATAATATTATATAATAAATTATCGTCAAAATTTGTTTATTTAAAGGTTTCACTTCCAACTTGTGTGATATTTTTATATATTCATTTTATTTTATATCGTTGTATACATATATTTATCTGTAATCTTTTTAATACTAGGAAGAATAGATAAGCCTCATCGAAATGCCATTTATTAACAAGCACAGCTGCACCTGTTCATTTGTCAATTTTTTTTCTTTTTTTTTTTTTTTACTAAAAAAAAAAAAAGAGATTAGAAGGAAATAAAAATGATGGGTTAAACAAATATTTAAATAAATAAGAATTTTTGCCATTTAAAGAATAATTATTTTAAATGTGTGATATATCTAATTTCTCTTAATTTCAATCTTCCTGTAAAATAGAAGACAAAAAAAAACAAAAAACAAAAACAAAAAAAATTACTTTAAATCAGTCTAATTTTTTCTACTGTGCAATAAAGTTTCGTACTTTTATTAGCAACTGTATGGCGCTTAACGAAGGTGTACTCTTTATCAACGAGATACCTAATCTCGAGTAAATTTTCATTTAACAAAAAAAAAAAAAAGAGAAAAAAAATATAAGAGAGAGAAAAAAAAAGAATTCTTTCTCAGGTATCTTTGAAATTGATATTAATTCAAATGAATAAATATATTTCATATACTTTTAGTTAATATTCGATCAAATTTGATCAAAATTTAACCAAACATTTGATAACATTAGAGACTAATTAAAAAAAATAAAGAGATTACATTAAGATAATTGATAGGTGAAAATTCATAAGAAGAAGAAGAAAAAAAAAGAAAAAAAAAAAAAAAAGAAATAAATTCCTAACGTATGGTAACCATGGTAAAGAAAGAAAAAAAAAAAAGAAAAAAATCAAATAAAATCTCTCACATAGAGGTAAATGAAAACTTGAAACCTCGAGAGTACCTACGTGGTGGCATTTTACGTGCGCGAGACCTTTTAATTGGATCTCGCAAAGTTGTCACAGGATACGATGACAGAAATTTGTAATACTTTCAGATGCGAATAAGCTTACCCCAAAAGAAAGAAAGAAATTTCCTTGTGGTTACTTTTATTAGAATTTTCTTAAAGAAAGAAAAAAAATAAGAGAGAGAGAGAGAGAGAGAGAGAAATAAATCCCAAGACATTTCAATCTTTCGTAGATATGAAATATATTTGTTTTTTTCATTTGTCCCAGGACACAGATATGAACGAATAAAAAAAAAACATATCAAACGTCATATTTAAATCTGAAAAAATATTATTTCAATATTTTACCGATCGATATTATCATCTTTTTAATATAATGTATAATATATGTATAAATCGAATAAGAGTGAATTGAAATTTGTCGTTCGTAATATTTCTTTAGAATTTATTATTATTATTTGCTTAAATTTTTTTTGATAATCATTGAAGTCGTGTCTATTCGTTGTATCAAGACGAATAGCTGAAGAGATATTCCACCTGACTTGGTACGACACCATCATCACCATTAGATATATTAACCCATTACAGTTGATTTTCATTCGAGGTTTCCGTAACACGAACACGACCTATTTTCAATTGAAACTTTTTTTCATTTGAACAAGAATCAACAATATAATGTTGTCTTCAAAAAAAAGAAAAAAAGAACACAAGAAGAATTGATAAAGTAAAAAAAGTAAAGTAAACTAATTGATAAAGTATGCAAATTTTATATGATTTATCCATGGTGTTAATACGAATTTCTTATATTATATTATATATAATATATAATATATTAATTGTTATAGAATAATTCTAATATATAATAGTTAATTCTAATATATAATAATTCTAATAATAATATATTAATTGTTATAGAATATATAATATAAAATATTATATATTAAATAATAATATAAAATATATATAAATAATAATATATAAAATATTATATATATATATTATATAAAATAATATATATATATATACTATATATTTAACTAACTATATTATAATATTAACTAACTATACTATAACTAACTATATTATAATATTAATGAACTATACTATAATTAACTATTACTAACTGTATTTTAATATTAACTAACTATACTATAACTAACTATTACCAACTGTATTATAATATTAACTAACTACAATTTTGTAATAACAGATTATTATTGCAATTAACATGTAGGACTAGTTTTGCAAAATATAATTTTCGTATAATATCAATGAAATTAATAATAAAAAGAAAAAAAAGTAAAGTTTCCAATAAAAAGTTATTTACTTCTTTTATACATGTCCCTTTTTTTTTAAATAACTATATAATTATAATACTATAAATATATATAACTCTATCTAAACTATATAATAATAATAATTAATTATACAAACACATAACTTGGAAAAATAAACTAAACAATCAGGTAATTATACACAAAAACCTTTTTATAAATGTGAAGTATGATTATCATCACTATCACTTTTTTCACTAAATCCATAGAACTATAAATCCATAACTATTAAGACAAATATATTGTGTTAATTATTCTTCTTTCTTATGGTAAAAGGATGATCGAGAATAAACCAAGAGGAAAGAAGTTTAAAGGAAAGAATCATTGAATTTCTTCAACGTGCCTAGACGCGTGGTCTTTATGCAATGTCAAACGCTCTCTTGTGGACTAGTTAAGGACAATGAGTTCATCTGAATTGTCTCCAATGGGCTTGTTCACCGTTCGTTAAGGCTTACACATACCTGTTTATACGTGTGTGTATGTATGTGTCTCACTTTAAGTCGATGACACATACCTACACGTTTTTGTCATTGTGTCAAAATCATCAATCATCAATCGTCTGGTCACATATTACTTTCTACATATAATTACTTCCTCTTTTTGATATTTTAATATTCGAATTATGTGTGTTACCATTACTAAAAGTAATTAAACTTATACATATATATATAATATATTATTATTAATTATAATGATATTATAACATAATATTATATGACATTATAATATAATATAATATTATAGTATAATTATATATATTATAATATTATTTATGTTTGTAATATATAATATTATTTAATAATATTATTTTATTTTATTTATTATTATATTATATTATATTATATATATATATTATAATATATTAATAAAAATAAATATATTTATTATTATATTAATATTATAATATTATAATATTAATATAAAATAAAAATATATAACTATAATAACTAAAATAAAATAATATTATATATGTAGTAATATATAATATTTAATTTTATATTATAATATTATAATATTAATATATATATTTATATTTCAATATTACCTATATAATATACTATATATATATATATATGTAATATAAATATCATCTAAGTTTCTACATATCAATATGAAGAATATAATTAATCCTAAAATATTAAAATCAAATCCTTCCTTTTTTTCTTTTTTTTTTTTTTTTTTTTTTGGTTCAACTTTTTATTAAAATCATTGAAACGCGTGTCACAGAAGTTAATCTTTCGTAATACCTGAGAGAACATGATATCTCACTTTAAATATATATCACAAAACCACCAAGCTGCTACAGTAAATGTAGAACGATAAATGTTTAAAATTATTTTTCCGGTCAACCTTGACAGCAATCCGATTCTGATTTAATGTTCTTACATTTTTATTTATTATATCTAATTACGATAAGTTTTTCATCCCTTCCGTCTCACTTCATTATACCCTTTCCCCCTTTCTATTTAACCATCTTTGAAGAAAAACACGAAACAAATAATATTACAAATAAGCAAAAAAAAACAAAAAAAAAACAATGAAATGAAATGAATCATTCTATCTATGATTTTTTTATTCTCATTTTTTTGATATAAATCAAATTATAGAAATGAAACTTTTATCAAAGATTTATATTAACTTTCACGATAAGTTAACAAAAGATGAACACTTTCTGTGAAATTCAGTAGAATTTCTTGAAGTATGAAACGTAAACTCAAATTATTCTTATTTATAATTTTTTTTTTTTTTTTACATATATATAACAAAGAAATATATAATATAATAATTAGTTCATTTAAATGTAAAATCCAAATGTTCGTATTAAATGTAATTTATTAAAGATAAAATTGAAACTTTATATTAGGAAGATAATGGGAAGTTCGTAAAAGTTGTGAATGCTAGGAAGCTTCCATAGACTTTTATTCTTTACTGTGAGTGTATAGATTTGTATGTGTGTGTGTATATATAGTACCAACACATCGATTCAATCACCTCCATTTTCCTCCACCTCTACCACCACCAACCACTACCACCACCACCATCTTCAATTCCTCTACCCATTTCCACCCACCTTCACAGTAGCACGTCCCTGTGTGTCATGAGGAGCCACTCAGTTACAAGCAACAGGGTTGAGAAGTCGGACGCTATCATAGTTTTCGTTTCATCATAGTTCGAAATAATTATTAAGTGACTAAATCTAATGAATGTCATTTTAATCATGAAAATATACAGTGATCAAGACATTTTCATATAATTTTGCAAAAAGTATATCGATTGAAATTTCGCGCCCTTTCATTTGACCGGCTCTGGCTCACGCGGTTAACTACGATTGGTTGATTTTTTTTTAATTGACTACTTTACCGATTCGATCATTTGTTTTTCAAAAAGTGTTGTTTCGTGTTAAAAATATAAACTATTTATTATTATTATTAACAATCCTATATATATATATATATATACACATACACACATATATAAGTAACATATTACAACTGAGTTTTGATTTTGAATTAAAGAAATTGTTCACAAAAGTTTTCTATATATATATATATATATGTATATATGTAAATGCATGTAAAGATGTGTGAAATGAAAGGACACGAAGGAAAATGATGATTTTTAAAATGACGAATAATTGAAACGTATATAATCGATAATGATTCATTGGTAAGACGATATAAACGAGATACTTCGTTACTTACACGAAGTATTTATTGAAACTTTCAATCATGTCATCATTTCAAAACTTTGAAAATTACATTTGTGCTTAAGTAGAAGAAAGTTCTATCTGAAGTAGATATAATCGTCTAATAATATCTCACGTTACAACATACGACGACGACGACGAAGACGACGACGACGACAACGATCCGATCCATTTACGACAACTTGATTAATATCGATATTCGATGATCATCATGAAAGATGATCTTTCGTTAATCCTTGCCAAAAGTGAATGAATATAATTTAATTAATATCTATTTTGATCATTTTACTTTTATTATCGAAACGAAAAGAAAAGGAAACGAAGAACAACAAAAAAGTGATCAAACTTGATAGATACAATTATTTTGTAATGACAATTATTTAATATATATTATAAATTAAAAAAAACAAACAAACAAACAAAATGTTTTTATTAATCATTGAATTGATTAGATGTACCGTGTTTCATATTAAAATTATTGTTAAAACAATGACGAGAGAAAAAATGAGAAATGTCATTTTATCAACATTTAATTCAAATTACGAATTATTGGAGAAAGATTAAAAGAAAAAGACAAAGACAAAGATAAAGATAAAGACAAAATAATGAAATAAAATAATAAATGAATAATACTAATCGATAGAATAGAATACGAATTTTTGATCATTAGAAGGGAATGATGATTATCAATAAAAAATATTCCCCTAATTCGTTGATCTCGTACGATCTTTGAGAGATCGCGTGTTACGAAAAAAAAAAACGTTTATAAATTTAAAAAAAAAAAAAGAAGGGAAAAAAACACCAAAAGGGAAGGAAGTTTACTCGTGTACGAACGAGAAACATTTAGTTTTATTTTTTTTTTTTGTATTTTTTCTCTCTCTCTCTTGGTCAGTAGAAAATGCGTGTCAATTGACGAAAGAAAGAAAGAAAGAAATAAAGAAAAGGTTTTTAATGGTATCACGCGAAGGCCATTAAAAAAAAAAAAAAAAAAAAAAGAAAGAAAAAGGGAGGTGCGACAACGACGAAGAACACGAACGTGAAAATAAAAGAAAAGAAAAAAAAAGATATCTCATAGAACAAAACGTAGAAACTAGAAAAAAAAAAAAAAAAACAGAAATAAGAAGACAGTGAAAAGAAAATTGAAAAAAAAAAAAAAAAAACAGAATAAAAAATCCCTCTGAAAAAAAAAAAAGAAAAAAATAGACGAGGGTAAGGAAAGATAATTTGTTAAGAAAAAAAATTAAATAAAATAAAAAAAAAAAAAAAAAAAAAAAAAATATAAAAGAAGATAAAAATCGTGATGGAAGAATTTCCATCAAACGTTACCGAATTATCTAATAATTACGATTACATTATTGACAACAACAACAACAACAACAACAACAATAGCTTTAATATCAGTACTAATACTAATTACAATCAACTTAATTTACCATACACCGTTTGTGAAATACTCGTAGCAATATGTGCTGTATTTGGAAATGGTTTGGTCATCATAGTATTTGGCAAAGAAAAAAATTACGAAGACGTACGAATTATTATATCATATCATTGGCAACAGCTGATCTTTTAGTTGGTTTATTTGCCATACCTTTTGCGATATTGGCCAGTATAGGTTTGTAATAATACATAGATAATAATATTTTGATAATAAATTCATTATATATATATATATATATATATATATATCGTCACGATTTTATCCAATATTATTTTTATTAATATCATAATATTGTGCTAGTATATATATATATATACATACTAAAGGTTTACTGTAGTATTTTAAAAAAAGGATCGTGCGATATGTGACGTAACGTGCAAGTTAATGTAATGGTTGGTCAAAAGGAAACGTTAATTCTAAGGTCGCATCGTAAACGAGCTGTACCATTTAAAACTTTGTTCGTATTAATCGAAATCGTTTCTCAAATAAAATAGGACCAATAATATATATATATTTTTTTTTTGATTACTTATATATATATATATATATATATACTTAAAATTAATCGAGAATTTTTCTAATTAATTAATAATATAATATGTAATATATATATATATATATATTTATTGTTAATCGAACTAATTACTTGTGACAATTTTTAAGTGGAAATTTTTATATATAATAATATTTTATATAAATTTTTTATATATATATATATATATTTTTATAAATTATATATTACTTTTGTTTCTTTTTCACAGGTTTACCAACAAATTTACACGCATGTCTTTTCACGGTATCGGTATTGGTCGTACTTTGCACTATCAGTATCTTTTGCCTTGTGGCAGTATCCGTAGATCGTTATTGGGCTATTCTTCATCCCATGGGATATTCTCGTACAGTACGAACGAAAACTGCCATAGGTATGAATCAATGTATACTTATATGTACCCATAAGATTATATTTGTTATTTTATTTTCTTAGGAACAAATTTTTTTCTGACATATCCTTTTTGTTTTTTTTTTTTAATAAAAAACAAACACTAACACAAATATATAATATCATAGACAAATATTTGTGAATACAAAACAATAAGAAAATAAAATAACAAATATATATATATATATATCTGTTTGCAAGTAGTAGAAAAAGTAAAAATGAAGATAAAAAGAAGATTTAAACGCGTTAAGTAGAAAAGATCGGCAATTAGTCAGACGTAGAATAGAAAAAATTGTATTTCTTCGAATTGAAGAAGTCTACAACGTTTCAAAAGAAAATTGATTAATTGCACCGACCTAATTGCACTAGTTTAATTCAATCTAATTAAGCCAACTGTTTTGCTTCTTGGAAAGGAATTTTGCATGATCGGCGTATCTCTCTCTCTCTCTCTCTCTCTCTTTCTCTCTCACGTACCAAGTTCATTCGATCGAAGAGGAGTACGAAACGATATTGAAACGACACAAGCAATTATACAAGTTTCAAAAGTACCACCTCGTGCGTGTGTACGAGTATGGGTGACTGAATGTTCCTCTAACTTGTTGTATATATGCTACAGGTTGTATCAAATAAGATTTTCCAAAATTCTATAATACTTCCTTATAAAAAAAAAAACAAAATACTATTGTTTTATTTTTCGTCAAAAATTCTAATCACGATTGTCATCATTTATTTAATATTTTAATTAAAACAGAAACATTTTGAGTTTAATAAATTCGCAATAATTTCACATTGCTAAACAACTGTAACGATTTTATTTTATACAGTCACACACATACACACACATATATATATATATATATATATATATATATATATATGTATATAGATACAGAATATAGTTTCCAATAACATCTGTTACTTATTTGAAACACATTAAAAAGTATTCTAACTTTGAAAGAAGTTTAATTCCAAAATGAAATTTCAACTTGTCGTATATTGATGGTAAAACAAAATTATTATTTGAAATTATTGAAGTGAAAACTTCTTTAGAATGGATGTGATTTAATAAAAAAAAAAAAAAAAATGAAACGCGATGATGTAGTGTTAAAACGAAACCGTAATGTAGTGTGTAAAGTGTTTTATTATTTACTTTCTTTGTAATTATTATATAAAAATGTGCGCCTGTATGTATGCAACCCTCCAGACACACTTTGAAAATGTTGCGCCATCTGTCGGGACGGAATTTTTTTTCTGCCCGAAAGATAGGCAACCCGTCATTCATACGTGTATAAACAGTTTTATCTGCAAAAAAATTCCGTCCCAGTAGATGGTGCTCGCAAGCAACATTTTCAAAGTAAGTCTGGAGGGTTGCATACGAACAGGCGCGCATTTTTATAATTAAATTAATAATTAAATTAATAATTACAAATTAAAAGTACAAATAATGTTATAATAATATTATATAATAAATTATCCTCGAAATGTGTTTATTTAAAGGTTTTACTTCTAACTTGTATGACAAGCACACATGTTTTTTTATTTTTTTTATTTAACATTAGTCCTTCATTCGTATATATTTTGTTTCCTTTTTGTTCCATTTGCTATTTCTTTATTTTTCTATTAATTAATTAACAAAATAGTACTACGATCAATCTTATTTTTTTTTTTCCAAGAGAGATTCCCATGAGAATGAACATTTTCAATATAGAATAGGATATTTTTAGAAGTTACACATTCTAATACTACTAACTGAAAATAATGTGAACATCAGTGACGTATATTCTCAGGTGCAGAAAGCCTAATTGTTGCTTCGTCACATACAACTCGAACCCCCTTTCCCCCCCCCCTCTTCATAACACGAGCAGAATTCTAATGTTACTCGCACACTGTTAAAACACGTACAGTGATATCAACTTCCTTTGATTGAATTTTGATTTAAGAACATTGTCCTTATTATCAATCATGTTAATCAATTCTTTTATAACGGTAAAAGAAACAAGTATTACAAATATTAAATAAAAAAAGTGTTATAAGTAATTATTAAATTAGTAACAATTTAAATATTTTTAAATTATTGTATTAAATAAACGAGTATTAATATTTGAGTTTAATATAAAAAAAACACAGTAGTTTTTGATACAAATTTAATTAATAAACTATGATTACATTTTTTAAAAAACTGTGCATCAACATTTTATTACCAAAATGAAACCATCAAGAAAATATTTTTTAAACATGGATTCAATTTATAGTTAATTAAATAACATTTAATTGTTATAATATTGCACGAATCAAATGAATAGAAATAAATATATAATATAATTAAATTATGTATAATTTAAATATATTTAAATTGTATTGCAATATATAATTTATATTATATATTATATTATATATAATAATAATATAAATATATTATAATTTTATAATTATATATAATTAAATATTATATAAATAATTAATACGATAACACATTAAAATGTATAACACAGTTAACAATCGATTAACGATATTAAATTGAATATCATTGAACTAGAGATAATTATTATAACACGTGTATAAAGAGGCAAATTAATTAAGAGGATTGATATCATTTTAATCAAGAGAGAGAGAGAGAGAGAGAGACAGAGAGAGAAACATTTTACGATCTACACTTTTCTTACTACTTCGTTTTAGAAAATCGATTTGAGAGAAAAAAAAGAACGAAAACAGAAAAGAAAAGAAAAATGAGAAAGAGAGAAGAAAGAGTTAACTAAAAGTATGAACAACCATTTTCCTCCCCCTCCCCTCTTCCTCCGCCCTTTTTTCATCCATTCGATTTCCCAATGGAGAGTAATTTTAACCTTTTTTTTTTTTTCTTTTTTTTTTTCTTCAAATCGATGAGTTCCTCCTGTGCTTTTGATTTATCTACGTTTCAAGAGTTACTTTCACGATTGATCCTTTTGATTAGTTTGAAAAAGTATTAATTTCATTTTTTTTTCTTCTTCTTCTTTTCTTTTCTTTTCTTTTTTTCCCCCTTTTCACATTTCTTCCCTTTCCATTTCCCGCTTCACCATCATACACATTCGTACTCAAATATTATGCAGTTTATCTCGTAGATAAACACAAAATGTGCTGAAAGAAAATCAATTAAATCATCTTTCACTCTGTGTCTGTCTTTTTCCTTCCTTTCTACTCCCCGCCCGCCCCCCCCCCCCCAACTCTATTTATTTTTGTTTTCTTGTGTCTTTTTCCCTCTTTCTCTAACTACGTAACAGCAATTAATTGAAGCGTTTCACCTCTATACGGTTACGGCTGATTTTAATTACGAACTCGTTTGAACGATAACAACACTTTTTGTACAAGTATGTGTGTGTTTGTATTTGTATATATATATATATATATATATATATGGTAGGGAGGAAGGGGTGGTGTCATGTATGTAGTATGTATAAAACAGGAAAGAGAGAAAGATGAAATGTTTGTTTTGCTTTTCTGGCACGGAATCGATGATGCTCTTTTCGCAAATACGCGTATAATAACAAAATCATATTTCTGTTATTTGTCAAACAAAAAAAAAAGAATTGGAGCACATTTTTTTTTTCTTTAAAATAACAAAAATAGTAAGAAGGAAAATGAACAAACATATATATATATATATATATATATATATATATAATAATTATAAGTATCGAATTAAAAGATTTGATATGAGGTTTAACTCTTTGGGGCACGATTTGATTAAAAGTTTATCACCTTTTTAGTACACCGTAATGCATGGTGGGACGTTTTTAGTCCCACCTCGAAATATTATTGCAATAGTTACACACATACTCATGAGTTTATATTTCGTCTTATTTACCCTAAGCAATTGGTTATTAATTTGTTTTTGGTTATTAATGTTTTGACATTATATGTAATACCTTTATTAATAAAAAGTATATACCAATTTTGTTTAATTTAAAACGTGCAACATAACAGGGCTATTTTATTATCTGAAATTCTATGTCGCAAAGAGTTAAGTAAACATTGAATATTTGTATGTATGAATAATTAATTTTATAGGTATAATCTGTGTATGTTGGATCACCGGCACGTTGGTTGGATTTTTACCACTTTTAGGATGGAATGCTGGAAAGAAATCTGACGAAAAGTGTATTTTCACTCAGGTGATGGACTACGATTATCTGGTCTTCCTATATTTCGCCACCATCATATTTCCAGCTTTATTAATCGTCGCATTTTATGCCCTTATTTATAGGGTTGTAATAAAACAGGTCAGTTTCTAATGAAAATGAAATGATATGGAATCATCGAGACCGACCATTTTTTACTCGATAACTATCCCTTTAAACTAACATAAAAATGTTTTCTTTGTCGAGTATTCCTTTATCGATTGCAATGCATTAGATTACATCTCTAATATTGAAATAGATTTTCATACTAATCTTAAACTTAGACGTTGATACTTTTTACTTTTTTTTTTTTTTAACTAACATCAGCACTTAACCCTCAAATGCAAAAAAATAAAACAAAATTAATTGGTGTGTACAAATGTGAGATACTACATAATAATCTCTTACTTCATTTCTAACATAGATACTTAAATTCATACATGCATACTTACATGCATACTTACATGCATGCATGCATACATTTTTTGGATCATTCAAAAACAATCTCTATCTATCTTTCTATCTCAGTCAATAGATCTTTCATCATTTAACACCTATCGTAAAAAATGTAATCTTTGAATTAAATAACATTATTTAAATTCAGGATAAAAGTCCCTTTTTGGATTCGGGGGTTAAGATGCAACGACGAACTTCCAAAGATCCAACAAAGTCTCGGTCACGTTTGCTCGATGGGAAAACACGATCGACAGGATGCTTTCAGTTGCAGCAAATAGTCACGATGAATCCTGGACGTCGTACCGGAGGTGGTAGCATTTCTGGTCTAGCTGGTTGTACCACTTCTTCGATTAGAGCTGGAACTGGTGCTGGTGGTGCTGGTGGTGCTGGTGGTGCTGGTATTGGTGCTGGTGCTGGAAGTAATCATCATACAACCGGAACTATGCAACGTTTCAAGAGGGATGTCAAGGCCACTCAAAATCTATCCCACATAGTAATATTCTTCATCATCTGTTGGTTTCCACTTTACACGATTAACTGCGTTATGGCTTTTTGTCCTCAATGCCAAGTGAACGAATTCTTCATGAACCTATGTATAATTTTATCTCATTTGAATTCAGTCGGAAATCCTCTTCTTTATGCCTACCACCTTAAAGATTTTCGCGAGGCATTGAAGAATTATTGGCGATTGTTATTTTCTAATGGGGAAGTTAAATCTAGCGTCCCTAACGTTATGCATGAAAGAGGAGGCTCTTTTGCTGGCTCGCAAAGACAATATCAGAGACAATCTTTCGCTGGTACTTTACCAATTGGGAGACAAAGGTCCAGTCTTTTGAGACAGGTAATTCAGAATTGTTTTCATAAATTGATAAAACCCGTTGTTGGTGTTGTTGTTGTTGTTTGTTGTTCAGGTTACGGATTTCCAAGCTAAAGAAATGTCTTCGTTGAGTCGAGCATCTTCCATTCGTGACAAAAAACAACGAGACGAGATACCATCGAATTCTTCATCACCGAGTGAAACAAAACGACGTATCATCGGCACCGAATATCCATTGAACGACGAGTCTAGTCTTTCATCTGCAAATGAAAAAAATTATTCAGAACATTCCGAATCTGTTGGTGGTGGTGGTGGTGTTGGTGGTGGTGGTGATACACCGTCAATCGATTCTCTACCGATGGAATTACAAATTTATAAAAAAGAACTCATGAACGTTGTTCCAACATCTGCGGAAGTAGATCGTTCCGATCATTCCGAAGAACACCCACCCACCTCGATTTTCATAATTGAAGCGGATGTTAATCGAACTGTGTCGAATCGAAATAAATGCGAAGAGGATTCCTACGAGAGGCAGGACGAAAGAGGATAATCCTTATTCAAAGAATAATTTATGGTTTCAACGATATGTACGATAATGTATTGCATGCATGTATAGGCAATTTGAAAATTGATTTCGATCTGATTGGTCGACGATTAATGTCGAATTGGAAAGCGCGAAATTTGAATGTTCGATGTTGATACTATACTTATGTATGACAGAAAAATGTCTTCATCGTGTGTACAATATTTATTTTAATATATATATATATATTAATATATTTAAATAAATATTTATAGTTTCGTTTGTGGTGAGTATAATTAAAAAATCGTTAAGACTGTTTGTACAAAGGTTATATCGACTGACCATATGGAGATTAGGTTTTTTTTTCTTCTTCTTCTTCTTTCTAATTTTAGATTTCACAAGCAAACGAAGATCGATATCTACTCATACGATTCATTAAACGATTTTCATCTTATATGAGTCACGTGTGTATGTGTGTTTAAGTAGATAAAATGCTATTATGTGAATATCGATAAATTACTTATGATAAGTTACTGAAAACATATCCATGACGAAACTAAAGATCTCATTGAAATGTCCCGAATTATCTATCTCGCAAAAAGGTGCATGTAAAAATGTAATGATTCCTATGTTTTACAATCTAATACGTAAATATAATTATTGTATAGATACTTGAATAATTGTTGTGTTTAATTTAAGGATACATAAATGTATTTTAGCAAGTAAAAAAATATCGAATTAAATTTATAATATAAATATTCGACACATAACCTACCCGTTATGTAAAACGAATATTATTACACCATTGTGTTGTATTAAATAAATGTAATTTAAATGAATTTAGAAAGATTCATATAGTATATTCGAATATACATTTTAAATTAAAGATTCCATTTTTATTATTTGAATTTAACCGCTGCGACATCGATCAATCTGGCGGAAAATTTACGAACTAAATTGGACGAATCAAAATAATTGAAAATATAACGATTCTAATAAAATCCCGCGCTTTTTTTTAGTTGACGCGTTGAGTGCTAACCTGTTGCACGTGTTGCATCGCGATCACGCGTTATTTTTAATAAAAACAAATGAAATCGTTTTCTTTTTTTTTTTACATTATTGAATAAGTAATGCATTGATAAAACAACAAACACCAATATGGATCCAAGCGAAGTTGTATTTCTTGCTGAAAAAAAACTTGTCACGATAGTGCCAAATTTTAGTTTCGGTGCAATACATTTGATAGCCGGTAGTATAGGACCATTTCGTGCTGGTTTACCTTTAAAAGTTCCAATTTGGCTGGCAGTAAATTTAAAACAACAACAAAGATGTCGTATAGTTAATCCAGAATGGATGGAAACCGAAAATTTAGAGGAGGTTGCAGAAACGGAAAAACTTTCCAAGTAAACTTTACTGTCATCATTTGTTTTTTGTTTTTGTTTTTTTTTCTTTTCGGGATGTGCAATGAATGTAAAATATTATTTTGTAAAATATGATTATTATTTTTAATTATTGTTAGATTGTTCACACCAATGCCAAGCAGTCATTACATGGACGAAGCTCAACTTTTACTTAGCGTAGCAAGTGACGATATACACGGATCAGAAAAAATAAGAACGGCTATTAAAGTACATAAAAATAAATCTATAATTAATCATTTCTTTTACCATTCGCGTCTACCATTATTATAATTAAATATATATATTTTTGTCTAGGATATATGGGATTTAAGAATGTCTAAATTACGTACATCTGTAGATTCATTCATAAAAAGTGATACGACACACGCAAGACTTGATCATCTTACCATGATGGAAATCAATAGTATACGTCCATTATTACCACATACTTTAGATCAGATATTAAGAATTCAATCCGTAAGTAAATATTTTCTAATTCAAAATGATAACACATATAATCAATAATGATAAGTAAAAATAATCTCATTGATTATTTGATTTGATTTGATTTGATTTGATTTTAGAATAATAGCAATGCAGGAAATACTACTACTTCTCAATAAAAAATAATACTCTACTCATTTTTCATGACAAGGATAAAAAGGATTATTAATAATAAAATTTGTATATATATATAACTATATATATATATATATATATATATATATATATATATATATATATATATTTTTTTTTTTATGTCCACATATGAATGTTACTTAATCGTTTTATTACTTAATTTACTTGATCTCAGTACATCATACAGTCACTAGCATCTCAATCACAAGTTATCATTATCACTATTATTAATTAAATGCATATTTACAGTGGTAAACCTCTTTCCAATCTTTTTACTTTATCATCATTTATCTTCTACGGTTTCTCACATTATTTACATTCTTTTAAACTTATAGTATACAGTCCCTTAATCATCTTTGATTTCACGCCTTAAAAAGATAAATACTTATATATATATATATATATGTATGTGTAAATTGTAAAATTTAAGGCAACTTGTAATATATATTATATATAATCGAAATGTAAACTTTTTCAAATAAGAAAACTTATTAATTCATTAATTAAATCGGCTTACTAATTAATAAACAAATATGAAATATATCAAATTCGTTAAATATTAGAAATAATTTCAAACGATATCTTAACATATATGCATGTATGTATGTATATATATATATATACATATGATAAATGTTTTATATGTACATACATATAAAACACGAAGTAACAGGAGCATAATTCTTCCTAAATATAATCGTAATTGTATTATCAAAATTGTAACGTACTAATATTTGGTGGCAAAATCGCGACGCATATTGTAATTGAAAATTCGTTGTATATCTGGAGCTGTGTTGTGCTTATAACAAATCGTACAAAATATCATCATTTCTGTCAATTATATGTAGATATAAATACGGAGTATACAAATAAAAAATGGTATGTGGTGTATGATTTATCAAATGAGAATACGGGCAGCATAAGTAAAGCACTTCGTAATATCAATAAGTTATTAATACTATAAATATAGTTTGCGTATTAAAAAAAAAAAAAAAAGATTTCAATTGAAAAATCTATCTCAATTTGAAATAACTGATAATAATATTAATTATAAGTACGTACGTGTTTATGTGTGTATGCGAATATATTGATTTATATAATATATTTATATATATATAAAAAAAATCGCAACCATATTCTATAGTATAATAATTCTAAGACAAACCAATAAGTTGTTTTAAAACAGTCTCTGCCATAAGTACCATAATTTTCTATCTGAAGTACCATTATCACAAAATATTAGGATTGAACGTATCGTCAAATCTCTCTCGTACGAATATCGCTCCATTTTCTTAAAATATTGAATTATTTATCAACGAAGGAGTATAACGATATTTAACATTTTCTTTTTTCCTCTCTTGTAAACCACACACATATGCGATATTCGAGCATATTTATGTATTATTAAAAAGAAAACGATTTCATCCTAATTAAAGATCTTGTTTTCTTTGATCCTATCTTCTCAAATTGTTGTTGTTTTTTTTTTAAATGTTCCTTAAACAGCGACAATTTTACTAGGATCTACTTTAACCCGAATGAACATTGTATCGTCCTTTACAAAATGTCGTTTTTTAACCATTTCATGTGAAACAAATCGTGGAAATCCAAAACCAAGAGAATCTGGTTCACGACTGGGCCTTTGAAAATTTTTCCAAGTTGGATCAGGTATAAAACTTTCAACTATATTGCAAGCTTTCTCTGCTACCACCGTTTGATCGAACATAGTGAAAGACACGCTGTGAGAAAATGGCCATCTTAACAGAGCATCGTATTCACCAGGTAGAATTTTGATGTATATAGAAATATGGCTTCCTTCACCGGTTCCATTTCCATTTAGAAAAACTGAAGCCTGTAATAAATAAATAAATAATATAATAATAATTCGAAATAAAATCGATTCTCTTTAATTTATAAATTTTCTATACGTTAGCGTTAATAATTATAATTAATAATTATAAATTAATAATATAATTATTATAATGTTTTCTTGTTAAAATAATTATTAAAACTACGACAGAAATAATTGTTTATTTATTTTATACGAATAAAATACAATATTAACACTTTAATGGCCGCTCACAGAACATTTATGTGATAGCCGGAAGAACCGTTATTTATTTCTAACTTTTTATAGATTTAAAATTATATAAAATTAAATTTATTGTTAAATTGTTGTTATTGTTTTTTTTTGTGTGTGTGAATTTAATAAAGTTTTTTGAAATTAATTTTTCAAAAATATTACCGGCTCCTCTGGCGACTGCGTAGACGTGCGGCCATTAAATTGTTAATATATAATAAAAGTATAATAATAAATAATAACCTGCAGCTTGTATCCGTATTGACTAGTGTAAAAGGGTGGACTGATAAGTTCCATTCCTTCCTTGGCCCTTGCCTCGGACATTTTTGCAGTATAATCAGTGATTTTCCATATAAGAGTTCCAGTATAATTTAACGAAAGTTTACTTATTGCAGATTTTAAACTTGTTATTTGATGCTGTTGCTTCGTCACCACACTGCACATTAAACTGAGATGCATTTTTGCTGACTCCTCTAAATGTTTGTCCAAAGAAAATCTGTTACCCTATAGCAAACAATAAAAAACTGAGCATCATAATACAAGATATTACAATATTTAATTGTCATGCATCAAAGTGTTGAAATAAACCATTAATATTATTGCAAAAAGACAACAACAAGAAGAAAATGTACCTTAAAACGACAACCAGCATCTTTAAACGTGCACGACAACAAATGTGTCGTGCAATGATCTTTAAGATGAACTTCGAGATCTTCTCTTGGTAAAACTGCGGTCTCGCAACGATGAGGACACGCTACTGGAAAACGTCCACATTTTGCGTGGTGAGCACCGAGCGTGTCAAAAACAAATTCCTTGTTGCAATAACGACAAGCGACCAGTCGCTTGGCGCATTCACCCAATTTGTGTTGGCCTAAGTGTCTTCTTTGAACTTTCATTCCACATTTGTTCTCACAGTACAACGGCTCGTATCCGCAGGTACCTGTGTGTTTCTACAAAAAAAAAATGATACAATGACCAAATGTAATTAACACAGAGACAATAATTATCATCATTAACAAATATACAATCAAGAATTATTTTTATAGTCAATTGTGTTTGTTCAATTATGTTATATTTATATACCTCAAGGGTGAGGCCGGTAAATTCTTTGGCACAAAAATCGCAACGAGCCCTCCGTTGGGCGCAAGTATATTTCAAATGGTCCTCCATTAATACTCGGGGTATCATTGCACCACATTTATTACTGCAAGGAACTGCATCGTGTTTGCAGGTATTCAAATGAGCCTGTAAATTTTAATATATTTATATTAACTTTATTATATCTTTTGTTAATGTTTTTCTTATTGAATTTTTTTATATAAAAAAAAAAATCAAAACAAGAAATTCATACGACAAATACCTTTAATTTTCTTAATTCATCTGACCATTTGCAACCATCTTTGTGATGTATGCAATAAACGATGGATCCCATTATTGCCTTTTCAGCTTCCAAGTCGTGGAAATTCTGTAAAAGAAAAATAAGAGAAGAATAAATACAAAATTCGTGTGACCTGTTATTATATTTGATAGAAATTATTTTTACATTTATAAAAATTAACATAAGTGTATAATATAGTAATACATAATGATCTCGCTGTAAAGCGTGCCCAATAGAGCACATAACAGTCATTCGCATGAGATCCGTTAGATTTGCGTAAATCTATTTTGCGGTCCCGCTGTTCACTTTACCTTATTCGTCAAGTTTAATTGCATAAAACTTAAAAAAAAAATGGAGAAAGAGAGAAAGAAAACATAAAATCAAACGAACATAAAATGAAACGAAAATAAAACCAAAAAAAAAAATGAAAATAAAAATAGAAGGACTTGTACAAAAAGAAAAAGAAAGAAAAAGAAGAGAAGAAGAATCTTTGAAAAAAAAATAAAAAAATAAAAAATAAAAATGATATTAAATAATATTATGTAAAAATAATTAACTCGTACCTTATTTATATTAAATAAATTTCAAGAGACATGTACAATGCAATGATGAGAAATGAAATGAAATCAAATGATTTCACTTGTGCTTAATTAATCCAATATAAAAATAAATAAACTTTATAAACTTGGGGGGGGGGGGGTGGAGGTGGGAGGAAGGGAAGATACGTTTGCATTATGGGTTATGTCATTATTGATGTGGATTTCCTTTTAAGGTTTTCGTATAACAGTAAATCATCTAACTAACGGAACTTTCACTTTAATTGTTAAACGAAATTTTTTATGATGGTGTCGTTAACAATATATCACATAAATTTATAATTGGTTGTTCAAAAAAATATATATAAAAGTACTATTGTAATAATGGATGAGAAGTATTATTAAAAAAAAAAAATGAAAAATAAAATTTCTAAAGGAAAATGGCACACAATACAAAATTTGTATCATAGGAAAGTTGGATTAACTTTCAACAACAAAGTTTATACATATTTATAACAAAGTTTGTATATATTTGTATATATTGCATATATTATGTATATTTTATTTTGTGGACTTGAAAAACAACTAATTGAATATCATATAATGTTTGAATGTTTGAATCTTTGAAGGAAATTGCAATAACTCTGAAGTAGTAGGGTGTATCCTTGCTAAAGATTTTCAAATCAAAAAGGAAAGCAGCTGTTTCTCGACACAATAAATGTATTTCTTGGAAGTCGAAGATCCAATATAAGTACACAAATACATATATATATATATTTATATATACATATGTATGTCGGAAATAGTGATATGTAATGGTTCGATGCAGGAGGTTATGCCTCGTGCAAAGTCCAAGCGGGTGGTGATGGTTCTTTAAAAGCTTCAAACATACCCAATAACTATTTTAACTTACGATTAAATATTAATCCTTTACTTTGATTTTTATTAACAATCTAAAATTCAAATTTATAAGTATTATCGAAAGTAATTCGACCTAACAAATTGAACTTTACAAAATTGTATTCTTATGACATTAATATGACACAATAATTCAACTTAACAATTATACTTTGTAAAATTGTATTCTTATGATATTAACAAATGAATATTTATTAAAAAAAAATAAATATATATATATTAAATTCTTTAGGATCCCTTGTTAT
The DNA here is from genome assembly GCF_049000335.1 of Polistes dominula. Lineage (NCBI taxonomy): Eukaryota > Metazoa > Arthropoda > Insecta > Hymenoptera > Vespidae > Polistes > Polistes dominula. The sequence continues at coordinate 1,924,060 of NW_028300963.1, forward strand.
CATCGATGCTACAAGAAGATCGGTGAAACGCGTGGGTGGAGTTGTTTCGTTCCTTCGAAAACAACACGAGTGGTTTCAGAGGCTTCGTTTAAAGGTCTTGTCACATAAGAGAATCAAATTGATTTATTTTTATCCTAATACGATTTATTTATTAAATAAATAAATATGTATGTATTAGGTGTAGACATTAATTTGGTCCATTAATTTAGTTCATAAAATGCATTTATTTCAAAAGATAATGAATTAACAACAAATTAATCAAAATATTGTCCATCACTGCTTACAACTTGTCATATCAATTAAACAAAATTATTATGAAAATTTGTAAAGATTTATGAACCAATTATAAAAAAGTAATATAAAAAATTGTTAAGAGACTAAAAAGGGGACACCACACCACCACCACCACCACGTGTTTGTTTCGTATTTGCATTTGCATTTCTCGTGTTGGACACACCCGGTATATATGGCCGATGTCTGGAGGTGCTTGCAAGTTGAAACCTGCACGACCAGCAAGGTCGAGGAACCTAACGCAACCAGCCGCTGGCTGCCGGCGAGATATAAACACTGACCAGGAATGGAAAAGACAAACCTGCCTTGGAGAGTTTCAGGATTGCGACAAAAAAACATATATGTATGTGTGTGTATATATATATATATATATATATCAGGTGAATAGAATTAATAAAACGTTCGTTCACATAACTCGTTTATCTATTTAATTTTTTTTTTTTTTTAAATTAATTTTCTTTTTGTATTTTTTATTTGGAATCCTTTGAACTCGAGGAAAATTTTTGTTTAAATGTTCAATGTGTTTTAAATGTTTAATGTGTGTTAAATATTAAAAAAAAAATTTGTTTAAATGTTTAATACAAGAATTTTTAATGTGTTTGATAAGAATATTCTGTTAGTAAATTTAATTTCTAAATTTTGTAATTTCTAGAATTTTAATTTCTAAATTTTTAAATTCCTAAAATTTTAATTTCTAAATTTTTGAACTCATAAATTTTAAATTTCCAAATTTTTAAATTTCTAAAATTTTAATCAATTAAAATTAAAATTTATTAAATTTATATTTATTAAAATTAAAATTTATTAAATTTAATTTCTAAATTTCTAAATTTCTATAATTTTAATTTATTAAAATTAAAATTTATTAAATTTATATTTATTAGTCTTAATTTCTAAATTTCTTCTTCGAAAGAACTCAATGCAAAATTATACACTCATATATATATATATATATATATATATATTTTAAATTGTTAATTAAAAATTTACCTTTCTTCCAAAAGAAAATATACATTGTCATTCAATTATAAAAAGTTCAAATATATACTTTCGAAAAAAAAAAAATTGTAATAAAGAAAGCTTGAATTGTGTATAAAAAAATATATTTTTAAATATATAAAATCAATGATAATATTTCATTTTTCTATTCATCGGACAAACAAACGTGACGACACGTGTTTCTAATATTTTTTTTCTATTTCTTTTTTTTTTTTTTTTTTTTTTTTAACAGAGAAAAACAGATTATACATGTATGCATTTCTCATTCGAATTCTTTAACCCCTCGTGTTTGCTTCACGCGCTTTTAAACATGGCGGTATATAATCTTTGATCCTTGACAGAGTTTTTTTCTCTTCGTAGAAAAAAAAAAAAAAAAAGAAAAAGAAATAAACGAGACAGTAGTTGTGTTTATGATCTTAAAATGTTTTCGCGGTATTTTCTTTGAACAACAAACGAAACAAAAACACACACACACGCACACATTCATAAAATTGAATAAATAATTCCCCCTCTAATTATATTCTCTGAGATCAAAAAATGATTTCATTAATTTTCCTTTTCTTTTTTTTTTACTTTTTTTTTTTTCATCGTCTGCTAACTTAAACCAATCACAATCGTTCATTTTCTTCATAAAATCTATTTAGCATACTTTGTTCATCTCATCAGACTCATCGTTATTACGTTCAATGTGATAATTTTATCATTTAACATTCTTATATTTGTTCAAAAGATAAGAACCATGAAAGACAAATATGAAAAATAACAAAATAATACATTGAAGAGAGAGAGAGAGAGAGAGAGAGATAGATAGATAGAGAAAGAGAGAGAGAAAGCTTACATAAGTCGAGTAACACCTTGAATATGACACGATGATGTATGTTCTTCAGTTTGGTGGATGCTGTAATACTAGTAGTAGTAACAACAACAACAACACCATCAGCATCACCATCAGCATCTGCATCAGCAGCAGATGTTTCAAAGAAAACGACCACCGAAAATTGTATTACCGAATGACGTCGTGTTATTACGTAAAATAAGAAAGTTGTTTGGCAAATTTGTTGGAACAATGTATAACCCCCATAAAAAAAAAAAAAAAATAAAAAGTAATTGTAATAATTAACAATAATAATAATAATAATTAATTAATTAAAGTTAACGTTATTCATTATTAGAAGAAATAAAATTTATAATTTACAATTTACAATTTACAATTTAGTTTATAAAGTTTCCAATTCTAAATTTATTAAAATAAAATATAAAAAATATGAATGCTAGTATAATAATTTCAATAAAAAGTTTAAATAATAATAATAATAATTAGTTAACGTTAATGTTATTTATTATTACAAAAAATAAAATTTATAATTTACAATTTACAATTTAAAATTTAAAATTTAGTTCAAAGTTTCAAATTATAAATTTATTAATATCCAACGTAAATAACACGAATATAAATATAATATAATTTTGATATAAAAAGGTTATTTAATAATAATAATTATTATAATAATAATCAGTTAACGTTAATGTCATTCATTATTACGAGAAATGAATAATGCAATTTACAATTTATAAATTACAATTTACAATTAACAATTTTTAGTTCAAAATATAAAATTTTTAATTTATGAAAACCCAACGTAAATAACACGAATGTATGTATGGTAAAATTTCGATAAAAAAATTTATATACCATATATATTATGCTATAATGAAACATTGAATAAAGGATCATCCTCAAGGTCTTCATCTCGACTCTTATCGGAAACAAATTAGTATAGTCGACGTTAGGCGCGTTCCAACGATTCCAACTTTAAACCCTCAGGCGTTAAAGTTACAAGTCCCATGTGACGTCACATCGAAATAACGGACACGAGATCCTTTACGTTCCACTTACTTTTCTTTATACTACAAAAAGTCATCGCGTTGTGAAATATGCAAAAGATCATGCTTAGAAGTTATCATCTATTTATCTCATCTATTATATCTATTATATTATCTATTTATAATCAAGTTTCAATATATTGGTTAATATTTTTGTTTTATAGTTGAAATAATATCAAATACAACAAAAGGATCACAATTGTAATTACAATTTAATTATATTTAATATAAATTATTAATGTAATTAAATTATTAATTTAATAAAATTTAATTTATAAAAATATACAACAACAAAATAAATATAAATAAATAAATATATACATATATATATAGATATATATAGATATAGATATAGATATAGATAGATAGATAGATAAGATTAGATATTTAAATCAAAATATGAGTCCTTATATAAACAAATACAATTTTAATAGAAACTATCGAGTTTATAAAAAAAAAAAAAATATTATTATTTAAAAAAAAAAATAAATATACGTTACATGTGCATAACTCTTTCACCTATGAAACTTTCTCCATAAAACTATAAATAACATAAGAGTTAATTAGAATTTGTCCAATTGAGAAATATATTATATTTCTCATCGTGTATATAATTAAAGCAACTCGATTTAATCAATAAATAAAATAATATAAAATAAATTACATGTATTTGATATTACCTATATATCTCGAGTTACATTATAATCAAAAATAATAAATATATTTATAAAATTATAAACGACATTCGTAATCATTTGTATCTACCTATATACTTATCCACCTATATACTTATCTATATGTATATATATTATATTAAATAATAAAAAATAAAAAAACCATGAAAAAGAAAGTTTCTCGAGCACGACAAACAACAACAATAATAACTACAACAAAGACAACAACAGAGGTCCCTCAAAGGGTTAATTTTCTTCTTCCGTTTCTTTTGCCTTTCCCTAAAGATTTCTTCATCCCTTTTCTATGTCTATCTCTGTCTTTTCTCTTTTCCTTTACTTCACGGGTCACGAACTCTTTGAAATCCCTGAATGGCGACCCACGAGAATAATTTATGGGGTTTTGAAGGCTTTCCGCTCGAAAGCGTATACACACACACACACACACACACACACATTAAACTATTTCTCGGGAAGGATAATATATATTCGATATATATAAGTATGTGGATATATGTATTTATTTATGTGTGTGTATATATATACATAGTCGACAGGAAGTTTTCCTTTCGCACGCGATGCCTGGTTCTCCTCCTACCTTCCACGATGTCAGAAAAAGGATCAAACTGTAGGTAGCACTGCAAAAGAGAAAATCACGAACCATGACGTTTCTCAAACCCACAGGAACCATCCTTCGGTTTCGATGAAAGGAATCCCCCTTTCGTCAAAGTTAAATCAAAAAAAAAAAAATTTACTTGTTCCGTTATTATTATTCTCTTTATAAACGTGTTTCGTAAGAAGATATGGTTGTTCAAGAAAAAGAAAATCTTTTTTTCAATACCAAAATTTCCTTTCGATAAAATGTAAATAAAAAAAAAAAAACATGAATTCGAAATTTGTTCTAATCGGTTGATAAACAAAATATAACAATAAATGTTAGGTTGTCCTAAAAGTTTCTTTCTTTTTAGTAATTCTACAGGAACAATATTTTTTATGTTGATTTTAATATATATATAATAATAATAATAATAAAAAATATTATAATATATATGTTTTTTTCTGGTATAATAAATAAATAAATAAATAAATATTATATATATATATATTATAATATATTTATGTTTATGTTGAATTTAATGTATATATTATATTATAATATAATTATTATATAATTATATATTACAATATTGTTCAACTTATCATAAAAAAAAAGAAAAAAAAATTACAATTAAAAAGGGACGACCTAATAATACAAAAAAAAAAAAAAAAAAATAAAACAATATTGAAAATTACAAACGTCATTTTTGAACATAATTGATTAATTTCTAAATAAGTAATAAAATAAATATTAAATAATAAATAAATAATCAATTGTGAACTTTAATCACAATTTTATACCTGGTGTTTTTATTTTACTTTTTTTCCATTAGTTTGATCGTAAATTTAGAAAATAAAAAAATGGAACCTGTGCTAGGAGACACACCACACTTGTGTGTTATTACGTGTGTGTGTGTATCTTAAAGTTGTGATTCAAGAATGAGACAAGAACGATCAGGATGCTCAGATTATTTTCTACCTTTCGCCAATCTGGCAAGGTCGCGTGCTTCCTCCTCTTCCTCCTCCTCCTCCTTCTTCTCCACCTTCTTCTCCACCTCCTTCACGACGAAAAACTTGTCCGTTTGAATCCAAGCGTAACCGACACATTCGTGCATTGCTAATGTAATACACCTTTTATCTTTCTCTTTTCTTTAGTTTTCTTTTTCTTATGTGTATCCTTACCTGTGTACCTTTGATGGGAATACTTTGATTTCTAACAAAAGTTAGGTACATTCCAAGAAATAATACACTTAGAAGAATACTTCCTGTATAGTGATATTGTTTCTTTTATACAGGACGGATATTTCAAGATTACAGTCATGAATACAGATAAATATATGGGTACATGGGTTGGTCAACAATTTAAAGTATTTCAAGTATTTCAAGTATTTTGGTATTTCATTAGTATTGTATTTATATTTATATTATTTATTAAAAAATTAAGTATTTTTATTTGTATTAACTGGAATAGTATTATTTTTTATCGTTAGTATTTTTTGATAATAATATATTTATATAATATATATATATATATGATAATATATAATATATTTATTGTTTATATTTTTCAATTAAATTTTTGATTATATATAAAACAAAAATATTAGTATTATCTATTACAAAATGCAAATACGCATTAGATTTGTATAAAATAAAGTATGTGTAACTGTAATAATAACATTTGTATAAAATTAATAATTTTAAGAATAATATTATACTATTGCATATATTCAAATATTTAAAAAAATTCTTAATATTTAAAAAAAATATACTTTAATTTTTAATTAATATTATAATTTCAATAACAAATCCTAATTACTTGATCCACGTAACCAATTATACTCATAAAGATCACATCTAATTCATTAAAATATTAAATATTACAAATTAGAAAATAATTTATCTATCAATCAATCTATATAATATACATATTATAATATACTATAATATATATCATTTCTATAGTTATCTATATTTGAATCAAACGATCGAGATAGTTAGATAGTTAGAATATGACAATGCAGACATTGTCGTACTTCGATCGTGCTTAGAATAGAACCGTTAGAACGTGATAGAACGTTGTACGGATATCCGTGTGTATATGATGAGATTATACTTCAGGTATATGTATGTTTATAAATACATAATACAACAAAACACATAAGACAGGATGTCCGGAGATTTTACGTGATACTTCAAAACGTTCGATTATCGATCATTTTATTCTGATTTCATTTCTTTTTCTTTTTTTTTTACTTAACAAAACTACCCTAATCATCTATGATCATAATAATGACGATGAAAATGATGATAATGATGATAATGATGATGATTATTAGGATGATTATGAACGTAGGAACGTTTTAATTCGTATTTTCCATGCGACACAATCGTGGGGTGGAAGGGAAGGGGGTAGGGGGGGTTATAGTTAGAAGATATTTTTCTCATAGTCAAGTAACATAACACAGACACACATACACATACACATATAACAGACATTTGCAATAGAATGCAGGAAAAGTTTGAACAGAGAAGGAATGCGTTTAACAATGCGAAGGAGGAACGGTTGCTAATACCACGGAACTTCCGGTCGTGGTATTCACCATGGGAAGATGGTGAAGAAGGTGGGTCTTTTGCTTTTAAATTAACACGCCGTAATTACGGTTGCCCGTAACCATCATCATCATCATCATCATCATCATCATCATCATTCGTGTTATCTCGCATTCCAACGTCAGAGTGCAGGGTCACAAAGTTTGTTCTGACTGTTTCTTCTTTCCTTTTTCTTTGAATACATAACTTAATCAATTAGCTGTATTTTTTGTTCTCAAAGATAAATAAATTAATCATAATTACAAAAGAATTTGTTTCACTTGACAAATTGGTTTGGAATAATTATTATATATTATAACGTAAGATGATTTGATTTTTTTTTTTTTTTTTATAAAAGTTACATCACATCAACTGACTAATTGGTGTGGTGTAGCTTTTTAAAAGAATCAAATAAACAACTAACTTGAAACTACCTGTAATAATGGTTTTCACGTGTTAAATAACTGCAGTGTGATAATTTAGATCAGAAATAGCTAAGAAAATTATGAAATGATTTTTGGTGCCGATTATAACCGACAGGAAACGATTACAACACGAGAATTCAACTTATTGTTAGTGTTACCCATGATTCATAAGAAATAAACCATTGCTGCATATAAAATATATATATATATATATATATATACATATTAACTTAATCCCCCATTTGTGATTTAGACCAAAGATGGGACTACTTCCTATTTTAAATTAATAAGCAATGATAGAAAAAAGAACACAAATGATACGTTATTAATAATAATTATTATTTTTCTCTTTTCAAAATTAGTTTAATAATCGTCATCATGGTTAGAATGATCTTTGTGGAAACATGGGTTTTAAAAGAGACGAGCACAAATGCCTTCCTTCCCCTTACTTCCTCCGGGTGTGTATAAAATAAAGCACCAACGACGAGAAGAAGGCGATAAACTGATGGTGGTGGTGGTGGTTATGGTGGTGGTAGGGGACAAGTAGCATCAAGAACTAACTTCGAAGAAGAAAAGTGGGGGAGAAAGGTGGCGGCGGAAGCGTGGGAACCAAGCGTAACAGATGGCCTCGACTGCTTCCGAACGAATACTCGGTTTCCTTCGTGTATCTTCGTGGGATAGGGCCCTCTTTTCGTTCGCGCGTGCTAGATTGAAGAGTAGGGGAGGAGTTGGACTGGGTCCTAACTCTTTGACCTATCGCGGCTACTCGGAACTATACCAATTTCGGGTTTCTTCTTCCTTTCCCCCCTTATCCTTTTTTTTTTCTTTTTAGACCCTTTAGAAACCACTTTGTAAAACTGTAGTCATCCTATTAAGAAGATATACAGAAAAAAGATGGAGTTGTTTTATTTCTTTTTTTTTTTCTTTTCATTTGTATCATCATCTATTCTCATTGAAATATTATTATTACACAATATTATTAATATTATTCATGTATATAGTATATACATGATGATCTACAAAAAATACTGTAAACTGTATTACTCATTTAAATTATTATTGATTGAAATTAAAGAAACAATTCGTAATATTTTATTCCAATTCACGTAGTATTACGTATACATTTTAGAAAAAATTATGTAAAAAAATTAATAATATATTAGGATTAAAAAAATAATAAAAAAAAATAAAAAATCTTTCATAGTAATGGCGAAAAAAAGCACACACGACCAATGGTACCACCCTTGTACAAACATCTATTGTTATCTTTCAAAAGGTATATTTTCGTGTTTTAAAACAAACTTACCCCCAAGTGTCGATGATCCTATTTAACTTACCCAGCCATACACAGACGTCGTATAGTCATCATCCAATGACTATCATCATCGATAGAACATACACACGTCCCTTGGAAAGTTTGTCTGTTTGTAAAAACCTTTCTATACAAAGGAGACGCAAATGTGGCGCACGTGTTGCGAAAGTGAGTCCCCTGTTGCAGTCAGCATGCGTTCATTGTGTTTGTTGTGATCGTTGAACGAACCGCAACGAATAAATCGACCGCAGCAGGGAGAAGAGACGAAAGAAACGAGCCAATCCAAATATACCACCATCTCCTCCTCCTCCTCCTCCTCCTCCTCCTCCTCCTCCTCCTCCTCCTCCTCCTCCTCTTCCTCCATCTTTTACTTTAGAAACGAAGTTATACTCCCGTGCACGTGTGTGTGCGTGTGTGTGTTTATTCGATATGAGTGTAGATAATCGAGCATGGGGAAATACACTTTGTCAACTTGAATGTTGAGTAGGGTAAAACTTGGGTATGAATTCTAATCGAAAAGGTGTCAGAATAATTATTATACAAGTAATTGGAAAAAATGATGTAATAAAAATTACAAAGTTCAATCGATCAGACATTTTTCTATTTTTAGATTTTTTTTGTTATTTAATTAACCCCTTGAGTACTTAAATTAGTTGAAGATTTTGATGCATATAATATAACGAATTTAATTTGTTGCTATACGGATTAATATACAAAAGTAATACATTTTATTTGAAATATATTTATATTGATGATATAATTATATTTTTGCAACAACATTTCAATTAAAAAATATGAATAATTATATAAATAAAAGAAAATAGAAATATTTTATATATAATAGGTCTACCGGAAAATTCTGTACGTTCAAACAAACATTAGTTGAATTTTTCGTCATTAGGGGGTAAGGAGGCCCCATTTCTTAAAATGGAATATATAAATTGCCACCATGTTGACAAGAGTTCAAAAGTAATTAAATTAATTCATTGTTCAAATAATGAATAATTTATTATTTCATTTTATTTTATAAGCTTCTTAAATTCAGATGACGAATCTCCCTAGTCAAATGTACACAAAAGGTTAACCTATCAACCGGGGAATTCCCTTTTAAATTATGCACCTTTTTTTATTATTTATTTATTATTATTTATGCTTAAAATTTATTTATTTTTTCATTATATTTAAAACTAAAAGTACAAACCTTTGTACTTTTAGTTTTAAATATAATACGTTTGACGTATTTATACGTCCAGTTCGGTTAACAGGTTAATTCAATGTTTAAAATCTAATGTTTCAAATAAAATACCAACTGTGTGACAGTGTTTAAAATCGTATTGTTCTTTCTTAAATGTAATCTAAATATATGCAAACCGCATTCCATTTCCGTTTCATACTAAACTCAATTTTAACTTCCGTCAATGAGAGAATTTTAACGAGTTACAAAAAAACGAGAAAATTATATATCTTGTTCATTTTTTTGTTTTCTAAAAATAGAATTCGTCATAGTTTTGGAATGTAACATTTCTGTATTAATTGAAATAATAAAATTAACTGGTAAAAGTTGTTACAATATATGGGGGTGACTCATAAAAATTATCGTTGGTTATATATTGTACGGATATCAAGTTAAATATATTATAGTTTTAAGATAAAAAAGGAAAGAAAGAAGGAAAGAAAGAAAGAAAGAAAGAAAGAAAGAAAGAAAAAGAATTCAAGAAAATAATTCTAATCTCTCTAGCAGCTGTTTCAGATCTAGGATTAGAAACCCCCCCCCCCATCTTCTCTTTTTTCTTTAGTTTCACATAGGAACAAGCTGACAATTTCATCTGTTTTCTATTAACGGCAACTAAACCTAAAACGACAAAACTCTCTCTCAGTTATTTTTTATTTTTTTTTTTTTTTTTTTTTTTTTTTTTTTTTGAAATTTACTTCCTCATCATCATTTAAGTTTCCATATGTGTTTTTCTAATTGCAATAGTCCCATGTAGTTTTATTTTGTTTGAAATCTATTTTAACGGTAACTTAATTAGATATGACATGACACGTTGAGAGAGAGAAAAAAAATAAATAAATAAGGAAGTTTTTCTAGAAAATAGGATTTCCTACATCATCTCATCATCATCGTCAAGAGGGGTAGTTCTTTTCATATATAAAGGACATGTTAGTTTATTTTATTGGTATAATAGGTTCATCGGAGAAAACCAGTCGTGTAGGACAACCTAGGAAAGTTATTTCTTTTCATCCCTGTTAACTATATAGTCAAGAGAGAGAGAGAGAGAGAAAGAAAGAAAGAAAGAAAGAAAGATCATGTATCTTTTCTATATAACTGGTTTTCCTAAGAGATCCTTCCGTACTCTGTAATATAGCGATACACTTGTAAAAGGTTTCATATTTATTCCGGTTTTATAATCTACAAGGGGCAATGGGCTCTCCAAGTTTCACGAAGCTCGTTTATGTTTATTATTTTTCTTTTTCTCTTTCTCTCTCTCTCTCTCTCTCTCTCTCTATCTCTCTCTCTCTTCTACTTACGAAAAGTAAACTATTTTTGTATACTTAATACCAATTATACCTGAGAACTTTGTATAATCAAGTAAACCTTGTAATACTGGACAAGGAAGACTGTGAAAAGGTAGCATTCGTGTTTCACGTTGACTTAACTTGTTATTCGGATCATGATTCGTATAAATATTAGGTTGACCAATAAATAATGTCAGAATTTATAATATATAATTTATGTTTAAATAAATTGTAATAATATCTTTTTTGTTGTCTTTCACTGGAAATTAATTGTATTTTATATATTTATCTGAATAAAGAATAAAAAATATATACAATGTTATCGTGAGATCAATATTTTCTTATCGTTAGTGTAAACTTAGATTTCTTTTACATTTAACAACGTATATATCAAATTGAAAGTTTAATCACATTTCATAATATATTCTTGTTTATATGAATTTTGATACGTTTCATTACAAGAAAATATCAAATGTTTTAAATATTGACAAAGGGAATGAAAGGGTGGTTACGAATACTTCCGTTGACTGATTGTATCTAAAATAGAAGGTAATAATTATTAACAATTTTATATTTTATAATTTGAAAGAAGTTTCAATATTTTATATATATTAACAAATATTGTTATATATTTTTATTTTCTATTAAAAAATTCTAACATTATTTATCAATCAATTAAATATCCAAAAAAAAAAAACATTCACATGTGGTTCTAGTTTAATGTAAATTGAAACAATAAAATTATTAAAATATAATTTTAATAATAATAATAATAATAATAATAATAATAATAATTTATTTATATATTTAATTAAATAAAATATATTAATATTTTAATATTATTGATATTGAAATATTATTATAATTATTATAATATTATTTAATAATAATATTTAATAAATTTAATTATATAATATTATTATACTAATTATATATTAATTTAATTTATTAAAATAGAATTTTAATAATTTTCAACAATTCAAACAATACCTAAACAATAAAATTATAAAATTATATTGTATCATATCAATTGGATAACAAATTTTCTGTGTAGTATAAAAAAAAAACAAGACATGCATATGTAACTATATATAAACACGCACCACATTGGAAATGGATTTACGCCTACCCATCTATATATATATATATAATACGAGATTGACCATAATGTGTCCTATCAACCCGTAATCGCGTATTTACCTCGATAAGAGATTGTTCGCAAGAATAAATTCAATCAACGTATAAAAATCTAGATTGTGTGTATCGAATACAAAAAGTGGAAGGGAGGAATGAGGGATGGGGGCCTTAATGTAAGAATGGCACAATTTTCTTTCAATAGGGGTCTACTACTCGTATTATTATACTCAAATTATGTTATTCAATATGTTGAATTTTGTACGTTTGATTCTTTCATTGATTTTTTGTTTACCTCGACAAAAGCTTCGATCAATTTAATTACATTTATTGTTGAGCATAATCAAATTGTTAGAAAATGAAAAATGATCTATTCATATACAAAGTTTAATTAATGAATAATACATTTATATTTATATTATTATTATTATTATTATTATTAAACTGATTGTAATATCGAGTATAGGGGTTCGAGTAGGATAACCTGGTTATATTTAGACAAATAATAAAGGATTTCTTTGAATGTGTTTGTATATTGATCCGATATGTATTATCAATGTTCTCAGAAATATGTAAGAAGTATTTTCTCTTGATTGATGAGTGAAAACATTTGTTAACGTCGATCAATCCATTTATTATTATTATTTTTCTTTTTTTTTTTTTTTTTTTTAAATCAAAGTTCGAATAACATGAAATTCAGGATAAACGATTTATTTGAAATTAATCTTGTCTATTTTCTTTCTATATTATCACTTCTTGCTTTCTTTCTTTTTTTTAGATAAAAATATGAGGAGGACCAAGAAACAAAATTTAAAAAAAAAAATTTTCTTTTAAATAATTTACAATTATTTTACTATTTAGCATTAGTAAACAAGTATTCTCTATAATATTGTGAAGGTAACAGTAAAGATGATATATATGAGTAGTTTGCTATACGAAACACATTTAAAAGAAATAACCAGTGATGTCTTGAAGAAGACGACTACTAAAGCGAATGGCAACACAGACCGTTATCTCAAACATGTACATTGATAAACTTGAAACCGCACTTCTATAGTACATACACATACATATCTAAGGAATGTTTCTCGCATTAGAAGGTAGAAATGATATTCTTCAAAATCTTCAAAAATTCTTTCTACAAAAAAAAAAAAATAACAATTTTTCAAAACTTTAACTATACGATGATTTTTGCATCAATCAAAAAAGAAAAAAAAGAAAAGAAATAATCCTTGATTTGATTCCTAAATTACACGATTGATATCAACCAATCCTATGAGACTTATACACGTGAATAGATAATTTGAAATGATAAAAATAATCGAAAGATATAATATTTACAATACATTATAAAAATAAATTGTTTGTTTTGTTTTATTTTTATTTTTATTTTTCTAAGTAGAATCAACGTGTTACGTTTTGATAAGAAAAAGAAAATAATCAAAGACGATCGTTTATCTGTAATCGTTTAATTCTGTGCAAATATATTAACGTATTTCTATCATAATAGAAAAATGAGATCTAATTTTAATGAGAGAGAGAGAGAGAGAGAGAGAAACATTCTTCAAGATATTTTTTACATTTAATTGATTACACAATAGTAGGAACGATTAACAACAAGTTAGTTTGCTGTCGCGGTTCAGCGACAATGAGAGCGAACATTTACGTACGTAAGTGCTACTTATCTGAACGAGATCAAGAATCGAAAGCGGGTTAATGCCAAACACATAATGCAAATATAGTTCTTGTTTTTTTTTTCTAACGTCATGATTACGATATTCTTACTTGGTGCAAAAAATATCCTTTTGCTTCAGGAAAAATAAATCAGCAAGTACAATGCGTTAAAAATAAATAATTAATTGATATTGAATTGTATCATTAATTACAAAAACGTATTCAACAAATTTTAGCAATCGAATATAGAGAACACGTGTTTAGTTTGAATGAAATAATAATTGGTGCTAACCTCGTCAGTAATAATGGGTGTCTTGTCCATGGTATCGTTGATAGGACTAGGTGGTGACGTAGGACTAGCACTAGGGCTGACTTGAAAACCTTTCGATTCCTTGGCAGGTCTCTGAGGTGACACTCTGGCTGGGAAGCTCAGGGTCTTCGTCCACTGGGACAAACCACGCACCATTTTCTCGCCTACTACTCCTTCACCACCACCACCTCCTCCCCCTCCTCCTCCTCCTCCACCACTACCACCACCTTCTTCCTCTTCTTCTTCTTCTTCACCACCGTCCCTCCAACAAAACGCTTTCACTTGTATAGCACCGATTTTTCCCGATTTTGTTTATCGAGCTGTCAAACGAGACGCTCGATCACAAAAATGACTAAATTAATTTCCCTCGAAATTCTTATTTATTGGTTTAGCACTGTGTTCTCTTTTACGAACGTTTTAATGAGAACGAGAGAGAAGCAGAAAGAGAGAGGATATAAATGAGTACACGCGTAAGTGAAAAATTACGGTTAAACACCGATTCTAATTTCGATTCTAATTCCGATGGTCCGCGCGTCACGGCTCTCTCTGACAGACTGAACGCAAGCTGCTGCGAATAGTTGGTCGTCGGGAAACAGCTGCGCCGGGCCCGCTGGACCGAGCGCCGTGATTGGTTCCCTTGAGTGAGAGCGACGAATCGAGTAGTTTATCCCCCACCCTAAACCCTATGAGAAACGAGGATAGACGATTTGGGGTCCGACGGGCAACGGCTTTGAACGAACGAGGACAGATAAAGAAAGAGAAAGAGAATTATCCGCAGAACGGTTCTCTATATCTATCTTCATCTCTCTCTCTCTCTCTCTCTCTCTCTCTTTTCTCTCACTCATTTCTTCTCGCATGCCACAAAATGCACGATACCGGTGTAATTTTCATGATATCCTCTTCTCGTACCGTCTACCAAACCCCCTCACTTCTCACTTGCTTTCTTATACTTCCCTTAGTAAGAGAGACTCTTTTTCTTCTATCTCTCTCTTTTTCTCTCTTTCCAAGTTTACCAGTCTCCGTTAATGATAGAAAGAGAAAGAATGAGAGAGTAAAAGACAAGGTGGAAGATGGTGAATGGACGACGAGAAGTACACTAGCACATACATATACATATACCTGTATAAATACATGTATGAAGAAGAAGAGAATCTTCCAATGTGGCACAAGAAGATGTAACCGTGATTTTCCTTAGCCACCTTCCACAAATTGTTCCTTTTTTGAAATCATTCGTTATTTTCTTCATTATTTCTATATCTCTTTCTCTTTCTATCTTTCGAAATAATTTATAGAAAATTGTTGTTATTTAAAACTATTTTATTATATTAATTAAAAATAAACTAGATTATTTTCGAAATCTTTTATGTAATATATTTCATTATTAAACTATGACAATTTATGTAAATTTTTCTCGATTTTAGATCGAGAAGGTTGATACTTCTAGCCTTTTACCCTTTCAAGTAGAAAAAGAATGTATTTATCTCTCTTTCTCTTTTCTTTATCGCTAGAAAGAGACACACGTTTGTACATACGTATGTATGTTGTGTTATACCCTATATGATCTCGTGTTGCCAACTGCAGATTCGAGTATAAGTGGGGAGAGAAAACGACATTGTGCAAAGTTGTGTGAGGCGACTTTGCACATTTACGAGAAGTTTAAATGTGTTGTAAGTATATACGGACAGGATCTAGCGAGTTGCGGCCTTCTTCGACCTTCCCCCCACCAATCGTGCCACAGACGGGCCCCTCTTCTCGATCCTGATGTAGCGAACAGCCCAGCATCGGCAGCAGCCGGTGGGTCCGGTATCGAACACCTTTCCTTAAGATTTCCTCCCATTCGAACTCGATATTCTTACGCTATCGATCGACGTTTGAAAGCGAAGCCGAGTATGAATATCGATTAACTCTTATAAATTGTGTTTTATTCTTTTTCTCTTTCTTTTTTTAGAAAATTCATTTTTATTATCATTTGTACGATTTTTCTTATAATTCTAATTCAAAGTATTGATCTTTCATGATAGAAAAAGAAAAATACAGAATTGTTCCTTTTTTCTTTTGGGCCCACATTGTGTACCGCACATATACCATCTGTTCCCATTATTCGATTTCGTGTCACGGACCCCGTAAGGCCCAAATTCTTTCCACGATCAATAGTGAAAGATTAAAGTTTGAACATTGTCTGTTATTATCCTGTGCTACCACGTATCATCTATTTGTAATTTATAGTCAAAAACAGATGGGATTGTGTACAACCCTTTTAAAATGATTATGTTAATTACATTAATATATACTCGAAACAACCCCTATGAAAAAGATTACGATCGGAAGCATATTGCACGAATTATTATCAAGTTCGATAAAAAATCAAAAGAAAGAAAGAAAAACAAAAAATCTTTTTTATTTGTAGAAATCAAGATTTGTTAGGGTTTCGATACAATTATATTAATTTTCAATGAAACTACCATGTTTTTTAGTGGAGAAAAGAAACCAATTCAAGATTTGAACGTATACTTTTCGAGATACCCTTTTAAAAAAAAAACCAGAAGGCGGCAGGTGTTCTCGAGCTAACCATGTGTATATATATGTTATGTACGTGTGTATAACTTCCTAATCCCCAATTTACAATCACAAATTTTATATTTCAATTCTCTTCTCTTGATAACAATCGAATCACGATGAACAACCCATTTTTTTTTACAGGTAAAAACCATGATAAATATCATCGAGACTAACACGAGGAACAAGGTAAGAATTAAAACGGAGGAATCGAATGTTATTTGATATATTATTGAACACTCGATACTTTTTATTTTTTTTTTTTTTTTACTTTTACTCGCAATTCGATCGAGGTTAATCTTACAGTAGGATGTAAAACTTTTCTATGGGCATATAATTGGTGCATGACGTTTCTTGTATATCAAGGGACTACTCGATGAAACTGTTAACAATCAGGTTATTACGGTTGTTCTGATTTTCTTCTATATATATATATATATATATATATCTTATTTGAAAAAACAATAATAAAGGTTTTCCTTAGTAGACAAATTTTTACAGTTTAATTTCTAACATATGTGTCTCTGTTATTTTATTTTGTTTTCATTTTTTATTCATTTTCTAGTAATCTTAAATCGTATCTGACAATACTTGAATGTGTTTGAAAGAATAATAGTTAAAATAAAAAAAAAAAATTCCATACATTTTTAGAAAATCTGTTAAGAAAGATGAAAGAGAAATCGAGGTTTAGAATAGGTTTAGAATAAAAATTGGTTAGGTTTTACAAACATGATGCATTATGTTATGACAGGTAGTTTATTTTTATTCATTTTTCAATAACATTAAACCGTATCTGACAATACTTGAATGTGTTTGAAAGAATAATAGTTAAAATAAAAAGAAAAAATTTGATACATTTTTAGAAAATCTATTAAGAAAAATGAAAGAAAAGGCAACCCAAGATTTAGAATAAAAATTTATTAGGTTTTACGAGTATAATGTATTATGTTATGACACGTAGTGTCCTTTAACCTAAGCTTTTCCAAATATTAAATTTTAGAAATGTTCTCTTACGTGTCAAAGCATATATTTCATTTTGAAATTTGTTAGAAAAGAAAGAAAGGAAGGAAGGAAGGGGAAAAAAACAGGAGTTTTCGCAATTAGTTCGTGATCGAAGAAACACACGTGTTCGATCCACACGTGTTCACTTCCCCCTTCTGCCACCCCCTTGTTCACCACCACCTTCGCGTTCATCTCTTCTCGTCACGTCTCAGAAAACGAGAGAAGAAGCGTTTTTCAGAAAAGACTGACAAAGAGAAAAAAGATGGAAAAAAAATACGTTCAAGGTGCCGATACGAAAAGCACCTGGACAGAAAGAAGGAGCTCGAGGGACCATTCGAGCATTCGGAGGATAGGAGGAATAATATTGGGAAGTTTGCAGCTGTCACAGCAGCTGCAGCAGCACTCTTCCCTTATTCACAATCTGACCGGCAGCTTTTCTGCATCCTCCTCCTCCTCCTCCTCCTCCTCCTCATCCTTCTCCTGTACTCTTGCTCTTAATCTTCCACCAATACCGACGTACTCTTCAGGTAAATTCGAGGTTGCCCAAAACGAAAAGTAAAAGAAAAAGAAAAAAAAAAAAACAAGGGCCCTTCTTTTCGTCTTTGCACCTTGCACCGATTTATTTCTTCATTTTATCTTTTATCTTTTATAAAAATGTAGATATGTAGATAAAATCATTATATTAGTCACTAAAATATTTTGATCATTATCTACAAATATTTTAATATAAATATTTTAATATATATATATATATATATTTTTATACATATTTTAGTATATTATATATATTTATTATATTTTTTATATATATTTTAGTATAATATTAATATATAAATTTTAATACAAAATACACGTATATCATATACATATGTAATATTTTCATTGGAAATGATATTTGCTTGAATTCAATTAAGGTATTTCAAAACACACAATTTAAAAAAGTTAGCATTTGTGTAAGTAAAAATGGAATGTTTCAGAAAAAAACTCTTGTGTCCCTTTTAGTTTGTTCTTTCTCACTCGATCATTTCCCGTGACATCAAGTAACATGTGGGTGTATCTAACTAACCTAAGTTGCGCTAGGTTCGGACATAGACATCATCATCATCATCATCATCATTATCATCATCATCCCCTTTTTCGAAAGCAACCACCGAGACCATCCTCTGAGCTGGAATGCTCGTATCGGTCAGCTGCTCCTTCTATAAAACTAAACTTCCTGTGCCACGTGCACATCTGCTCCTCTTATGCGAGTGAATTTACAACTCGTGTACACGTATGTATATATATATATATATATATGCGTGTGTATGTATGTATGTTTAGAGCAAAGCGAAGGAGGATAAAAGATAAAAAAAAAGAAAAGGAAAGAATTATACTGCGATGTATTTAAGTTTCACGCATGTCTTCTTCTTATTCTTATTCTTATTTTTATTTTTATTTTTATTTTTATTCTTCTTATTCGAGTTATGGCAAACGAAAGGATGGTTACGCAGTTGCACTTGGAAAACAATGGCAACGATAAGAAAGCTTTCAAAAGTAACTGCACCAACCGGATATTTCTTTTTATATATATATATATATACATACTTACTACCGAAATTACTTTCTTGCTAACCCAATAAATAATTAACATTAAGTAACATTGTTTATTATAAATATATATATATATATATTATAATATTATAAATTATGTATATTAAAATAATAAAAATTATTTATATATTATATTAATTATATTATTATTATTATTATTATTATTATTATTATATATAGTAAATTACTATAAAATAAATAAAATAAAATTAAAAAAATTACTATATTAAAATATAAGAATTTGAATATATAACATATATATACGTTAAATACAGTTTATTGAAGATTTCAATTAACTTCATTCGTCGTCATAGTTGAACTGACTGACAAAAGCGAAAACAAGGGGCTAATTGCATACGATGGTGGAGACCGGAAACTGAAACTATTACGACGACCGGTTTTAGAACCAGTCGATTATTTCGTATGCTTATGTTAGTTATCCCATAGATAATAACGAAAGCAGAACAAAACATCTGCAGCTATAAACATGCGTTTAATATTATACTTTTCCTTCAAATTCTATAAATAATATTTTTAAATAAATATTAATGATAAAAATGTAATTTGTTACGAGTAATTTCATTAAAAAAAAATTGAAATGTTTTCAATGAATGAATTTAAAATTGAAAATAATCTCAATAATTTGTACATTTTATACTTGATGATCTAATATTATTATAAATGTATATACAGTGTCATTTAAAAATCATTTAATTACAATGTTTCATTGCAATAAAATAATTATATTTAATTAATGTATGTATTTTGTTAATTAATTTATATATTTAAAATAAAATAAATATACTATATATTAATATAGTATAATAGAGTAATATAATAAATATACTGTATATATAATAATATATTTACTTTATATTTATTTTATATATATATATATATATATGTATATAATATAAAAATAAATTAATTAATATAAAATAAATATAAAATAGAATAACAATATTTATTTAATTTAAAAATATGTTTCGATGAGTATACAAATATATATATATTGTAATATTATATTACAAAACGTATTTTGTTAACTAATGTATATATTTAAAACAAAATAAAATCAAAATATGTATTCAATTTCAAACTATATTTCTATACATATACAAATATTCTAAATTATTGTATATTACAAAAAAAAAAATAATTGTGTCAAATAGATAACAGGTGAGGTGTGGGGGGTGTACTCATGCGATTCACTATATATGCAGACATTATATATACAGTATATATTAGAGATTATATAAAGGTAGTTTTAGGTTTATTCCATATACAAAAAGAACACCTTGTATACTTGCTTACGTACGGTTGAGTAACCGCACATATACATAGACATATATTTACATAGTTATGTCTCGGCTGGCACTGAGGGAGACTCCTATCACAAAACGGCCGAGTGAAAGGATAAGCCGCTGAGTTCATCTCGAGAGTACCGAACGAACCAATCTTCTCGAGCATTCATACGTGCCATCGACGAGTCATTTAACCGATTGGAATGCGTGCCAATGAAATTGATTTCTTATATTTTTTTTTTAGATACAAGTAACCCTCCTACAACATAGAATCCAATAACACGATTCATAAAATTGCATGAAACCCTTCTACAACAAGGCACCCAATAACACGATTGACAAAAATTGAGAAAATTTTTATACAACACTGTATCTTGTATACAGCACTGAATAACGGAATGATTGTATAATATATTTAAAAAAAACTAAATTATATGTATATACTGAAATAATGATGTTTATAACACGATTCGTAAAATTGCATGAACTCATCCTACAACAAGGCACCACCCAATAACATGGTTGAAAAAAATTGAGAAAATTTTTATACAACACTGTATTTTGTATACAGCACTAGATAATAGAATTATAGTTTAACATATTTAAAAAAATAAATTACATATTGAAATAATAACGTTAACTATAACGCGATTCATAAAATTGCAGGAATCCTCCTACAACAGGGCTTCCTAAAACACGATTGAAAAAAATTGAGAGAATTTTGATACAAAACACTTTGATACTAGTATTTTTTATACAGTATTAGATAATCAAATGATTGTATAACATATTTAAAAACAAAATTATATATTCAAATAATGATTCTAGGTAATATATTGAACTTTGGGTCTCACATAAAAAAAAAATCTTCACTCAACACGTAATATTTTGTAGAAATCTATCCATCGTTTTATTGAAGAGTTACCTGTGTGCACGAATAATAGCATTATCGATTAAATCATGTTACTGTAAGGTTTCAAGAGAGAGAGAGAACATAGGATATAGATAAAAAAAAAAAAAAAAAAAAAAAATAAAGAAAAAAAAATTGAGAAGAGACAGCAGCAACAGCAACAGCAGCTTTCGACGAAAACTTTGGTAGGAAAAAGAAACAACGACGACGATGATGATGATGGAAAAGAAAGAAGAGTAGGTCGTAAAACATCTGTCTTTTTACGTTGGTATGTGTTAATACGTATGTGTATGTGTATTCACATTGCTAAGAGAGTCGGTGCTGCTGCTGTTGCTGTTGCTTGTTGCTCGATATGCTTTAGCAAGTTGAACGAGCAAGAAAGCAAGCAAAATCAAACATAAGGTGAAGCTGTAACCAAGCGTTGGCTACGTTTTTAAATAGCTTCTTGCTTGAGAAAAAAACTCGTGTGCTTTGTAAAAAAGTCACGAGAGTCTCGAGTCGAATTTAATTTTTATACTTTTTCTTTTACTTCGCTTATTCTTACACATGGGAAACCAAAAAATATATTCAAATATATATGGGTTTGCAACTAAAAAAAAATAAAAAAAAAATAAAATCAAATAAAAAGATTAAACTTATCATCAAATATCGAAAAATTGAATATTATATTTGTTTAATTTTTTTTTTTTTTAGTTTTATAATTTAATAATTGATTGATAATGAATTAGATAATATATATGCACAAGTTTGGATAGTAATATAGAAAGTTGAAGTAAAACTAAATTTTATTTAAAAATAAATTAGATAATAATTATTTTATTATCTATAAGGTTAATTAAATATAAATAATTAATTGAGAAAATATTTAAAATAAAGATTAAAACGATAAAGTAAAATTAAATTTTATTTGAAAATAAAATTTATATATTTTTTTATTTTATATATTATATATATATATTTTGAGCTTCAAATTTCTCTTACAAATTAAATCTCAAAAACTTTCTTTGTGAATTCAACCCACATATATATATAAACAATAACGAGATAGGAAATAAAAAAAATATTTAAAAAAAATACATAATATCATACTGTGTCACGTGATCTTCTTATTTATTTCTATTATAATAATAAAAAAAAATATTAAAAATAAACTTATTATATTTTCATTGGAGGAGTGTATTGGATCTAATTTTTTGTTTTTGTTTATTAAAGTATGTAGATACATCTCCATATATGAATATATCGAATGGTATTGGGCCCCGCAAGCGAAGGAGTTATTGCATTAAAACCAGAGTAACCAGTGTAGATGGAAAAAGCTGCAGCTGTCAAGAGGCTTGCCCCAGCTTGCTATGAGGTTTGCTATGAGATGCTTGCAGGCAGCTGCAAGGATAACTGCAACCAATATTATGCCCTTAACAAGCTCGATCTACAATAACATATCGGATCCTTTAAATTCGATCTTTTATTTTCTGTTTTATTTTTTTTTTTTATTTTTTTTTGAAACTCAATTCATAGGATTTAAGAAAAGAAAAATTGTCAATTTGTTTCATCGTCAGTTTTCTATATAAATTCGTAATAATTAATTGCATTGTAAGATTTGACGTATTTCTAACGAATCTCATAAATAAATTGAAAAAATATTTGACTGTAAAAAAATACAAAAAAAAAAATATATATATATCCGAGTATTTATATAAGAAAATGTCTCGTCAGAGAATTGACAATAATTTGCAAACTTTTTCTTCTTCATATCAAAAAGTTATACTTGTTATATCTATGATGGGAGATGAGAGAAAGTTTGCTGGAAGTCGAGTTCGAAGAAAGATTATTGGCTCACTAGTTGATACTGTGTGACTCGAACGAATAACGAATACATCTATTTGAAATTTTAATTATTTTTCTTTTATATAATCAAGTTTTTATTTATCCGATATATACAATAAATGTTATTTGAGATATTCGATTATTTCTAATGATAAATTATTAATCATTTGATTTTTAGTATTAGCAGTATCATTATGTTTGTTATATATTTGATAATATTATTAATATTAATTTTATTTAATATCTCATATATATATATGTTATATATTTCATTCTATTATTTTATTATATATTTTATTAAATATTTTATTATATATTTTATTATATACAAATTTTCTTTTTCAAACCCAATTAATATTAGAAATAATTATTTTAATATTATCTCAAAACAAAAAAATTAATAATATTAAACATTCATCTCTTATTTGTAATTATTGATCGAATAAATTTCTTTCATTTTATTACTAATTGTGAAAAAAAATAAAAAAAAGAAATAATTGTCAAAGAATCATAAAGCTAATATTTTAGCAAAACAAAAAAAAAAAGTAATAAACGTGATATATAATTTGAAAATTACATGAGTATGAATCAATTACAATTTAGACACAGGGTAGATGAAAACTACGAGAGTTTAACGCGAGACACGTGTGAATGGTCGTGGAGGCGAGCCAGAACACGGGAAAATGTCAATCCAGGAAGATAACTTTTCTCTACATTCCTATCGTTAGTTAGTTTTATTTCGATTTCTATATAACTATATAAGAAAAGCGACGATTAAACTTTTCAAAAAAAAAATCTTCTTAGAGACATGACAGTTCAACTTTGTTTCATGATTCCCTTGGAGAATTCCGGTTTTTTCTTTTTTTTTTGGTTCACTGTGATATCACTTTTTCTAATTCCAAACCAACGACATTTTTCTTGACAAAATCGTTCATTATAAATTATCCAAACGTTCTTTAGAAATTGGATCAAGTTATACAGTAAATTGGTAATCATTAAAATGACAAATAGTTAAATATATAGGAGTGCACATAATTTCCGTACTTTGCTAAGCCAATTATCAACTCATATAACACAACATTGTTTTATTATTTCAAACTACTTATTACATAATTTGTTTATTTTTTTTTTCTAAGTTTGAAATAGAGACATCTGTATCTGACAAATGTTTCTTTTTCTTTTTTTTTTATTAGAATATATTATTGTTATAAATAATGTTGAGTTCACATAAAACATTTGTAACATTATCAACTACACTTGTGTGATTCAATTGAAATTTGACATTTAATATTTCAAATATATTTACCATTTTTTTTTCTTTCTATCTGTCAAAAATTATCAATTTGAATATATCCAATTTCTAAATTATATATATATATATATATATATATATTCTTCTTTCGCAATAATTCTTTTATAATTCGTATGCGAAGTATAAACGTCCGAGCGTGCAGGAAACAAATGGCAAACAAATGTCAGACGCAAAAAGGAAGTCTTCTTCTTTTTCTTCTTCTTCTTCTTCTTCTTCTTCATTTTCTTTACCTTCTTTACCTTTTTATTGTTTCTCGATATTTCTCATGAATTTTTTATGTTTATAGTTGTTTCATTTTTATTTAAATTCCTCTCGAATTAGAAATTATTAAATAAAATAATTATTTTCGAATAGATTTTATCTTATGCAAGATTAATAATTAATAAAAAAAAAAAAAAGGAAAAAAACAAAGAACTTCGTTTCACTTTTCTATTAAAATACTATATATATAACCTAACTTTTTATTACAATACCAATATACAGCTATGATTGAAAAAAATATTGAAATAATAATTAATTTTACTTCAAGTTATTCAACAAATCGAAATAATTGTCTTTTAGTTTCTTAATCTAAAACATTTTTCATTTCTATTACTTCCTTAAATAAACCTTTTTAATATAACCTATTATTTATTTTATTATTAATTATATAATATATTATTAATATATAATTATATAAAATAATTAAGTAATAATATATTATTATATAATATTATATTATATTATTATTTATATATTAGTAATAATTAATTAATTAATTAAAGTAATTTATTTAAAAAATAATTAATATTATTAATATATTATAATATAATATATTATAATATTTTGATACCAAATATTCTTCATTATTGTACTTATTATTATTATATAGTTTTTAAGATCTCAGAACATGGAGTTCATTTTATAAAATAATAATAATAAGTCAATAAATATAAAAATATTTTACTTTTACATCTTTTTTAAAGACCAGTCATTTTGACTAGTTATAGTAAAGATACCTACGTCGTCAATTGTCGGTACTTCTAATATTAATTAACAACCCATTTATTATCAAATAAAATATCAAATTATATTTAAAAAATTTTTTTAAGTATAACTTTAATGATAAAGTTTTAAAAAAAAGTGTCTTTGTTTTGTCGAAGAAAAAAAAGAAATTCTTTTGTTTCTCAAGAGACAGATTTAGCAGAAAATTCCAAAGGTACGTAAGCAACGCATTAAGAAACAGAAATAGATAAACGGCAATAACGTGCTGGGTCGCGTTTATGGTAGCCGCCGTTGCCACAAGGCAGCTACGTTTGATAGGTAAACAGTTTCGTGGGCGTGTGTAAATACGTGTGACCTCCTTAAGCTTGCCTTTTATAGAAAACTTTCCTAGTCTCTTCAATTAATAATAATAATAATAATAATAATAACAATAGTAATAAAAATAATAATGATAATAGTAATCATTAACAGCATCATCATCATCATCATCATCATCATCATAAAGAACGAAGTTCACCAACTCGTATAATATATGATTTTCAATACTTACATACATTATATGTACAATACAACAAACTCGAGATACTAATGTAACCAACCAATCGTTAATTGCATACTTATGTTTACCCGATCTTCCCGTTATATATATATATATATATATATATATATTTTTTTTCATTATGCTTGCTATACTTGCAATGAAACGAAAGACATTGTGTACAATATTATCAAAGAATTATTTCACAATGATCTTTAAGGTTATCATATAGAAATGTTAAAGTCACAAGTGCAAGTTATTTTAGTGTTATTTATAAACTTATACAGATGTTTCAAATAATATCAGAAATATGAGTACAAAGAACTTATTTATAACAGTTTATTTTATGTTAGAATTGAACTTCTTTCTCTATCTCTCTCTCTCTCTCTCTCTCTCTCTCTCTCTCTCTCTCTTCTTTTTAGTTTACTTGAGAATTTATTTCATAAATTTTCTTTTATTTCATTTTATACATACTAACGAAATACATTCGTATTGATTAGTATCCAATATCAGTATCCCAAATCCAAAGGAAGGAAACTTGAAGACACGTGCACGTGAAGACTGATCCGTTCTTACACGTACACACTTACAACCTGTCCATTGATACGCTATAGCTTTTTCTACCTGACACGAATATACAATGCACACGAATTTGTATTTCAAATCAAAATTGTCTGACTCTACTCAAAGATGTTTCTAAGATCAATTTTATCTCTTTTGATCCTTGAAATAATATTTATAATAATTTTTATAATAATATTTATAAATAGATAAATCAATTCGTTTACGACAATGATCAGATTAATCGTCAAAGGATATAAATAAAATGAATATACATAAAATTATTGACTTACCGAACAAGGTAATCGAATGTCATCCTAATGCGACTGCGATGATGTTCGTTGAGAGAAAATATTTTTGAAAAAAGAAAGTTGTATGAGATAAATATCTCATACGATAATTAAATCCAACGTTTTTCCCAAATTCCTATAAAAACAATGATATAATAGTAATAATAAAATATAGCAATAATAATTATATATAATATAATTATATTTATATATAAAATAATGTAATTAATTATTATTAAATTATATATACATTTATTATTACTAAAATATAGTAATAATAATAATAATCCATTAAATGGAATATTTCTTAACAACGTAGCATGATTTGTTAGAATATATACGCTACGATTACAAATAAACTTACCACGCGTCGAGTGGTAATCGTTGAAAATCCACACACTCTTATTATTATCGTACGTCAGGGAAGTAACACAAAGTACATAGGGTAATAAAAGTTTTCGTAACGGGTTGTTGAGAGATGCAACAAGTGGATTTGATCAATAATAAAAGCCCGCTCGACGAGAGTCCAACGATTGCACGTGTCCACGAGGTATATATTTAGTAAAATTATAGATAAGATATATATAACTAAAAGAATGATTGTTTTGAGAAGTATAAAACGAATTATAAAAGGGAACAAAACTCAGGATGAAGTACGAAGTCAACGGTAGCTTAACATTGACTGCGTTAAAGTTTCCAGAGAAGAGAGAGGTAAAGGAACTTATGGCTTTGGCACAAGGGACACATTCACATACACACGCACGCTCGTTAGTAGGCGATACGAGAACTGATATACCAAGTCTGAAACTAAAGTCCTCTACTCTCCCTAGGACATGGCATAGCCAGCCAGGTTCCCCTGGTGTCTCGCGCCTAGGTGGTTTTACGAAGGCAGGTGGTGGTAAGGTGGTGTGATGGTAGCGGTGTGCTGCTGGCGGGCACAGGTGAACGTGGCGGAACACAGGAAGTGCCAGGGACAGAGAGGGATCCGTGGGATACATTGGGGTGGGGGGTTTACTACTACGTAGGAAGAAAACCGACAAGGAGACAAAAGGTAATGAGAGAGGAAAGAGGGAAACAGGATGACGAGAGAAAAGTATGTATATATGTATATGGATGTATGTATATATGTAAGTCGAAGGTAAAAAGGAGATTGAAATTCGTTTCTATAATCACTCCTTTATATTATTATTATTTTTCTTTTTTTTTTTTTTATTTTCTTTTTCTCTTTCTTCTTCAAAGAGTACCACCATTTCTCTCTCATACCTTTCAAGAAAGGTGGTAAGTAAGTTGGGTACTTGTAAGGCTTCTTCTTCTTCCTGAAATGGAGATCAACCGGATGAAGGAGGGCAGGATATAAAAGAATCTAGACGAGTGTTGAAAGAAAACGATCTTGCTAAGTATACGATAGATAGTTGGGTCTTTAGTGGGCCCTAGCCAGTCTTATTATTTATTTTTTCTTCTTCTTCTTCTTCCTATTATTATTATTATTAGACTTGCGATTCTCGTAGCAAGTTATATGATCTTGTTAAATTACCAATAACTCGTAAGTATCCACAAGAGTATCGAGGGATCTGTAATGAAAATAAATCGTGTAAGTTAATTCTACGATACGTGGAAACATTCGTGGAATCCTAAATTTGGAAGCCATCCAGATAATACACGCAAACGGCATGCTAATTACAGAATAACGATTTACGACTTAGTTCATTATAATCAAAGAGAATGTAAATCGTTTTACGTGGAATGTTCTTCAAATAAAATGTGTATTCGAAGTTAAAACACCAAGTGGTAGAACGTTCTGTAAATTCTCGAACGTTTCTTACATAATATCACTTCTAAATTCGACTTATCGATAGATCGTCGACAACAACAACTGGCCCCCTCTCAACCTCAGTCTCTACGGACTCTGAGAAATAGCTTGCACCTTTCTATTGCGTCTGTTGTGTATGCACAACCACCGTAGTACGTAGTCCTCGATGCACGAGAGTGCACGCAAGTGCAGCACCATCCGTGGAGTCGTTGACTGCAAAACGAGAGGGTCGGAATAAACGGTGGGGATAACGACGCTGGATTCGAACCTCTAACTTATCCTCTCGATCGTTTATTCGCGCTATTCCAGTGTGCTCAACTATAGCTTTTTATTTTCAATTCCTCTATCAAATTCCAACCTAATTTCAACCAACGAAAAAACAAATTCAAATTAAATTATAATCAAGTCACTTAGTTCATATCATTTATATCCATCTCTTTATTATACATGTTTTCGTTGTAGTTATTTTATTTATTAAAGACCCTACGGACTTATCGGAAAGACCCTACGGACTTATCGGAAAGTTTTTCTTCTACTAGACCTCACTACTTTTCGGAAAAAACCTCATTACTTTTCGGAAAAAACCTTGTTATAGAGGTGTTTACTACTCTAACAGAGGTGTTTAGTTACCATGCATTTTTTAGTTACCAGAAGCAACTCGTCTCATTTCTTTGAATTGAGAACTTGCTTGCTGTGTATTATTTTATCTATTTATATATGTTTTCAATAAAACGTATAATAATTTTTGAATTTATAACAATAATATAATAATAATATTATAACATATAAACCCAACAATTATCCTACTCCTGATATTCTGCAGTCGTCTCTTTCTCTCGAAACTTAGTTTTTCGAAGGTTTCACTTCTAACACGTGTGATCTGCCCACATGATATTTTTTTTTTTAATTTTATTCTATATAATAATTGTTTTATTATTTCTTTTATCAAATATTTTTAAAATAACGAGATTATTTTATACAGGGTGATCTGTAAGTGGTGGTACAAGCGAAAAGGGGGTGATTCTATATAAAAAAATAAATCGAAAAGTTCGTAGGTTTTTTCCGAAATGTCCTGAGGTTATTTCTGAAATTCTCGTAAGTATTTTTAATTATATTTTATTTTTTATTTAATTTTTTTTTTTGCTTGTCATTTATTTGTTTTGTAATTGAAGATGATGGACCATTCCATCTTCTTTGGACACCAAATTTGTGTCTAATATCGTCAATAAAGATGCATATGTGTTTAATTAGTTCGAATCAACAAATTTAAATTCCCTTATTATTTTATTTGGAAGCCCAATTGTCTTTTTTTGAATATTTAAATAATCTCTCTTTTTTTTTATCTTTAAAAATTTTCACTGTTATCGTATTTTATTAAATTTGCACTTTTTCTTTTATATATAAGTTTCTTTTTAAAAGTATTCTATAATAATTAATAGATATTATTTTTTATGCTAATTTAATATTAGTACTTTTACTTTATTTTTTTTTTAATTTTTTTTTTTTAATTTAAAATCACCTGTTTAAATTTAATTTTATTGCAACGATAAATAGAGATTTGATAAAAATAAATAGAGAATTCAATTTAAAAAGTGCATCTGCGGATTGGACAATTCATATATCAGACTATTTTATCTCACTTACACAGTTTACACATTACACATGTTTATACATTAAAAATGAAATATAATTATTTAAATTTCTATTATAAAATATAACTGTACTATATATATTATTATATACTATCAAAGAGAATACTATATTGTTTGATAGTATTGTATTGTAATTTCGTTAAGTACCTACAATCGCCCACTGGTAGTCACGGTAGTAACTAAAATATATCTTGATAGGAAAAAAGTGGACTTGTGAGCCTTTATGTACTTCTGAATTTGTTGATTTAAGAACTGTTTAATGTGTACCGATAGAAATCTTTTCATATTTATAATAAATTAGTTTACATTATTATTTTAGATTATAGTATATTATATTAAACTTCTAACAAGTAATAATTATAATTTTTTAAAAACAAATTTGTTTTATGTTAACATTCTTCATCGTATTAATTACGTATTAAAACAATGATCTCAACAGTGTTATTTAAAAAACAAAAACATTTAGTGCAAATGACACTTGGCTGTTGTGATCTATGTGTTAAATTACAATATAACCATTTAAATAATTACAATAGTACATGTAATATAACTACTTTTACTCCAACATTTGCATTACCACCAGGTAGTACCATGGACATTTTTGATAGAAATGCTAAATTGTTACAAAGAGAACGCGCTGCCAATTCTCCTGATGCTAATGTATATGATTACCTTAAAGATGAAGTAGGATACAGATTAGCAGACAGAATATTTGATATAAAAAGAACTTTTAAGAAAGCCTTAGATTTTGGTTGTGGACGTGGTCATGTATCTAAAAATATTTTTAAAGAATCCGTAGAAGAATTAATTCTAACTGACATGTGTCAAACTGCATTGCACCAAGCTAAAACTAATGAAGGAATTAAAGTTGAAAGAAAAATCATTGATGAAGAAGAATTAATATATGAACCGGACAGTTTAGACATGGTTATAAGTTGTCTTAGTCTTCATTGGGTAAATGACTTGCCTGGATGCTTTAAAAGTATTAATAATTGTTTAAAACAGGACGGAGTGTTCATGGCTGCAATATTTGGTGGAGAAACATTATATGAATTAAGGTTAATCGATTGATCTATTTGTACAATAAAATATATATTTTGCTCGTTTTTTCTTTTTTCTCAAATTCTGATATTGCATTGCTAGAGGTTCTTTACAATTGGCAGAATTAGAAAGAGAAGGAGGAATTTCTCCACATGTATCTCCTTTCACAGAGATCAGAGATATCGGATCTTTATTAATGAGAGCTAATTTTACTATGCTGACTATTGACACTGATGAAATAGTAATAGGATATCCTTCCATGTTTGAACTAATGTGGGATTTAAAAGGTTCATTCATTAAACAAATTAATATTTCAAAATTAGTACTTTTGTTATTGGTTATATTGATGCAGGTATGGCGGAAAACAATGCTTCAAAAAATCGCAAACTTCATTTAAATCGTGACACTTTAATGGCAGCTGCTGCAATATACAATGAGTTATATGGAAAAATAAGAGACGATGGAACTCCTTATATACCTAGTACATTTCAAATTATTTATTTATTAGGGTGGAAACCACATCCATCACAACCTAAACCTCTTGAACGAGGTACCGGTCAGGTATCTCTTAAAGATCTACACAAACTTGATGAAATAATTAGGAATAATACAAAGATAAAAGTAGATGAAGATAAATAAATTTGTATAAATAAAAATGTATATTAAAATATATATGATAGTATTTATTTAAACTGATAATGTATACAAAACTGTTTAAATATTGAAAAATATATGTAATAGTTTAATCAGAAAATCATTTAAAATATATTACAAGAATTTATTTTATCTTTCAATCTTCTGGTGTTTTAAGTGTTATTAACGGTCTCTCTGGTTTTATATAATGTACTAGTTTTCTTCTAATAAGTTCAGGAATTTCTATAGCGAGCCATGGTGCCAGCTATAAAAATTTAAAAGTAAAAATAACTTATAGAATAAGTGTAAAATATTGTAATATAAAAACTATAAATTAATATTTGATATACGTACACCAAGAGCCATAGCATGAGCAATACCGAATTTTGGTACATTACGTGCCCATAATGGTTTAAAATGATCTGTCAAACAAATTTTTCCACCTCTGTACATCTTCGCTGTCTTACCATCCAACTCAGGCAATGTAATTTCAGGTGCCGTTAAAGGGTATGTTACAGGTATCTAATAATATAATGAAATATTTTCTATTAATTAAACGCTATTATTATGCTTCCATTTTTTAACCTCAAATATAAGAAAAAAATAATTAAATATATATACATAAAAAATAAAATACTAACATCAAATTCCACTTCAAATTCATACTTTAAATAATCTTGTATGAACCAACATTTTCCAAACCATCTCGTACCTTCTTTATTTGATTCTAAACGAAACCAATCATTGTTTGATTCCTTGTTATTTTTGACATACTGTAAAGAAAGAAAAAAATAGATTATTTTAATAACATATTAAATTGTAACTTAAAAATCATTAAAAAATATTATTAAATATTACTCAACATATGGAAACAATGATTTTTTCCAAGTAAAATATGACGTTACCGTAATTAGCACTTGATATTCTTCTTTTAATCTTTGTACCCATAAATCTTTGTCTCTAGGACCAGCTTTAGTTTTTAACAAAGGAATACCACTTATTGCTTTATTTTTTTGATCATCCTCCATTGTAATTAATAATAAAATAAATCAGTACTCCTCTACTCAAATCGTTGTTAACATCACACAACATCAATTGTCTTGAACGCCATCTGTTAAAAACTCGAACTATTTTTTTCGTACACGAAAGCGAATGTTTACATTCTACCAAGTATGGTGTTAAGAACATATGTTTTTCTTAGAAATTATGTAGGTTAAATAGGACTATAATAATCCTCGAAATTTATATAGGTCAATAATATCCGAGAAAATATAAACTAGTATATCTTTTCTCATTGTATACTTCCGAATGATAATGTATATAATTTAAATATTATTCAAACAATATTAAATAATTTGAAATACTCATTATTTCCCGCTACATATATGTACAATAGGTATTCTACGTTTCACTAAGCGAATCAAGAAGTAATTAATTAATAAATTTTATATTTGATATAATCATTTTATTTATGGAATAATACTACTACATTTGTTTAAAATACCATTTAGTTAATAATTTAGTTTTAATATAAAATAATCATAGGGTTTTATTTCGATATGCGTTTAATTTAAACTTCAAATCGAAATGTGTATGTTAACAATGTGATAATAATTGTCGTTTGTATTTCGACGAATAAACATTGTAGCTTTCTCATTCAATGAAGGATATTTTTGAAATAATTATTATTTAAGATTATTTTACATTTATTTATACAATATATAAAATATATATATATATATATATATATATATACGTATAACTATTATGTAATTAATTAATATTTAATCATTACATTCACATTAATTTGTTCTTTAGTAATACACAACATAATTTATGTTTCAACGGAGGTAATATTGCTTACAACTAATAATATATAGTCTAATAATTTGCGTTTTTTTTTTCACTTTTCTCTAATATTATTTATTAATTATTTTCTTTTTATGATAATATATACTTTATTAAATTTCAAAGCTTAGTTTAATATTATTTTAAGTTATTAGTAAAAAGAGAGAGTATTTAGCTTCAAAAATGTGCGTTTTTTTATTTACATAGCAATTCTTTTCATATTAAAATAATAATGATAATATATTATTTTTTAATTGATAAAGAATGAAAACTGCAATATGCTTATTATTATTTTTTAGTTTTTAAAGAACTTTTACAAATAAACTACAAGGTATATCATTGTATGTAAGATTCATTTATCCATATTATAATACTGTTATCTTTGAAACGTCTTCTTTCTTGTTCAATTTTTTGTTTTTAAAAAATGTTATTAAATGGATATACGTCACCTTTATAGTATCTTATTATTTTATTGCAAAAAAAAAAAAAACAAGATATGTTATAATCTAAATTACTGTCTTCGTATACATCAACGAATATCATTTAACAATTTTGACTTTATTAGGGAATACTTTCTCAGTTGGTTTCACCTCTCCAAATCTAGCTTTTCTCTTCTCTATTCGCGCTTCCAATTCAGCCTAACAAAGAAATACGTTAAAATATTATTTGATATTAATATTAGAAATAATTTTCAATCATTACCTTATCCATGAGACTAGAAACTGACATTCCAAATCTTTCTGCACGTTTTTTCAAAACCTCATAAGTCGTATGCTGCATACACAAATATACATGCATAAAATAATAATAAATAATTAACGAAATTATAAATTAATAATAAAATATTTGATTTAAAAAAGATAACTTACGACGGGAGTCTTTACTGATGCAGCTGATTTGTTATTTTGATTATTAACACTAAATCTTGCAGATCTAGCTTCCTTCTTTGCAGCTTCCGATAATGGTAATCCAAATTTCTTTGCTCTCATTTCTAATCTCTGTTATATATACATAATAAAATATTATTAATTCAAATGTGTTAACAAAATTAACTGTTAGATATATTTTATAAATAATTACCTCCTTGGTACCAAGCTCCGATAATTTAATAATTTTTTTCTCAGGAAGTGCATTCTCAGAAGATTTAGTGTCGGTCTCATGTTTCTCTACTTCATCCAATTTAACGTCTTCGATTACAGGCTTGCGATTTAAAACTATTTTTTTGGCATTACCCACGTTACTTTCTACAGATAATTTTCTCTTCTCGCTGATCTCTTGCGAATCTGGTTTACTTGATAATTCTTCTATTTCTTCATCCTAAAAAGTTGTACAATGCAATGAAAGTTTCATGTATCATTTGAAAAATATTTTGTGATAGCATAAGGCTACTAAAATAGGCTATTAAAAGGGTATTAAAATATTATTATGTAGAATAGTATTATCAATTACACCAAGAACAGCATCTTCATCTAATATTTCCTCCGTTGTTTCATCCAAAGATAACGCATTATCTATAAAATAAACATACATATATAAATATATTTATACTTATTATGCTTAGAAATTGTATACGTTGTGTTGCATTACGTACCACCATGTATCGCTAGCTGAAGTCTTTCAACTAATTGATTTTTGTTTCCTGTTGTAGGAAGACCTCTTTGTTTTAATTCTACCTTCAAATTAGCAATCTAATAAGATAAAAACATTTGTTGATTAATATTACAAATTTGTAATGAATGTATTTTACTTCTAAATAGTAACAGTTAATTTCACTGTAATGTTACATTTTTTAATCGTAATGATATAGAAAAGTAAATAAATTTTAATATAAAAATAGATGCTCCTTCTAACAATGAACAAATTAAAATGCAATAAAGTATTTATTTAGATTTAATTAACGCACCTTCATTTTCGAAAGTTCGGTTAATCCTTTCTCGTAAGATGAATCGGCCATGGTGTGTATGCACACAGTTTCTTTTTATAGAAATATATATCAACTAAAGTTACAAATGAATTATCATCTCACATTAAACACACTATCACAAAAACTTAAAAATTAATAGAATAATTTTCAAATGTTATCACTTTTAATAATATTTTTATCTATATAACACTATATAATCGATCGGCCAAAAACTTAACCAAAAATATGAACAAAGTATTACCAAAAGTTGATAAGTAAAACAAAAATATGTTCAAGTTGGCAGCGTATATTTATATATATACCATAAATACATATACAAATATATAATATGAAATTATTTACGCTATCTAATATATATTTATTTTATTACGATTTATTCAACGTAATTATTAAAATTCTTATTAATAATATTGTTTGGTTAAGAAATTATATACGATATCTGAAGGACCAATCAGATTGAAGTTTATTAGTAAACACTTTCTGAATGGTCATTTAAAGAATATTTGTATTATCGTGATTTGTGAATTTGAAAACACGAAAAATACCTTCCTATTAATTTTTAATTAATAATTATGATTAAAATTATAAAATATTAATGATATTTGATTCTTAACATATCCCGTGATTGTTTTCTTTAGTTGTCAAATAGACGTAAATCATTTTTAAATGAAGACCAATCAGAAGACGCCAGGTCTATTTCCGGATTTTTGACAGTACCCAACGTGTATGAAAGTAGCATGAAGTTTTGTTCGCTGTGTGCTCGATGAATCTGTTAAAATAGTGTTTCTTTGAATAAAAAGTTTCAATCAAATAGATTATTAAGTTCCAAAGCCATTGTTTATTTAATAAACATCAATCGATTTGGTTTATATCGTATGTATTTTGTGTATCATTGCTGTTTTTTCTTAACCTATTAAAGCGGCATTTAATTTTGAAAATGTCATTAAAAATAGAAAAGTCTTTGTTAACGTCATAATCAAACGGTTTATTAATTTTTTTTTCAGAATATATTTATAAAAATGGATATTAAAATGTGGTTCGCTATCACTGTGGTTTTTAGCATGGTATCGTTTATTACAGCTTTAAAAGAAGGAGATTGCGAAGGTGATTTATTTATGTATATATTAGTGACGATATTTTTTATATTTTATTTACAATTAATGTGTTATCTCTTTACCAACTTATTTTGAAAATTTTGATTTTGCAGTATGCGTAGTTACTGTAAATAAATTTGCTGAAACTTTAACGAGTGATGTTAAAAGCGATTACAAAAAAATAGAATCACAATTCAAAGAATTTTGTAAAACAACAAAGTCTAAAGAAAACAGATTTGTAAGTATTATTACTATTTAATAGAAATCATTTTATAATATATAATGTATAAAATCGTGGTCATAAAAATGACATAATCTTGTTCGTATGTCAGTGCTATTATTTAGGTGGTTTAGAAGAATCTGCAACAGGGATTTTGGGAGAACTTAGTAAACCTTTGTCATGGTCTATGCCAGCAGATAAAATATGTGAAAAACTAAAGAAAAAGGATGCACAAATATGTGATCTAAGATTTGGTATTTATATATTATTTTAATAAAATGTTACCGTATATTAGAGATAATATTAACAATAGTAATCGTGTAACATTGTGTACTTTGGTTACAGAAAAACAAATAGATCTTAGAACAGTTGATTTGAAAAAGTTAAAAGTAAGAGACTTGAAAAAAATATTAAATGATTGGGATGAATCGTGCGAAGGATGTATAGAAAAGACAGATTTTATTAAACGGATCGAAGAACTTAAGCCTAAATATTCGAGCAGTTCTAAAACGGAGCTTTGAAGAGAATCCTGAGATATAAATAAATAATTAAGATATCATAACTGAAATTGTGCATTATTCCATTGTTTTGCAGGAAAATTGATAGCAGTATTTATAATACGTGTACAATTAATATTTATATATGTACTTTTGTTCGATATAATTTTATTTTGTTTAAAAAAAAAAAAAAAATGTTTCATTTGCAAAAGTATATTAGAAATTATCTAATCAGATAACTTTTCTTGAATGTTGTATTAGTTTTAAAAAGAAAATCTTTATCAGCTTTTAAATAACTCAGCGGTTACATCGTTAGAATATTTAAAAACAAATTTAAAACAAGAATAATATGCTAGTTATTTAATTACTTTCGTTTGTTCTCTTTTCTTTTTTTTTTTTTTTTTTATTCTGACGAGGCTAAATGAATATAAATTAAGGATTATCAGATGGTGCTTCATTTATATAATATTTATAGATATAATTTTTTTGGAATGTAAGTTTTTCAAATCAAGATATTTTATGATATTTATATTTTCACTGCCCTTCCTTCTAATAGTCTGATGCAATATTTCATCTCCATGTAATGCACACATTCCTATATTTAGAATTAAATGGTATGAAACATAGGATGTGCCAAGAAAGGAAATTTAAAGAATTCGAATTTCGTAAAAAGAAATGGGAAGCTATGATCTAATAATTTATCTAAATTTTTCAAAAAGCATGCAAGTGAAGGGCATTGACAAAGACATAACAATAAAAAAAAAAAAAAAGACAAAATTACACATTTCTATGTCTATAGAAAACATTTTTCGTGATTTTAATAATATATATATGAATATATATATTATATATCTCTAATTGTTCATTGCATTGTACAACTATAACACAATTATAGTAAATACTTATATTTGATAGACAACGAAATATTATTTTTGACAAATTTTTATAAACATTTAATTTTTAATATTGGATAAAAAAAAAAAAGAACAAAAAGATATACATTGTTTTAAATCAATGTATATGAGCAAAAGTTTTTTTACTTTCAATATATTTTTATATGAACTTATGCTCATTTATCATTCATGTTAATTAGCACACAAATAAATATATATATACACGCGTAATAGTGTATGTAAATATATGTATATATGTTTACTTTGATAATTATATAGAATAATTAATAATTATAATTACGATATTATAATTATTATGAAAGATTCATTGCTAAAAATGAATATTGAAAAAAGAAAAAGAAAAGCAAAAAAATATACGACCGTTTACGTGTTTCTCCTTGCGTATTTTTATATATGTTTTATTTAATTATCATTTCTATATATTAGTAATATATCATCCATAATTATTTATTAACGCATTGTGGTGGATCACTCCATTTTCCATCTGAGTTACAAGTAATAGTACCTATCTTTTTACCATTGGGGCAAATATAAACAACTTGTTCTTTAAATAAATAGGATGGACCTTTAATAACTACTCCAGGTGGTACTACTGGTTTGCCGCATGATATTTCTGGAAATATTATAAAAGAAGAAATTATAGTCCTTGGTAAATACTAAAGTTAAAATATGTAATTATTGAATTAATTTGTAACTTACTAGAACACTTGCCCCGCATTTTGGACCATTTTCCATTAGGAAGACATTTTATAGTTGATTGACCAAATATTCGATATCCTGGTGTACATTCATAACGAATCATATCACCAATATTATAATCAGTTTCATTTAGTTTTAATACTGCATTAAATGGTAGTTGTGGATTTTTACAAGTGATATCTGAAAAAAATAATATTAATTTTCTTTGTACAATTATTTAATTATAATTTTTTACTTACGTTTACATATAGGCATAGTTGACCACGTGCCATTCGAATGACACGTTAATGTTTCAGATCCTTCAAGAACATAATTTTGTTGACAAGCAAATGTAAAAATATTAGTTACATTTTTATAATCATTCATATTATTAATATTAACGAGTGTAGCGCACAATGCTTCTTCACATATTTCATTTGTCGAATCATCATGTATTTGGATAAATTTATTATCGCGTTGTAAAAAATTCACAAGTTTCCATCGACTAGTTTCATCGCAAATCCACGTAATATTTAATTTTTCATTGATAGTAAAAACATTCGAATGAGTCATACTATTTTGACAAGTCATAATAATTCTTTTACCATAAATATCTCCTTCTATATAAAAGTTAATGTTACCATAAAAATTGCTTATATTTTTATCATTTTCTACTTTTTGTTCAGTTTTATATTGCACGTTATACAGTTCATCGATATTAAACAATCGGGAAATCAAATGATTTGAAATTGGGCAATTACGTGGTTCACAATTTTGATTATCTGGAATCCAAGTTCCTTCGTTACTGCATATTCTAATATTTTCACCAATTAATTTATATCCTGTATTACAAATAACAAAAATTTCTGTCTTAGGAATAAAATTCTTTTTTAATTCTTGATTATGAAAATGTTGCATCGAATATAATTCTGTTGGAATTGCTGGAATCTCCAAAGACAAATTTCCATCTATTTTTAAAAATATCTTTCCTTCTTCTATCGGTTTTGGCCAAGAACAATTTATGAGAACACATTTTGGAAAATAACTGGACCACAAACCATCGTTAGAACATTGAAGAATAAACGTATTAGAAGAATCATTAATATTTTCAAACTTGTAACCAGAATCACAAAAATATCCTATAGTATCACCGTAAGAATAGTTTCTGGTAAAAAGATCATCTGTTATATTTTCTTTTAATTGTGACAAACTTAAAGATTCTTCTTTTTCTTTAGTAATTATTCTCATATAACCATGCTCTATTCTATATTATAAAAAAAAGATACATTTAATTAATAACAAAAGAATAAATATATTATATAATAAAATTTATATAAAAATTTACTTTGCTGGTGGTGGACATCTATAAGGAATACAAACTGCATTATCATGATTCCATACACCAGTTTCTAAACACGTTAAATATTTTTCTCCAACCAAACGAAATCCGGGATCACATTTAAATTCAATCTGTTGTCCTGCCTATATAAAATATCAATGAAATAAAAATGAACTCTAATATTAAACATTATTTTTCGAGGAATATGTTATACCTGTAAAATTGTGATATCATCTCTCTCATTTTCTTCTATTATATATTCTATGTCCCCATGCTCTGGTGCCAGTAAACTTTTACATGTTACTCCTAATACAATAATGTTATGTACAACATTTTCTAAATTTGTTAAATCATTAAAATAATATAAATTTTACCAATACAAATGGGTGGTAATCCACTCCATTTTCCATTAGATTTGCATACTCGACGTACGCTTCCACGAAGCTCATAACCATTAATACAAGAATAATAAATTTCATCTCCAAAAAGGTAAGACCAGCCATTTATATAACCACGTGGAAAATATCCAGGAAATCCACATCTTACTTCTAAAAAGAAATGATAAAAAAAATATAAACAGAACTTGAATTATAATACGATCTCAGTTAAAAATAATTTGGATAAATCTTACTCGAACATTTAGGTGTATCAGAACCTTCCCATTCACTATTTTTAAGACATTTTCTTCTTAATACTTTTTGTTCTTTACCATCAAACTTAAGTACGTATCCTGGATCACAATAATAAGTTGCTTCTAATAAATCTTCTGTGGTATTTACGTTCCCTTTAAATGGTGCAACTGGTACAGGACAACCCTGACAAAATTGGCTGTTTATAATCTAAAAAAGAAATCAATGATAAATAAATCAAAATGAATATTTTTACTATGAAAATAAAAAATGATATTATCACCATAATATTTCCATAAACGTGTTCCAATATGTGAGACCATGTAAAAAGAGTTCCATAGTATTTTTCGCATGTTCCATACAAGTGCATTATATAATCATTTGTAAAAACTGAATCCCAAATATCTAGTAATGTAATATTACCCACGAATGATTCTGATTCAGAAAAACCACCACCCATTCGATCTTGTTCTTGTCCAATAATGAAAGATCCATTAGCTAAAAGAATAACATTAATTTAATTTTTGAAATTAATAAACAAATAATAAATTAAAAATATAATAGAGAGATCTACCTGGAATAGTTAAACCTTTTGCTAAATTTGTACCAGTATCTTTACGAATTCCATCAAGAAAAATATTCCAAGATCCATTAGTATTTTCCCATGTAATGCAAAGAAAATGCCAGTAACCATCATTAATTTTAACATCAGTTACAATTGCTCGTCCATTGATATATAATACAAATCTATACAAAATTTATTATTTAACATTTGAGATGAGATTTTAAAATAACAAAAAAAACCTATAAAAGACTTACCCATTATAATCTGTTACTGTAAATGCATTATCTTGTTCATGCGTTGCATATGAAAGTACAGTGCCATAATTAAAAGTATCCAGAGTTTGCAACCATACAGTAATAGTCAACTAAAAGAAATTTAAAAAATAATAAAATATGAAGGCTTCTTAATATTTATTTTTTTTATTAATTTATTACCTCTGATATATTTTTAATTGGGCCTTTCATCATCACATAATCAGTTGTACTAGATCTCGTAAAATGCATGACATAATCAGATGTCAATTCTTTGTTAATAAAAAAAATCTTTCATTGAAAATTTAATTTCAACTTAGAATTATTAAATAAATTAATTTAATATATTTTATGAGCTTACCAATTTCACAGTTATTTCCTGTAAATGTTGGAGGACATGTACAAGTATAATTAAAAGATATACTTTTACATTGTCCACCATTTCTGCAAGGTGAGCTACTGCAATAATTAATTTTGTGTGTGCAATCTCTTCCTGTATATCCAATTGGACATTCGCATCTTTTAAAAATAATAAAATACATACACATATATAAGATATAATGAAGTAAACCCATTGAACAGTTTAAAATTCAAACCTGTAACTATTTCTTGTTGCATTTTTTTCTCTGATGTTTATACAAATTGAATTTTCATGACAAGGAAGCCAATCGCATGGTAATAAATTACAACGACGACCTAAAAATCCTGATGTACAAGAACAGTACCAAGTTTGATTTACAGCGTTACATATTGATCCTTTTTCACAAGGCATCGGATAGCAGTAATTTACAGAAGTTTCACAAAAAGAACCTAAAAGTATTGATACAAAGTTTTATAAGGAGCTATTTAAAATATATGAAAGTATTTAAAAATGTGTATGCATAATTACCTTCAAAACCATCTTTACATATACATGCATAATCATTTTCTGTGCTAACACACTTTCCATCATTTTGACAAGGATTATGAGTACATTCGTCAATGTAAATCTATAAATTAAATTAGAAAATATGTTCTTTGCATTTTTGTCAATTGTTCATAATTAATAATCGATGTTTTTACCTCACAGTTCGTTCCAGTGTAAGAACTTTTGCAAGAGCAATAATAAGGCATTTCTTTATTAG
This sequence comes from Polistes dominula, assembly GCF_049000335.1. NCBI lineage: Eukaryota > Metazoa > Arthropoda > Insecta > Hymenoptera > Vespidae > Polistes > Polistes dominula. The sequence goes on from NW_028300963.1 coordinate 1,967,559, forward strand.
TTTCATTCGCAATGCATAATCCTTCGTTTAAGCATGGTGAAGATTTACATGGATTTTGAAATATCTCACATTGCGTGCCTAAATAAAAATTATCATTGAAAATTTATATTAAATGAAAATTCAAATGATAAACATTTATATTCTTACCGATGTAATAATCACGACATTCGCAACTGAAATCTTCATCTTCATTTTCTAAACACTGACCATCGTTCAAACAAGGCTTCGTATAACAAATATCATTTCTTATTGCATTAAGATCTATGCATTCATTTATATTTACAGAACCACGATTTTGTGTAGTTGAATTCGTAGGACATGGTAAACATGTATTTTGTCCATATTTTGGTTGATAAAAACCAAAAGTGCAAGACATACAAGGTTCTATAGATATAACAGATCCATGATGTCTACGTTTAGAAAAATAACCTGGCTGACAAACAGCTGAAGAGATAAATAATATTATAAATATTTAATATAATATTAATTATACTCTTTCATATTAATTATACTCTTACATATACAATCTTGTAACGATTTCGTACGCATTCTTTTAGTATAAGTATTTTTAGGACATTTTTTGCATTGTATAGATCCATTTACATCTTGATATTCTCCCAAAGGACATGGTCGACATTGTTTTGCAGAAGTATCGTGAAAAGTACCTAAAGGACATTTAACTAGAACAAAAATAAATAAATAGTATAATTTATAATAGTTTAAAATAATTAGATTATATTAATTTCTAAATATATTTAGAAATAAAAAATATGTCTTTTTCTCACTGCAAGTATGTTTTCTAGGTAGACTTCCAGGTTCACACAAGTCTTGTATCTCTCCAAATATAACATGCAAATTAAATGCAAGTTTAGCTATCTCTTGATTAGTTTTATTATTGAATAAATCAAGTTTTCCAGAACGTGTCATCAATTCAATCTTTTCTCTTAACTGTTGCAATCCTTTTTTTGGATTGTCGCGATTTTCTTTGATTATTTTTCCTATAATAATTAATTCGAATATTTTAACAAGATGAACAATTTATTGATAATGTTTATACGTACCAATGAATTTGAATTTAATTTCAATCTTATCTCTTTTTCTTTTTAATTTATCCTCATCTTTTTTATGATCCCTTCGTACCCTTACCAAATTCGAATACAAATTTTTCCTTGTAAAATTGTCGTCTTTGCATTCAGGATCAAAACTTACGAGATTACATTCGACATCGTTATTGCAGATATCAATTAGTTTTGATCTTAAGTCTTCGGTAATGCGATCGGTTAACTACACACGTCAATGAAATAATAATCAATAAGTTTAACTAGAAATTTGTTAAACGTTAAATACTTAGATGTGCTGCTCACTTCCCGTAAATTTGTTGAGTTATTACAAAATGATTTAGTATCTCCTTCGAGAGCTATATTTCCTTCTACATATACAGTTTCTAGTTGTTCAGATTCTGTAGAATTAACAATAAATAAGCATAACATATAAATTAAATAGTATATTTAAATAAAATAACATATACCAACCCAAGCAATCAGACATAATATAATCATTTGAAGTTCCATTTTCTTTGTTACATTTAAATTGCATATCCTCGTTCGCAGAACCAAGATATGTTGTTTCTTGCACCAGTTCATATCCTTCACTGCAGACAGTCGTGCTGTTTGTCGATTTGTTTGAAGGTACGGTAATATTTTTGCATACATCTGAAACCATGTTTACACGTAAGTAATTTGATAATAGAATTTAATAAAATATTTAATTATCTTTTACCTTTAACAGTGATATTTAATACACAATTCGCAATATTTCCGTACATATCGGTAGCATTGTATACGATTTGTGTTTTACCAATTGGAAACACGTTATCTTCGGGTTTATGACTTTGTTCAATTCGTATTAGTAATTTGGAATTGTCATAAAATCCTGGCTCGTTCCAGCTGATATTAATTGCTCCAGTTTCACGATCAGTAAATATTACTGGAGGGTCTACACAATTTTCAACCATCGGCGGTTCCTTATCTTTAAGAATCAAAAATATTATTGCATAAATAAATTCATTTTTATTATAATACATAGATTCTTCAACTTACCGATTACTTTGACTTGAAATTTACATCTTGCTTTATTCCTACTCGCATCTTGAGCTACGTAAACGATATTACGAGTACCAATTTTCATTTTTCGTGGAAGAACAATGTGTGGTTTGCTCCAGACAACAACAGAGTCATTATCGTTATCGATAGCTTCTGGTATTGTCCAGTTAACATAAGCATAATTTTTACTCGGTAAATTTTCTATAGTTATAGAAGGAGGACAGGTAATAATTGGTGGAGTGTTATCTAAAAAATATAAATAAAATAATTCAATAAAAATCAACAATGAATTTATTAATAATACCAACCTACGCAACGATTGACGGTACGGCGTTGTGACCAAACACCTGCACGACCACCACAGGATCTAATTCGTGGTCCTTCTAACTTGTATCCTTTTTTGCACGAGATAGTACAATTCATAGTGAAGGATAATTTTTCACGACCAGTGCAATTCTTAGGAAAAATCATACCATTTGCTAATTGTTTTAAAGGTTCACATTTAATCGGTTTACAAGTTGTTTCCAGACCATCCCAATGTGAAAGGGGCAAACAATTTCTAACTTTACTTCCTCTCAATTGGTATCCAAGATCACATTTAAATTGGCATCGTGTATCAATGGGATAAGAAGTTAAATTTTCTTTCAACCGATCCTGATAAATGTCGTCATTTTGACAACGAACACGTCCATGTTGAGGTGCTTTTAGTGCTGGGCAAGTCTTTACTGTTAAATACTTTCTCTTTAGCATTAATTAGACATCCTTTTATTTAAAAAAATAAAAAATTAATTCATAGATATGATAATTATTAAACTTACCTGAACACTGTGCCTCATTGCCAGACCAAATCCCATTCTTTCCACAAAGTCGAATGCTATCACCAGTCAATTGAAATCCTATTTTACATCTTATACCACAAGCAGCGTTCACTACGTTGCTACAGGCATTTGCTTTCACCAAATATCCATTCTCTGGTACTTTAAATTTCGGACACGTTATAACTAAAAGAAAAAAGTATATACAAAATGTGAATACATATATATAAAAATATAATAATTTTCATTTGTTTTTGAGATAACATTTAATTCAATCAATTAAATCACATGTCCGCTGGATAGACATTAATTAAATCTCAACGATGGATGCGCGAGATAACAAACCCCGCGATTTCGTTACTGCAATTCGAAATTTAAAGGAAGAAATAAAGAAAACAAGAGCTATGCAAATGATGTGGTTTCAAACGTATGGTCCTTTGCTGGATGAATACGAGTATGAAAATGATTCTAATTAAGATCAATATATATGTAATTGTTATTTTTATCAGTAATTATTTGATAGAAACGTAAACAAAGAGATGGCAGAGTTGTACGAGAAACAACACGTTGCAGTTGCCGATGATTCATCTATCAAAGATGAAAGATCTTGTTTACCTACACCAGAAACGAGCAATCGTGAAGTACGATCACTTGAAATCAATTTAAATATTTAATTTATATTACTTTCATATAAATTATATTTTTGTTAGTATGGTTGGCTAGCAACGAAGCCAGAATTTCAATTAGAAAAATACGGATCGTATACAATCGATAGGATGTATCCTATGAAAACTAAAACTCTGCTACAAGGAAATATACCAATGCTTGCACCTGGAAAAAGCTTGATTCAATAAATATTGAATTTTATCTATCCTTAGAAACTTTCTTTTACAAGATAAATATATACTGAATAATTTAACAATTACCTTCACATTTTCTCCCATCGGCAGTAAATCCAGAAGCACAAATACAATCCTTCACTGTAGTAGCAGGAACCTTTACAGTTATATGGTTAACATCTGGACAAGGTAGACAAATAGCCGTTGAATCTCCAGAAATATAGCCGGAAGCGTAAGTTCCATTTGGACATGCTATATATAATTAATAATTATAAGAAATATAATTCTTAACAATATTATAATAAAAATAACAAGCATATACTGACGTTGGCAAGAACCTTTAAAACCAGAGCCAAAGAATCCAACCGGGCAAATACAAGCGTAATGACCAGTTGTTACACCGCACGAACAAATTGCTATATCATCGCAACAATTACTTTCTCTAACTTTGTACATTTCATTGTTCATACATAAAATATCGCAATCGCTGTTAACTGCCATAGGCACATACTTTCCCGTTTTTAAATCTACAAAAACGATCATTATATATTATTGCAATTAATCACATTCCTGTAATAAGTAATACACTTTGATTCTCACCATGATGCAAAGCACGACGTGCCAATGCTTCGAATTCGGCAAAACTATCCAAAAAGTAACTGTGAGCGTATTCAGGATTGCTAGCGATATCATGAAGTTCCTTAATATTACCAGTACGTATTCCAAATGTAAATATCATGACACCAGCGTTCTTCAAATGATCGGCAATAGGACGTGGATCTCCACCGTTGCTGAAGCCATCGGTTATGAGAAATATTACTTTCTTAGCCTTTTTGCGACCTTTTTCAAGAATATCCTGTTATATAAATAATCTTATTAATATATATTTTTCTCCCAATAAATATCAATTATGTTTTAGATTACTAACAAGAGCTTCGAAAAGTGCACCACGCGTATATGTTCCACCACCGGTATAACTAATGTTATTAAGTTGTTTGTTAAGTAAATAACATTTGTGATTGTCCTTTCCAGTTGTAGATATTTGATCAACGTTACGATTAATATTTCTTTTTCCTCCAAAAGTGACAATTGCAACTCTTGTTGTCAAGGGTTCTACCGTAAATTCAGACAAAAGTTTCTTCACAAAATTAAGCTCACTACGGAAGTTGTGCAGTCCAATCGAACCAGATCCATCCACGAGGAATACGAGTTCTACCTGGGAAATGTGAAATGATCATTTGTACAATATCTTTAGAAACAAGATCAATTTGAATGATTTGTTTTTACCTCATTGGTTTCATTTCTCAAATTATCTATGTGGATCTTTAAAAGATGCGGCAACAAGTCCGCTTTTCGTCGAATCATTTTGCTATCATTTTTTAAATTATTATGCAGATATTGATTGTTATTATAATCTTCTTTGGCATAATTCCAAGTTGTTGTTGTTGTTGTTGTTGTTAAATCAATTTCATCGGTGTTACGTATCTTGAAAGTATTATTTGATCGTAATTTGCTTACTTTGGAATACTTTGCAAAGATACAAGAAATTCCATTGATTAATAGAAATATTTTCCAATGTGACACTAACATTTTTTACAATACATGTAAGCTCTAATTATAATTTTTATATTATAATTTAAATATTATCATAAAAAATATTTTCTATAATAAGATTAGAAAAATATATAAATGGAATGAAGTGTAGTCACAAAAATCACGATTCATTATAACAAAAAAAAATTCGAATACGAACTGTCTAATGTTAAAAGCTGACTGATATTCTACTATGCAAATACTTCGATGAACTAACGTAGGATAATCGGAGAGTTTAGAAATATGCGAGAACAAGGGAGCCTCTGTTTTACGCTTAAATATAAAAAATGCCTCTATCTTCCGTTTAATGTCTCGGCATCACGTCGCTTTTGATTCAATGAAAAATCTTTTTAATATATCGAGTATATTCATTAAAGAAATGAATAAAAATAATTTAGAGTATCATCATATAAATAAATAAAAAAAAAAATAAATAAATAAATAAATGTACACATATACAAAAATTTTCTACAAAGTCGTATTATTAATAAAAATCATTTCTTCTTTGATTTAATTCAAAGCCAAAAGTATACATTGTAAAATAATTATTTTAAAAGCTAACATATACATATTGCGTAAATGTGTGAAATAATTTAAATTAATCAGTTTCATGAATATGGGTACAGATATGGCTACTAATATTATGGAGATCGCCTCCCACAATGAAACTGAAATAGAAAAAAGTGATTTTTAATTTTATTCATCATTTCATTCTATTACTTTACTTAAAAAATAAAAGTATATATATATATGAAGACAGTGATTTATTTTAAAAATAAATGTAAATATAAGTTTGTATAAGTCTAATTGTTCGTTAATTTATATTAATATGTTCCCTGCCAAACTGTTTTTGCCTAACTTGTCGTATAGGTCATTTGATTTTCAGTGCATTAGATGAATATGTCTGCGTGTACCATTTATGGTCAAGTTTGACGTGTACCATTTATGGTCAAGTTTGACGTGTACCATAAATGGTACACATGGCAAGAAACTATTAAACTATTAACCCTTTAAGCACTACTATAGTGGCTAACCCTGTTTTATTTTTTAAGCACGACTATAGTGGCTTTCACAGATGTCCTTTTTAAGAATAATACTCCACTATAGTGGCTTTTGCAGATGGCTAAATATTTATTATTATAACTAATTGTATTATTAATTGTTAAAGTAAATTGTCAAAATACTAGTCTTATATATCAGTATGTGTATCAGTCTTTAAGAAGTTATTATTTAAGAATTTAAATTATAATTAAATTTAGAATTTCATTTCAGTGTACTTGCGTAGATAACAGCATTGTTTTACTCATACTGCAGTTGTACAGTTTAATGTAACTCTTCTTGAACCATGCCTTTCTGCGAAACAACAGCCTCATGCAACATTTAGTCGTGCCTAAGAGGTTAAAGATTATTATAAAGACAGTTCAAAACAGAGAGAAGTAAAGTAAAAGAATCTATTTAAAACTGTTCACAATAAGTATGAAAATAAAATTTATTCTCTTTTACTTTCATCAGAATCTACACTAGAACTGCTAGAAGAACTACTGCTAAAACTACTACTGTCTGAATCTGAGTCTGTATCACTACTATCGGCGGAACTTGAAGTGTCGCTGATGGATGACGTTCTGAAAAAATATTCACACATTATATATTTAATATTATGTTAAAACGTATCAACTATCTTTTGTTATTTTGTATTTAATAATATTTAATAATAACATTTACTTACTCTTCCTTCTTATTCGATGAAGGATTAAGATTTAAGTTCTTTGCATGCTTCGTTATATCTTCGACTATATTTTCTATAACTATGTTTTCTTTTAAAGTAACCTTTATTGCTACTTCTATTTCTTCTAACTCCAAATCTATATATTCTTTACATGGATATACCTTTAATTAAACAAACAATGTAAAATTTATGAATCCACATATAATATAATATTTCTATTAAAAGTTTTATTATATAATAAACTTACACTTTTTAATTGAGGAATCAATGTATCTGTCAAAGATTCCGGAATTCCTTGCAACCAAATAAGGTAATCCTTGATATACAACTGATTCAACAAATATCGTGGCTCGTGAGAATTATTAAATAGACTATGTATCTCGCAAAATAACTTTATAATATATTTCCTTCCTGTTGATAATCAAAATATTATTATTGAATATATAATTTAAATATAATGTTTAAATATATATTAGAATTTATTATCAAACCTAATGTAATGACTTGCTTAACATCTTCGAACACTTCCATGGATAATCTCCAGTTTCTTACTAAAGGATAACAAAGCGATCTTCTGATGCATGCTTTTATAACTTCATCCGCAGTTTCAAAAGTCTAATAATAATATTTTATACAAAGTTATTAATAGAGAAATGTAATCTATATAAAAATTGATAAATAATATAAAAAACAAAAGTAAAAACATACTTGAAACCAAGACAAAGTTGAGCTAAGCTTGTTAATCGTCCATCCGCTTTCGACATTATTTTCACCATCTGTTATTCTATGATTGTAACAACTAGCGTATAAAATATCGACTAAACCCAAAAGTACCATATTAATTTCTTTATCATCTAATAAATATTCTTTATTTGGAAGTTCCTTCAAAATTTGGATTTCATTTTTATCAAATTGGATATCTTCTTTTTTTAATTTACACCATGGTGGATTATACGAAATATATGGTTGTACACATTCGATATCCACAAAATCAGCCATGTAATGGTCTTCATTAAAATCTTTTGATTCTGTTTTTTCTCGGAGTTTTGTACGTGCATCTTCAGGAGTAATATCAGGTGTGGGTAAATCTATAATTTCTTTAATCCAGGCAGACTATAAATAAATTATTAATAAATATTTAAATATTCATTTTTATGCTGTAAAGTATTTTATAAAAATCATATTAACGTACCTCGAAAGATTTTAACGCGCCAGTAATTTTATTTGCAAATCCATAATTAGGAGCATTTATCAATAAGCATGAACTATTACTTGGTTCTATTGATTGAGGAAAATACCATTTGTTAGATGCTTCTTTATCATCCTCTTCTTTATCATCTTCTCCTTCATCATCTTCCTCTTCGTTATTTTCTTCTTTATTACTTGCTTTTTTATCATCTTTCTCTTTGTTATCTTCTTCTTTATTGTCTTCTTTTTTATCATCCTTCTCTTTATTATCTTCTTCCAAATCTTTATTTGTTTTTTCTAAATAAGCAGGATTACCTGTTGCATTGAAAAAAAAAAAGATTTTCATTTATAAACAGCACGCTTAATATTTTTCCATAAAATAAAGCTTGCTTTAATAACATACCAATGACTTCAATTTTTGGTCCAATTGAATGTTTAGGCTTCGATGATAATAACGTTGTTATCATATCTAAATTAGGAAAAAATTCACCTTTGTTTACCTTAGAAAATTTTAAAGTGAAACAACCCTTATCACAATCATAGCTTCCAGAGGATGTAGAAGTCTCTTCTATTTCTCCAGGTAATTTGAGTCTGTATATGAAATAAAAACACGTGTCAGAAAAAAAGATAGTGTATATGATAGTTATTAGTTTAAGTAAACAATAAGACTTCATGAATTTTTTATATTTTACCTAAGATAATATGGAACTGCATAAAATCTAAAATCATCTCCATCGACTTCTATCTGTGTGTCTTTAATATTAGCATAAGGTGCATTAATAATAATCGTAACATCATCATCAGTTTGTGTTATACTAAATACAGGCGTTAACATTGTTATTTATATTTATTTATTTATTTATTTATTTATTTATTTTCTTATTAATATAGCAATGTAATATTGCAGAAACAAATTGTAATAAAACACGCATGCACGAATAAAAAATATAAAAATGAATTGAATTACACAGTGCAAGATACACAAACGTCAAACCATAACGATATGCACGTGAAAAATACTTTGAGTAAAATGGGTTTCATTTTTTAATTTTTTCATAAATTTCTTCTGAATTTGTATCAATAAGAACGTTGGCCTTAAGTACCAATAGAAACATTCGATTACTTTAAACATCCAATCATTGAAGTTGACCAATCACGTGTGATTATTTTGATATCTTATAATTTCATTGGTAGTTCTCTTCCCGCTTGTGTAAATGAAAATCGACCATAAGGATGATAAAATTATGGCGATGGTCACATTTACAAGGGTAATAGTTCGATTTAAAATCGTTCAGAAGGGTCATGGCTATATGAGAGAAGGAGTAAAAATTCTCGAAAGGAAACGAACTAGATACGAATTGATAGACTGTCTGACACTTGTAAAGAGGATCATATAAAAGAAAAAATGGCCCAATTACCAGCAAAATTAATGTCATTAACAAAAAGTATGTAAAGTATTTGAACAATTTTATTGCTAATAAAACAAAATTAGTTTTCAGTTCACATAGTTGGTGTATCATAATTCGACCATTTATTATTATATAACTGTCATTTGTTGTCAGATTTCACGAATATTAATTTGTTATGTTATATATATAAATATTCTTTAATTTCTAGCATTTTATAATTCTACATTATTTCATTTGATTACAATAAGTGTAATTGATAAAAGGTTATGTTAAAAGTTAAATATTGAAAGCTACATCTTAAAAGTTATAATAGTTTCAAATTAAAATTAAAAAATTGAATAAAAAGATAAAATATTATCTATTGATAATTTTTTATAGATTGTCTAAAACAGGCGGGTCCAAAACTACAAGTTTTTCAAGCTTATGCTAAAGTGGAATTAATGCCACCAAAACTATCTGAATTGCCAGCAGTGAAAAGAAGTATTACAGATCTTATTACAGCTGCTAAAACTGGTCGTTACAAAGAATTAACCGTACGTGAAGCTTGGCTCAATACTTTAGTCGCTATAGAAATATATTGTTGGTTTTATGTAGGTGAATGTATTGGAAAACGACATATTGTTGGATATGATGTGTAAGCCACAATTATTATTACCTACGGTTAGATAATTATGTATAGATGATTAACTTCTTAAATATATAATAATGGAAAAGATAATTTAATTAATGCATTTTATTTATTAAATTTGATGTAATGTTATAAATTTAATTTATATTATATATTAATTATATTAATTTTTTTTTTAATCTTTTATTATTATCACCATCTTAATTATTATACTATCATTTTCGCAAAGTTTACACTCTATTCCAGTAATACATAATCTTTTATAAAAACAAATCAATCCTTATGATCAAGAGTTCTTAGTAAATATATGTTGTTGTGCATAATGCCATAAACAAATGGCTCCACTGACATGAACATTTAATGAACGTATTAGTCCAATTTGAGGTATTTCCACGCAAACATCGAGAATAGATATTATATTAGCCGGTATACCGGTCTTTTCATTTCTGCAGAAATTTATTAGCAATTAAGTAAAATTTTTATGGATAAATTGATTTGTACTTACCCTAAAACAAGTACTGTCTTCTTTTTAAATTGCATACTCCAAAGATCAGTACTTTTATCAGTTTGTTCAAGTCCTACCAATTCCCAACCACATTTGGATTTTGTTAAAAGATATTCACGTAATTGCTGAGGTTTTACCTATCATTTTAAAAATAAAAATTAATCATTTATATATATATATTCTATAAAAAATTATGTCATTTTTAATATGTTAAAAATGCTAAGTTTCTTTTATTGAGTTTCCCATTTAAATCATTCAGCTTTAAAAAAGCATAATCATGTTAACCATTTGTAACCGATTTATGAAAAGTCTAAGACTTGCCTATGAAAATTAGCATGGTATTTAACGTATTAAATAAAATTTAAATACCTCTTGAATAGATATCCATTTATCGGCAGACACACTGACATTTTTAAATTTGCTATCTTGTGTATGCTGTATATTTCCAATAATGAATTCTTGAACACCAAATACTTCACACGTTCTTATAAGACCTCCTAGATTTGCAGGACGTTCAATCAGAGATGCAACTAATATGATGCCTTTATCCTGTATTTGAAACATAGGTGCCATTGCTGTCGATAAATTATATTCAGAAGAATTAACTAATTTACGGGGTATAATCTTCTTTTGTAAATCATCCGTGCTATCAGATTCTGTTTCAACTATTAATGTTTCCCTGTTAACTACAAAACATATTTTTTGTTTACAAATGTTGTATATGCAACGATTATCATACATGCATATGACTTTAACACTCACTTGAACCGGCTTTAGTATATTGTGAAGGTACTTTAGATTCAGCTAATTTGTTACTTAAATTTCTTAAACGTAAAGGATGATTATTATTTTCTATAAAATTTAAATCTTCGAATAAATAAAGCGGAATCCATTCATCTATAAATATGGTTGACAATCTTGGCATCTCATAATAGATAGTCTAAAAATATTAGGATTATTTGAATACACAACAATATTATTAATGAATAAAATATAATAAATTTAACAATATAATAGATTACCTGTAAACTATAATCATCTTCTGGATGAAAAGCAGAAAAATAAAAAGCATCCTGTATTTCTACACATTTTTCTAAATCTTTCATCGACTTTCCTTCTTGTAAATGTTTAACTGTTGCATTATATATTCCTGAATATTCTGATACAATGTTATCAAAATTAGAGGATTTTGATAGTTCATATAATTTAACCAGTATCACCTAGTTTGACATAATAAAATAAAAAAACTTGTATCATTTTTCAATATCATAGTCCCATAATTCTATTCTACTCAATTTACCTGATTGCACAGACGCACATTAAAATTTTGGCCTAAACAGCAATGTGCAATGTATGGCATTGCTCGCGTAAGAAAATCACATTGAGCTTGTCCAAAAAAATAGAGAGACATGATATATCACACTTGCAATTGAACTTGCACATCCAGGACGTTTCGATATAATCTGTGTATAAATTGTAAGAAAGTTAATAATGATAATTTTGATAATAATATTACTTTACAATACCTCTTCAAAGAATTCCCATAATTTATTATGTAAATCAGTATATTTTACAAATATCCTAATTAATAACCATTCTTGCATTAGACGTATACTATGCTGATTACTTTCTATTAACATTAAATTACATATTAATTCTTGAACCGATATAATACTTTCCTATAAAAAGAAAAATATAATCACTTGCATTAAAATTCTTTCATTTGATATACAGAAAATGATAGAATTTGTATGAAAATAAACTTTAATTTTGATTACCTTGTTTAATACCGGTTCTAATAACAATAATATTTGCATCAATCTATGTTTTACTCTATGTATATAAGAATCTTTGAAATATCTTTTATCTATATATTTTTTCAGTTCTTCATTAACAAATTGCCAAAATATCAATGCAAATTCAGGATTTTTGGAAATTATTTTGTGAAGTAATATTACTGCGTGTGCCTTCACGGTTGCATCAATATTATAGTCGCTATTAAAACAAACAATACAAAAGATATAATTTAATAATAAATCCCTAATATATATTATTATTTTTTTTTTGGTATATAAATATTAATATACATAATCCCTTACATGTTCATCGAATGAAGTTTATACAACTCTTGAAAATCTTTTTCTATAGACAAATATATTTGATTTTCAATCTTTTTATCTCGTCTAATAGTATAACCATGAAGAAGACATGCCAATAATAATGTAGGAACATTTATTTTATTAAAGATTGTATGGTTAATATTCAATGATTCCATTCGATTTAACAATATTCTTTTTAAATTGGGCATATTATCGCCTTCTTCAATCAATTGATCTAGAAACTAAAAAATATAATTTAAATATATGAGAATACAACAAATTGAAAAGAAATAATTGTATATATTGTTTCTTACTTGATTTGTAATAGTCTCAATGTCTGGTATATTTAAATATTTAGGATTAATTATAACTGTGAGAAGACTTTTAACAGTCTGAGAGAAATTGTTAAATTTTTTATGATTGAATGTAATTTTCCAACATAATTCAATTGTCGATTTAAAATATGTAACTTTTTCTTCACTTATTATTTCATCATTTTCGATGATTGCTTGTAATAATGGTGCTATTGAAGAAATTATATTCATACCTTCCAGATCAAGAAGTTTCGTTATTATCTGATACCAATCTATTTTCCATGTATTACTTTGAAATTGTAGAAGATAGTTATGCATTAATTTAGTCATAAGAACATAGTAACGTGACATAATTGTTCCTTTTACATTATTTATATTACAAGATCCCTTCTCAAAAGGAACAACAAGTTCAAAATTGTTCATTTCTTTTATACAGAATTCATACATATCTTTTGTACATGATACAATATTTAAATTTTGGCAGAGAAGTAATACGTGTATCAAGGATAAATATTCAATACTTTTTGCATCAAATATGTTAGCTACTAGCATTTTTAAATTACATGCGTGCATACTCATTGTTTCTTTACAGAGTATGATTAAATCTCTGTTATTCAAAAACGTCGTAATCATATTTAAAAATTCATCCAATTCTTCGAAAAGTATGTTAGGTAATTTTTTGACATATTTAATTACAAGTGTCAAGGCAATATTGCCATAGTTAGATAACATTTGTGTGATAATATTACGATTTTCGTTAAGCAAATATGACATTAATATAAGTATTCTAACATTTACTTGACTATTAGAATATGGTCTCTGATCAGATCTAATCAACACTTCGAATAAATGTTTTAAATTTAGAAAAGCAACGCATGTCTGTGTATGAAATACTAATTTAGCATCGTGCAGAAGACAAATCATGAGCACAAGAATTTTAATATCATTGTAAAATGTTTTATCATCCACAATATATTGGTTTAAGCTATAACAAATATAAGTTGAAGCAGAAGTGTTTTTAATTACTTTGGGTAACCAGTTAACAATTATTTTCCAAGTATCTGAATCTTTTTTTAAAACTTCGTCAATGGTAAAATTATACAAAATTTGTGAAAGTATCATTAAATCATTTATCATTATATCAGAAAATGATATCATCTTAATAATATTAATTTGAGATGCAGCACGTAAAACGATCGAATGTTTTCTCAAACATTTACTCAATGATTTAATAGCTACCAAATCATTTTCTTCCAATTTAATGCGAGATTGATTCATTTCAAAAACGTTAGAAAGAACATACGTAATATAAAATATCGCCACAGGACCCCAATCAATTGATATAATGTGATGCAAAAATTTCTTTAAAATGGAATCAAAAGATTCAGTTAAATCATTAAAAAGTTGTATAAGTCTTTCTACTACTTTTGATTTGTCCTCATTGGATTCTTTTTCATACAAAAAAGTGTTATTTAAAACATTTACAAAAAATTCAAGAAACTTATCATCACACATTATTTCATCAAAATCGCAAATAATTAATATTCCTTGCTTGACTAAACTTTTATTATCGTGTTTTAATATTCTTTTAAAAATACTACTCAACCATGTAATATCAAGGCAATTTTTGCACACTCTCTTGTTCATTATCAAATAGGGTAAATGAGATAAAGCAGGTAATATCAAATGAGCTTGTACTTCTTGCAATGCTTCTAAGATCAACACAAATTTATGTCTATTTCTTTTTTTGTCGATTCAGAACAGTTATCGCATATGAAAGGAACCAGCACACTTTTTGTTACATACAAATTCTCTAATTTGCTCATGTCGCCCATAAAATCCATCACTTTCTTTAATACATGCAATGCCCATTTTTTATGTTGTTTTACATCGGAATCTAATCCTTCTTTGATTTTTATCCAAAATTTATCTTCGCAATACAGATTGATGTATAAATCACGAAGAGAATCTTGTTCTAATTGAAAATCATGATTTACGATTGTATTGAGAGCAATAAGCAAATCTGGAAGATTTTTCAATTCGTTTAAGAAAAGATCCCAAATTAGAAATAATATATTATTTTGATCAAACATATTGTATAGTTTAATTAAAATTGATCCTAACGATTTCCATTGTAGATTGTCTTTTGTTTTTAACACAAATTTTACATCATCTAAGAACAACGGAACAAATTCTTTGTATTCGTTACATTTGTCCTTATTAAAAAGATAACAGTATAAATTCAATGAGTCTAAAAAACATTCCAATACTTTTGTATACAATTCTGTCATGTTAGTGTCATTAAGATAAAACTCTCTCGAATTTCTGAATTGTTCCAATTTGACTTTAATAGATTTAATATCGCAATACAAAACCATTTGCAATAACAAAATATCATAGATAATTGATATATCTGACGCAGTGTAACATTGATCTTCATGAATAAAAATTTTATCAACATTTTGGATAGAAATATCATGAAAACGTTCAAACTTACACTTATTATTGTGATCAAATTTAAGTTGATATATATAACATAATATTTGATTAAAAAATTGCAAGCTTTTGGTATCTACAGGATTTTTGATTAAATTATTATACAATTGGACGACATTATGCAAATATTTAAACGGATCATCTTTAAACTTAGTTTCAAAGATTTCGATTATTGTTACACTGACAGTAGGAAATTCCATATACTTTTCATGTAAATCCATATTGAATTAATGTTTTGCGCATAATAACGATATTAATTAATACTTAATTCTTATTGTGCCTAATACAAAAAATGATATAATCAAAATAACGAAAGAAGAAACAAAAAGAACACACTTATCAGACTTGCATAAGAATAAATAAGAACTAAAACAAATTTTGAATTTTTTCTTCTATTTTATGTCGTTATTTGTTGTTGTTGATTGTGTTGTGTGTTATACACTAAAAACTAAAGTCAACGTGAAGGCGCGTTCGCGTATTTCTTGTTGTTTACTTTTTTTTCTTTGTTTATTATTAATTGTTTTCTTTTTTCAAATTTTTCGTTATCATCACAAACGAACAATGACGGTTTTGCAAAAATGGAATTTATTATTTACTTAACCAATAAAAGTGCACGTGGACGTGTCACATGCACGGTTGGTAAATGTTGATGATTATAGAGAACATTGTAACACGTCGCGATTGTAAGAAAGAGAAGGAAAAATATACGTTGGGTTTACATTTGTTTAAATTGAAAAGAGAAATTTGACGAAAAAGAAATAACGACGGAAGGAAGGAAGGTAAGAAAAGAAAGAAAAGAAAAAAAAAGACGAAATAGAAAAGAAAAGAAAAGAAATAGAAAAAAAAAAAAGAAAAAATTAAAGGAAAGAAAAGAAAAGAAAAGAAAAGAAAAGAAAAGAAAAAAAAATACCGTATCTCGATCGAAAGTTAAAAGTAAGGGCGCATGAATGATTTAGTTGATAAAATTTTCTTCCGATCAGTTACAATACGGTTGACTGAATAAGCGTGCGAATGATCTTATGAGCGTACAATCGAAGAAAGTAAAGTAGAATAAGCGGCGGGTCCTTCTATAAGCCCGGTGCAACGGTTCGAAACGAATGAATGAAGAGAAGTGGTGGATTATTCAAAATCATTAGCTGGAGCAAACAAGTGGCCATATCCCGCCGCATAAGTTTGACAGCAATGGCTAAAAGTAAATTTGAATATGTAAAAGAATTCGAACGGGACGATAATTGCTTGCCAAATTGTTGGATTGTGGTTAGAATAGACGGTAGGAATTTTTCCAAATTCACCGACGCTCATCAATTTGCCAAGCCGAACGATGTTGCCGCATTGGAGTTGATGAATCGTGCTGCTATTACTGTTATGGAAGATTTTAAAGAAATAATATTAGGTTTCGGACAAAGCGACGAGTATTCCTTTGTATTTCGTAAAGACACCCAACTTTATAAACGTAGAGGTTTGTATTTGGCATTTACGCGACTAACCCCTTTTGGGTTATTAAGATATACAAAAATAAGTATATTTTTTATTTTATTTTATTTTATTCCATGTTTTGTTTATTCTATTTTTTTCTTTTTTCTTTTTTTTTATGTGTAAATATTTAGGTAAACAATATTTTGTTATTTTTTTTTTTTTTTTTTTTACTATTATAAGTATTCATGTAATAACATTGATGTTTGATTTTTCAGTGTCCAAGCTCATGTCCAATGTGAATTCTTTATTTGCTTCATCTTATGTGTATCATTGGCCTCGATTTTTCAGAGGTAGAGATCTTTATTATCCGCCATCCTTTGATGCACGCGTTGTCTTATATCCAACAGATAAAAATTTAAGAGATTATTTGGCTTGGCGTCAAGCAGATGTTCATGTTAATAATTTATACAATACATGCTTTTGGAATCTTGTCCTAAAAGGAAAGCTAACTCCGAGTCAGGTATAATTCTTTTTTTTATTCTTACATTAATTGTGTGATATCATTTATTCTGAGCTTCTTGTAATATTTAGTATTTTATCTTTTTTTTTGTAGGCTGAAGAAAAGCTTAGAGGTACTCTAGCTTCGCACAAAAAATGAATTGCTTTTCCAAGAATTTGGAATAAACTATAATAATGAGCCTGCCATGTTTCGGAAAGGCACTATACTTTTACGTAAGCTTGTACCGGATGGTACAGGACGATTAAAGCCTGTTGTCCTTCCATTAATTGATGATATCATCGGTGATCGGTTTTGGAAAGAGAATCCTGAAGTAATAGGTTTAAAAAGTTTAGCAACTTATCAACCACCCATCAATAATGCTATGAAAAATACAATTTGTACACCAGTGCCTCTATCTCCTGGTACTCTTAAACATATGAATAATGTCACAGTACCTCCTGTTGTATGTAATACAAATTCAAAGAATGACGAAACAAATGTTATAAGAAATAGAGAGATAGATGGTGATCGAATGCAATGTGAAAGTGACCAAATTATTAGAAAATAAGTTGTGTTACAATATTTTTTAAGACAAAACTAAA
Organism: Polistes dominula; assembly: GCF_049000335.1. Taxonomy (NCBI): domain Eukaryota; kingdom Metazoa; phylum Arthropoda; class Insecta; order Hymenoptera; family Vespidae; genus Polistes; species Polistes dominula. The sequence goes on from NW_028300963.1 coordinate 1,985,790, forward strand.
TATAATATTATTTAAATTATGTGCTTATCCGTTCTTCGATCATGCAAAAGTGAATTTTATTATATAAATCAACAACGTATTGCATGCATTGATAATGGGTATGGATGATCAACATACATATCTTTTGCCTCTTTACATTAACATTGTTACGACGTATTGTGGATAAATAGAAGAAATACCAATGGAACTTTTTGCAAAAACTTCAGCGGATCAAGTTAGATTAAACAAACAAGATTAACTTTTTACAATTGCACATTTTTCATTTTATTTCTCTATAATGTGTTTGTTTACCGTTTTCAATGTGTACAGGTATTTAACACAAAACATAAACATTTGTATTATATCATGTAGAATGTAGGATACCTTTATTTTTTATTATTCTAATTATTATATTATTATTACTATTATTATGATTATTATTATATTATTATGATTATATTATTATTATTATGATTATTATTATTATTACTACTACATTACTACATTATGATATAAAGCATAACATGAAATAATACTATATGCCACAATGAATTACACTGCATATTGGAATAAAATACACTATGTACACAATTTAATCCGCATCATTTCCATATATATTTACACACATATATATATTTATATATATATATAAATATATATTTGTATATATATATATGAAAATTTGGTGATTTTGGAAGAAAATACATGGAACAATTTAGACGATACAACTTAACCAGTGCATCAGTATTATACACATTTCTTCTTCTTGGCAGTTTCTTGTACATTATATTCTTTATTTTCTACACAGCAATGGGTAACTTTCTTCTTTTTATTTTTTCTCTGTTTTTTTTTTTTTTTTCATATATTTATATGCTCATATACATTAAATACTTAAATACAACAAGGAGCAGGTAGAAAGAAATTCATTGTTGTATTGACATAACATATACATATATATGTATATATATATATGTGTGTATATGATTTTTGATAAAATATGTAATTGATTTAAACAAAACAAGATACAATTAAAATATTGGAATGTAATTGTCGATTTTAGCGCGATGCTTTTGTGCAACGCATTCAGCTATCCAAACAATATTACGACATTCTTGCTCTTTTAATTTTAAATAACTGTAGAATACTCCAAAGTGGAATTGTTGTAGGAATGCATGAACATTTAAACGAACCTATAATATTTAATATTTAATATATATATATAATATTAATAGAAAATAATAATGAAACTAAATAATAAGAAAAAATATTACATTTGTTTTAGATTAACTTACTTCGTGTTCAAAGAATTTATCTTCCAAAGTTTTGTCACCAGGATTATTACCTGCTCCTTCAAATAAGGCGCTATATTCCTGTACAATTAATATAATATTACGTTAATCATATTATAAATATTAAATAATGTAAACATGCAAAACTATGTCGTAACAATATAATGCAAAATAATGTTTTTAACTAACCGCATAATACTCAGCAACAGCTTTAACTTGTTCATAATCATCGGCTCTTGCTAATGCAGCCAATCCATCTGGATTTAAACGTCCACAACGTGGATATAATTTAGCACGATCATCTTTACCCAATTCAGTTCCAAATGAATTAATGGTTATAATGATAGCTCTTCTATCAGCTTCAAACTATATAATTATGATTAATATTTTATATTATTAATAATATTACTTTATATATTATGTAATAACGATTTGACAAATAATAATAATAATATAAATTTCTTACAGCAAGTATTTCACACATAGTATCGGCAGTAGTACCACCAATATCTTTGCAAAATTTATAAAAAGCTTCTAAATAAGCTTTGTAAAGAGTGTTTCGAATAATTTCAATATTCATTTCATCTAAATCTTGTTCGGATATACAATCAACGAAGAATGGTGCTGTAAATGATGAAATTGTTGTCAACAAATTATCCTATTATCAAAATTGTAATATTGTTGATTAGATTTGTTACCTAATGGTGTGTCTACTAAAACAGCATTGTATAATTCAGCTGGTGTAGCAGCTACATGGATAGCTTCCATTTGTTCAAAACTACCAAGTGGATGACACTTTGGAATTAATTCAGAGATAGGTCTTTGATGTAAAGTACCAGTAATTAACAATATTATATTGTCGATCATATAACTGTAGGTGATAAAATCAAGAAACTGTGCCAGTGGTTCGACTGAATGATTACGCATGTGTTGAAACTCTACGACTAATTTTTCTCTTAATTTATCATCTATAACGCTAACGGATAATGGTGATGGTTCATTTGCTAAAAAACTTCCATAATCTGTACCAGCAAGATGTAACTTTAAATCTGTAAATATTCAAAGACAAATAATAATATTTAATATTTTATCATTATTTGATATTGATGAAATAATATATAGGAAAATGAATTAATTTATAAATATGACAAAAACGTTACGTTTATTTTTTTTTTTTTTTTTAATTGTACAATTAATTATTTTTATTTAAATTATTACAAAAAAAAAAACAATAGAATTGCTTTACCTTCGAGAGTCTCGCATTGAACTAAATTGAGATAATCACTTTGCTGAAGTATTCCACATTTGAAACCACGGCAAAGCCCTTCCAAATATCCACCATCTATGTTGAACATGCAACCCTTCATGTTGACAATTTATTTGGAATTTGGTTTTTTCCAATAAAAAATGATGTATGTCACTTTAAGTCCAGGAATTGTCAAGATTATAACTTGAACGCCCAGACTCGCCCTTCTTGCTTGCCGATCATATGACTGGATTGTCAGGGGAGCCAAACTTAAATATGAAAGTAAAAGTTTTGCTTGTGTGTCGTCATTGACGATAAATGTGCTGACACCTAGTATATTGCCATTTAATGATTAACAATAAGTCTCTGATAAGATAGACATTAAAATAACATATAAATTCTTATATTAATTAGAATTATTTTTATTTATAATATCATATATGTTAATTATTTTTATTGAAGTGAACATTTTTTTAGAATGAGGCGTAAACTCAATTTACGTGTCTACGAAAAATTCAATCAATGCACGAGTGTAATAATAATTTAATCAATGCACGAGTCTACGAAAAGTTCAGTCAATGTTCTTCTAATGTATGAAAAAAATTTTTTCAATTTTTGAGAATCAATCAGCTACGAAGAATTTCGTCAATGCACGAGTCTACGAAAAGTTCAGTCAATGTTCTTCTAATGCATGAAAAAAAGTTTTTCAATTTTTGAGAATCAATGAGCTACGAAGAATTTCGTCAATGCACGAGTCTACGAAAAGTTCAGTCAATGTTCTAATGCATGAAAAATTTTTTTTCAATTTTTGAGAATCAACGAGCTACGAAGAATTTAGTCAATGCATGAGTCTACGGAAAGTTCAGTCAATGTTCATTGATAATAGTTAGTACCGCTAGATGGCGACACATATTCTACCTGTCGGTAAGATGAAGTAATAGCTAATACCGCTAGATGGCGGTACATATTTTACCATACGATAAGATAAAGTAACAGCTAGTATCGCTAGATGGCGGCACATATTTTATCAGTCGATAAGTATAATTTGTTTTTAAAATGCACAAGATTTCGATCATTGACTAATTTCTTCATAGACTCATTAAATTTTGAATAATAAACGATGTCATTTTAATTTGAGAATATCTTTTAATAATATATATATATATATATACATTTTCTTTTTTATAATTTTTTATTTAATTAATTTAATATAATTGTAAGCTTGGTAATAAGAAGATTTTATTTCTAACACGTGAGATCTGCACACATGATATTTTTAATAGGTATGAGAAATATATATATATATATATATATAAATATATACATATATAAATATTTTGATTTATATACCATATTTTATATTAGAAAAAATTAGATAATAGAGTGATCAAAGGATTATTACATATTAATTAATAATAATTATTTCTATACAAAATATATATGTATATCTCTACTTTACTTTTATCATGAAAAAATAAAATGTTATTTAATGAACAAAATATAAAATTAATATTAAAATATAAAAACGATTGATTAAAATCATATATGTACATAGTAGTATATGCAGCTAGTAATTTTATTAAATATCTGTAAGTATATAAAACACTTACATAGTTTTACATTCTGGTGAAAAAAGTAAGATATATATATATATATATATATATTTATATTTATATGCATATGCATACGCATAAATAATTTATCTCGATAAATCAACTAAATCTTAATCTAAATAAGAATAAAACACCTTGCCTATAGAAACAGTTAATATATTGAAGCTTTTTTTTTTATGATAAATTTTAATTACATTAATCCCAATTTTTAATACGTAATTCAGGTTCGAGTATCGACCAATTAGGCGAATGTTTCTCATTTGATAACCAATTAAAGTCATCTATACAATTCCAATTATTAATTTTTGGATCGAGACCAGCCAAACAGAAATGATTCATTTGATCTTCATAAGACCAATTGTAAGGTGCTACTCTTATATTTGTACAATCTTCTATAATTGCTCTGCTAGTAACGTGGAGGTATATAGTGCAATCCGTAGACGAATGTAATCGAAATTGTTGACATGCAAAAGCAAATGTACAATCAATACAGTCATGAGCAAATACAGATGATGTTACCGGTCCTACTAAGATAGTACATTGTTTCAAATTAATCATATGCAACGTAATAGGCGTGCCATATATTCTTACTGTACATCGAGTTAAATCAGAAAGAAGAATATCATTCTTATTAACGTTTTCAGCATCCAATACTATTTGTTCGTCCAACTTTCCTACTAATATACAAGCATTCTCTCCATATTTATTAAACAATTTGTTATTTTGTTTGGACGAACCATTAACGATACCTTCCGATATTTTGAGATCTTTTAATCCATCGGTCACGTCGTACGTTTTTTCTGTTGGTTTTTTAACAACTCTTCTATTCTTAAATCCAAACTTTTTCTTCGGTAAAAGTTTCATTTCCAATTCCGAAGCTTCATTTTCTAACAATTGTAAATTTTCCTGTGCCTTTCTAATGTCATAAACTTTTAAATACATTTTCGATTGTGACAGGTAATTTTTAAGCATCAAAATTTCTTTGCTTATTTTATCAAAAGACACGGAAAGTACCGATGATGGTGGTGCACTAGATGCGTCATCTAGCATATCTTTTATTTTTTTACACGACGAATAAAACGTATCCTTAAAATAACTACTTTGTTCTGATTCTACTGCGAGAGATTGTCGTTCTTCTTTCCGTCTTTCAATGATGTTTTTCCTTTCACGATCTCTCTTATTTATACGTTCCGGTAAACTTCCTTCGATGAAATTAGTGTTCTCCATCTTATTGTTATCTGAATGCTATTTGTTAGTATTGTTTATATTATCTTCAAATAACACTGATACAGATTTCATAAGTTTCTCCTCACTTGATTCTTTTATCTTCTTCAATTGTTTCAAGACTTTATTTTTATCCTCCGTTGTTGTAGATCTTTTAGGCGAATTATCATACGCAAGGAACTGTTTAAACGTATAACACAATATATATACATATAATAATATAGATATTTAATAGATAATTAATAGATATTTAAATATCGTATTTTATTATACAAAATATAATATAATGTTAATTACCTCTTCCAATTCACGTTGACTTATTGACAGCGTTTGTATTAGGTAATATCCTAAACCTCCACCACCTATTAACAGTAACATAGATTTGAAGAACGCCATGAATACTAAATCTTAATTTTATTCCCATTTCATCTTGTCAGCTGTTCTCATTGAATCATCACCTGATACTTTTTCATGTATATAATAAAAACCATTTAACATCGATGGAAATTTTTGGTGTAGAAAATATCTGAAATCTAAAAAGGTAAAGAAAGAAAGAAGGAAGGAAAGAAAAAAAGAAAAGAAAAGAAAAAAGAATGAAAATATCCAAACGTACAATGCTATCAAAGAAGTTTATTGTCCTAATTAGAAAAAAAAAGATACCATTAATATATCAAGATATCTATATAATTATACAATTTAATATTATAAAAATGAAGAAATATATTCACCAATTAAAAAGGGATAGTTGAAACTTTCAAAATACGTTGTTACTTGAAGACAAAATAATATACAAAAAAAAAAAAAAAAAGAAACGTTAACCAAGGAATATATTAAACTATATATCGATTTGTAGAACTTATTTTGTAAGGCTCGTAATTGAAAATGAAAAAAAATAAAAAAGAATCAAGTTAATACACATGACATGTTAGAAATGAAAACAAGAGTAACAAATATATCGTTAAAGGTAATAACCTGAACTTATTAACGAATTGACTAATAATAGTAATATAACTTACCTGGAATTCTACACAAACTACTCCAAAGTGCTAACGAACCACAAAGTAGCGCACCCTCAAATATTAAAATTCCTCTTCCAATTTTAGCAGGATTAATTCTTTTAGGTTCTCTATAAAGCATACTAAGAAGGAATACGATTTCCTCTTTAGGAAATCATCAATACCATGGCGAATAAGACTAAATCTTGGAGTAGTCTTGAAACACGACACGATTGAGAAGGGATACGAGATAATAAGAATAATTCCTATTCGCTAACCGGCTCACCCACGTCTCGATTATTCGAGTATCTTTCGAGATATCGATAACTCGTAACCGATATCAATTGCATCGTAACATCGATATATGTATACATTGATATATTTAAAAGTTCGATACGGCGGTATCGAAAGTTTCGATTAGGGCGGGAAATTTAAAACGAATGAAATGTGTCAATTTTAATTTACAAGGATAAGCGAAAAATGGATTTACATTATCATTATTATTATTATTATTGTTATTATTATTATTATTATTATTATTATTATTATTATTTATAATATTAGAATTGATTTAGTAATATCTAAAACCGTGGATTCTCATTAATTGTATCATACTTTCGATAAGTTTTATATATATTATTATATCGTACATTGTTTTTCGTTTTTGTTTTTTAACGATATACATCAAATATATATAGTTACTTTTAATAATTTCGGAAAGTTTGTTTTGTTTTTTTTTTTATTCGTTATTCGTCGTTTTTATCGTCTACACTCTTTATATTTTTTTTATCTTTTATTCATTTACGTCAATACAATTAATTTTAATTTTAACAACTAATTGTAAGTATTTAATATGTTTTTTTTTTTTATTGTTGTTTGTTTTGTTATTGTTGCGAGAAACACATTTGTAGAAAAAGGAATATTTTCATTGTCGCACAAAATTCCTATCAATTAAATTGGATCCATAGTCGAAAAATGTCTACTATTTCTTATTTAAAAGTATGTGTATATATATATATATATATCTATATATATATATATATATATATATATATATATATATACGAATATTTTACGAGAAATGTTATTCAAAATTGATTTTTTTTCTTTTTCTTTTATTTTGCTTAATTTTTGAATATCACTCGAATGATATTAATATTATTTATTATTATTACCTATTTTATTTATTAAATCTTATTTACTATACTCGAACAAATTAGCTGAAAATATAATTACTCTTGGCAAAAAGGTATTTTAAACTACTATTTAACTCTCTCTCTCTCTCTCTCTCTCTCTCTCTTTGTTTAAGAAAATTTATTAATTAATCTTAAATTTAATGATGATATTATTCATATAAAACACAAAGCTAAGATGTATAATATGTTGTTAATAATATTTTGTTTCCTTCGTGACATATTTTGAGTTATTATTATTTTCTTTTGTTTTTTTTTTGTTTTGTTTTGATTACGCTATTGTCTGGAAAATATTTACTTAATTAATATATTTATATAATACGTTTATTTGATTTAACACTTAGGTCGAGTGATATTCAAACAAACATTATCGAGTTATATCCCCATATTATGCGAAACTTCGAAAAATGTTTAAGTTTATTTGTTATAATGTACAATGTGTGTGTGCAAATAATGTGTTGTTGCACTGGCCTTGTTAGGCCATGTCATTACAGACAGCGTTATTAATCTTTATATACGTATAGGTAAATCTTAATGTATATACATATACATTACATTTAAAATTTACCTGCATTTAAAATATAATCTATATATCTATATATATATATATATATATATATATATATATATATATATATATATATATATGTATATGTATATAGATATGCATATATATATATATATAGATATATTTCATATGCTATGGAATATACATGAAATAAGTTATGCCCCATAACACATGAAATAAATTACATTATAAAGACTAAGTTATATTCTAACGTAATGTACATTAGAACAGAATAGTTTGAATTATTTTTTTAAATATAAGAAAGCAGGAACGCCCCAGATGAATATAGCGAAATCGTGGAATATTTTTGTTCATCTTAGAAAAATAACTTCGTACTCTTAAAGTAATTCTATTTTCACGCATTCATGTAATATAAAACACTCTATAATATGTATCTGTTATTTTTCTAGAATTAAATTACAAATCAAATAAGATGTACATTGCAATCGTTAAAAATCTTTTTTAAAAATCTTACATTTTAATCGATACGCTAGATTTTTTGTTCTTTCTTTTTTGTTTTTGTTTTGTTTTTTAAATTAAAATAAGAGGCCTCTCTTTTACGAACTTATAAAAAAAAAAAACCTAATAATATATATATCAGAGAAATTGAAAATCTGTAAAAATAATATATAATTTCATTTTTCGTTTATGTTAATTAATAAATTACGTAAATCATTTTTAGAATAATGCATACATTTTTTTTTTTATATGGGACATGATTATAAGATTACTAACAGCTTTTAATTGGTTCCAACTAATTGATATTATCATATAATAACAAGTACATAATTATCTATAATAATGATAAAGCTGTTAATATTCTTTTAGAGTTAAGTACATGAGAAATAATTATAATAAAGGATATTCTTAATTATATAAATCATATTTATAACGATAAGAATTAAAAAGAAAATTTGCCCTCGTTTATAAGAGTTGATTGTTGCACATGAATATTGTTTTCTTTTTTTTTTTTTGGTCTTTCTTTCTTTTATAATAAAACAGTATACATTTATTACTATACGTACATATCGAATAACAAATTAAAATATTACTCTCAATTAAAAAAAAATAATAATAATAATAACAAAAATAAAAAGAATAATAATTACCAACAGATTAAAAAATATCATTCGTTTTTTTTTTATCGTTGATTTATTTTATCACATAATAATAATAATAATAATATATTCTTTTTTTCAATTTGTTATATAGGAAAAAAAAGAAACAGAAATAAAAAAAGAAAATGGGGAAAAACCCTACACATCAAAAAAATTAAACGACTGATAATTTTTAAACGTTATCAAACTATTGATTGCTTTGAAAAACATATCGTATTATAAACATAGTTATTTATAAAACTATTCTCTTGTTACAAACTAAAAAGCCGATAAATAATAGGTGATGGTAATAGATTAGTAATCTGCACTTTGGAAATATAATTAACTGAATTAATGAAATAATAATAGCATGAATTAGTTCGAATATTTAATCTTCTATCAAGGATATTAAATCATAAAGCAAACATGTAATATATCTTCTATATACAAGTTACTTCTCTTTCTCTCTCTCTCTACAATTTTCATTATTGCTTTTCTTTTTATAATATCGTGAGGAAAAGTACAAAAGACAGACCATGTAGAGATGGTTTGCTGTTGGATATAATAATAATAATAATAATAATAGTAATAATAATAATAATAATAATAATAATAATAATAATAATAATTAATAATCTATTTAATGTTATACATATTAGGCTGCATATGAAAAAGCCATTTGTAAAACATCATCACGTGAATGCTGAAGTTAAATCGAAAGGTTACTTATTTAAATGAGCGGAACTTTTGTACAATTTTATAGACATTATACCTTCATCATCATAATAATGTAAATTGTATGAAACGTATTATATATATATATATATATATTTATATATATATGCTATTATAAATTATGATAAAGTGCTGGAAATATTTTAGTTAGTTTATAAAGTGCTAAGGCACCAGAGGTAAATGCAAATGATAATATTCGTGATTAATATATATTTTCCTAATAGTACTATGGGAGCATTAAACTACAGACATTTCTTTTGTATCCTTTCTTTTCTTCTTCTTCTTCTTCTTTTATATATATAATTATATTTACTATGAAAAAGTAAGCACTTTTATACATACACTTCGGGATGATTTAAGATCATATTCGCTTTTTCTGTGTGTGCAAAATTAAATTTCTCGGGCCTTTTTTTTCCTTTTTTCTTTTCTTTGTTTTTTCCTTTTTTTTCTTCTTTTTTTTTTTAAAGTAGCATGTATATATATTAATAGTAAAGTAGCAATCTTTTATTTGCATGCAAAGCAAAGTTAAGATGCAAAGGACATCATGAGCAGCATTTTTTTTTACAGATAGATATATTCAAAGCTGGATAAAACATTGACATATCTTCTGTTTTTATGCTTACATCATTGTTTATTTTTTTGTTAACAAATATTAGTTTGTTTTTTATTGATATAGTGTCATCGCGATACCTCTTACTTATAGAAAAATAAAGACTTTTAACAAATTCGTCCCATAACTGCCATTAAAATTCTTGTTTTGGTTTCTTTTTACCGATTATTAAATACACTTAACACGACTTGAAAGTTATTATTATTATTATTATTATTATTTTTATTGTTTAATATTAAAATCAAATGTGGTATATAAAAAATGATTACTATAGGATTGTGAGGTCATGCATAAAATGTTTCTTGCAGTGCCTTGAAAATATTCGAATACATTTGATTGAAATTTAAATCGCATTTTTATTTTTAAAATGTGGCAGTTAAAAGACAAACATACAAACGTAATTATACAATGTTTTACTTATACACACGGGTTTTTTGAAACTTGTGTTGGTTGATTTTTCATCATTGCACTCCGAATAACTTGTTTCTCATATTCTTAAACAAAAAGATTATTAATTATAAAATCTGTTTATTTAGTTTCTGTTATTGCATGGCAATATACAAAGTTCGAAATTCATTTCTTTCTCTTTTCGTTTCCTTTCTCTCTCGCGCTCTCTCCTTTTTAGTTTTTTTGCGTTTGACTATATTTATTATTAAATCATCTAGTAACCTTTCAAGATTAACAGCATATCACATGAAGCATTCTCGTTCGACATAAAACGTCAAGTTCGGTTTGTATGCTAGAAACATAGATCTTGTCTTTTCCACTGATGAAAAATACAAAACGAGTTAGAGATTCACTACACGTACGACTGTTATTTACAATGTGTTTTTATTAGCACGATTAAACAGATTTCACATAATCCTTGTCAAAACAGTGTAACCAAATGATTTTTTTTTACTCTCTTCGTTAATTTTGTTCTCGTTATTCATGCATATAAACCTTCACCCTTACACTAATTCTAAGACGGAATTTCTTTAGTTTTTTTATACTGCCATAACATATTATACTTTATTTTATTTTTTATTATTTTTTTGTTATTATTATTATGCTCCTCTCTTTCCCTCTCTTTCTCTCTCACTCTCTCTCTCTCTCTCTTCCTGTTTCTTTATTTTTCTTTTTTTTTCTTTCAATTATTATCCCATATAAGAATCACATAGTTCAATATGAGATATAGTAAGACGGATTATATAATACTATTATAAAATCCGTAAATAAACCGAAAAGAAATATACACATAAAGTTCCCAAATTTTTTACATATCTGATTAGCATTTTTCTTTTTTTTTCATTTTTCATTTTTCGTTTTCTTTTTATTGATTAGCAAATACTTGCTAACGTCCACATCATCCCCCATTTTTTTTTACCTCCACATTTAATCGATGGTCTATAAATTGATGATAACGAGGCACAGAGGGATAATTGCAACGGGCAGGAAAAAGTCAGCATGACATTCAGTAAAACAGTCTTTTAAACACCATGAAGTCATGGGAATTTTGATGTGCTGTAATTCGCTACGATACCATTTCGTGCCAGCCACTGCTATTTGAGGATGCACTTTCTAGCGATGCTACAATATAATGATAATAACTCGTACGTTATTATTAAATAAATGTTCTTACAAATTATTTTTTTGTACAAATAATAATAAGGCTTGATATGTACTAAGTTAAAGTATACATAAATAGCACATTTATCGGATTAAGACTTACCAGTCTTATCATTATCAGCTTTTTCAGGAGAGGAAGACCTTGGTCCCCATATCCTTACTGTACAATCATCAGATACAGAAGCCATCATTTGATGATAAACAGGATTCCACGAAACGCAATTAACCGTTCGACTATGTCCCGTTAAAGTTGCTATGGGGAGCTCTCGTTTGATATGCCATACATATACTTTATTGTCTATAATAATAATAATAAAAATAATATTGCATAATGTTTTTATTTTTGTACAGAAATAAAATACATTATGCAATTTACTCGACGTACCTTCACTACCAGATGCAATAAAATCTTGATTAATACCACCGAAACAGCTATGAATTGTAAAGTGGCCTTGCGTAACACCTTGAAAACGCCTTACTAAACAACGATCTTGTAAGTCCCATAGATGTACTCCTTGATTAGCCACATTAAGTAAAGCAAGTCTATCAGCTTTATTAACACTAAAGGACATAACTGGATGATCTTCTTGTAATCTATATATGGTTTAATAATAATGTTAATTGTATTTCATTATAATTGCAATGACTAGTTTTAATAAGAAGAAAAAAATGCATTCAACATACATTGTAAAATCACATAACTCGTCAAAATTATATCCTCGAATTCGATGATGAGAATCAGCTGCTAAGACAGTTTTTCCATCGCTTCTACACCATAAACATTTAACTCTAACACCTTCCCATGAATCTGAGACATTACCATCCATATCCTGGATTGATTTAATACAAATTTTATAAAAATAATGTAACGATAGAAAAAGAATCTTAATCAAAATGAAATTGTCACTTACACATTGATAGAACTGACCACGAAGTCCTCCTGCAACAAACTTATTCGAATCTCGATGCCAGGCACAGGCCGTCAAAGAATCATCGGTACTTTGAGTTAATTTAACACGTAATTCACAGTCAGGCGTGTCCACACACCAAAGCCACAGTTCTGGACAATCTTCAGGACCACAAGCAATAAGATGGCTACTATCTGGACTCCAAGCTATAAGCGCTACACCATACGTATGTCCTTCCAATGTTTTTCTGTGCGTTACTCGCAAGGTTTCCTATAGATATAGAATTATATAACATTGTAATAAGCTCTTTGAAAGATTACAGATTATTTATTTAGTCATAGACTCTTACCGGATCAACATCCCATATAATTACAGTCATATCTTTAGAACCTGTGGCTAATTTAAGACCATCAGGAGAGAATTTGCAATACCAAACTTCGTCACAATGATCATTCAGCAATTGTACGGTATGGCACGGAAATTGTTCTTTGCTACAACTGTGGTCCACTAGCAGCGACACGTTTTCCAAGCTTGTCTAATTTATCGAAGATTATAAACGTAATAGAAGAATAACAAAATTCACGTAAGAAAGAAAATGCATTGTAAAAAGTTATAATAATTATCATTAATATATATAACAATACATTTACATTCTATACTTTAAAATACCTGCATATGAGTTACATGGTATGTGCATTGTTGATTTTGCATTTCCACCGCTTGACAAAGCAACGAGTGAAGTCGACGGGGTGGCAACATGATAGAGGGAGGAAGATACCTTTGTAATCTATCCATGAGCGCTGCTCTGGAAGCTGAGCCTTTACCATCCCAGCCTGCACGTGTCTGTTAACAATTGTCTATTTGCTAATGATCAAATTTTCAATTGTATGTTAGTTTAGTGAATTTTTCAAATATCTACTCAAGTTCAAATTCTTTCAAGAAATTTTCTATCTAGAATATACGGTTATTATTACGAAGAACGAAGATTATTCATTACAACAATTTTAACTCGTGTAATATATACAATTGAATGATATAAATGCAATACCTGTAATTCATCACGTCCACTACACATCATAAATGCTGATAACTGATGAACGCGGCCAGTATTGTGCCCTAAGGGTGTCAATTCATTGCGTAAGACTTGTAAAGCTTCTAAAACTAAGCCTTCTTCTAAAAACTCCAAATATTTTTGCTCTAAGAGTAGAAATTTCATTTCCTATAAATACAAATTTAATATGTAGTATCATATTTAGAAAAAAAAATATTAAATAACATAAATATCAAAGGTAAATTTAAATAATCAAATCTTTACCACCAAGCTCTGACTTGCACCATTTAAAAAGGATTTTAATTCGTTAAGATCGTGATCTGCTTTGTTCCAGTCTCCATCCATAACGTGCTGTCTAAACTTTGCAGCTGCAGGATGGTCCAATCGACAACCTGATTCTTGCATAAGCAGGTCTGCTGTACGGCTAAAGAAAAATATATATATATTTTGTATTTATTTGTCGTTACTGAACAAAGTGTAAGTGCTATATTAGAATAATTAAAAGAATTCATCTGAGTACGATAACATGAGCAATACATTGTATTAAGAGTTCGAACAAAGAACTCACAGTTTTCTATGTTTTAGGGAAAAATATATATTTTGCTACAAGCTTATTTCATATAGATAGTACCAACACATTCATTCGAAGCAACATCATTACGAAGTAAATATAACTAGCAGATACTAGTGACTATATTTCATGATTCTAAAAATAACTTTCTCTTGCCAAGTAGCAGCATGTATGGTAGAACAGTTCTCTTGATAAACGTTCACAAAGGAAATTAAAAGGAACGTCCAAATAAATTTTATTTTATCTGTTGGAATCTTGATCGATTAAAGATAAAATCTGAAGACAATGTTAAGATGATATCTTGGAGAATGATATAAATAAGAAAGAAAGAATACGTACTCTAGCCCGACAGTTTTCAAATGTTGACCGATGAGTCTCACAATGTCCTGATTAGTTTTGTCCATTATTTTAGGAGGTCCTAAACTTGAATTAGTTTCCCCATTCACACCATTGATGTCATTATCGGACTCTGGTATCACATTGCCATTAGCTTGTGGTCCCCCAGTGTCAGCTGTAGCTCCATTCTGTTGCAGTCCAGAAGAAACTCCACCGTTTGAGGCCTGCTGCTGCATTACGCTGTTATGCACACGGAAATGTTACCGTGGTTGCAATATTGCCCGGTTGAATACTAACGCATATGCGTACTAAGCGTAACATTTTTTTATCTTGACATATAATATCTTCTCTCTCTATCATTCTATTTGTTTTATTTATATATTTATTTTTTTTAACTCGCGTATATGCATCAATATTTAAATATATATATGTATGTATATATGTATATATATAGATATATATATATTTGTGTATACGTATATATTTATTTATTTATTTACTTTTTTTTTTAAATGTTTCTTTGTTATTTTTCTATTACGAGCTGGGGGTGAAAATTTGAAAGACAGTTTTGATAAGTATTGTCAATAAAGAGAGAGAGAATCAATAATAAGAATTCGACGGAATAATTTGGATAAATAATAAAACCGCTCGGGGATACAGCGCATACGAAAGGAATCCGACGTCGATACGTCTTGAGATTCTGGAAGGAAGAAGATACACGTGAGAGGGTCGTTGAGTGAAGCTACGAAGAGGGGTATGTCCTCCTCTCCGTGTTTCTGCATCTACGCGTCCGCGAATAAATATCTGAGAAATAAAGAACCAGAGCGTTGCGTTACCGATAGTTTTCCATCTCTGGATTGGAGTGGTGCTCGTCCGCTGGTCGTAGAGTAGTCGTCAAAGAACTACGGGACCTTTTGCGCGGTGGCGGAGCGAGTCCACCGTCGTCCGACTCGCCGCTCGAGGCCAGGCTTATACGCGTACCGCCCCGTTTTTCACACGATTATTGTCCCTCTCGAGTTCGTTGGTGGGGCTGTGGCTGGGGCTGAAGCACGCACGCAGCCACGATTACGTTGCACGGGAAAGTTCTTCTTCTTCTTCTTCTTCTTCTTCTTCTCGCCTCCCCCCTTATATATTTATTTCCTCCTACTCTGACTAATGAAAATCAACACGCCGCAGTTAACTTTCAATCTTTGTCCCTACGAAACGTTTACGTTCCCCGAATAAAGCAACAAAAATTCACGATAGAGAAAAAAAAGGCAGAATTTTTGTACGCCTGCCAATACGGATGATACGAACAATGACTGCTACACAGCTGATACTTGTTTAGATCGTCGTTTACGTCACACTATGGCCTTCTTCGCAGATACCCCAACGAGTTATCCTGCCCCCTGCCGTTCGTTCATACAAATTCTTATTCTCTGAAATTGACACGGTTCCCTCTCTGGATTTTATCCTACCTATCATAGGATGTTGCCACTGATTCAAATTTTCCAATTGTTAATAACCAATCTAACAAAATGTAAATTAGTTTTTACCGATTACTTAATCGCGCTTATTTATTTGTTATACGTTCTTGCCGGTGTCATTTTATTTCCAATTAATTATCAATCAATTGTCAATTAATTATGAATTAATTGTCAATTAATTATCAATTTATTGTCAATTAATTGGAAGATTAATTGGAAAATTAAGATAACCGAATATGCTTTTATTTTTACATTTATCTACGAATATTGAAATTCTTTTCTTTTTTATAGAAACAGATACGAATTTTACGTTATTACGTTATAAGAATATATATGTGAGATCGATTTTTTAAAGTACGCACAATTTTGTATACACAAAGTTTATTACTATGAAAATAAACGAGATAAAATGTAAGGAAAGATTGACTACCGAAAAATTCGCGGTTTAAATTTAAAATATCAATCGGCAGAGATTGGATAGCCGAGAAATGAATCTTCGGCTTTCTTCAGAGAAGCGAGTGTAGCACCACGAACGTCAGGAACCAAAAGTTATACGTGCTATAGTCTTCGTGATAATGGATAATATAAAACTACTATTACCGACAATTCATAATACTCCTATAAAAACCATTATTATTAACAATCGATAATAATTTTAGAAATATATTATTATCGACGGTAAGTAAAAACAAAATTAAAGAAACTGTAGTTGTAAATACTCTTATGTTTAAATGCCCTCTTCTAAGGCATTCGCGGTTTAAATTCAAAATATCAATCGGCAGTGTTCGGCTAGTCGAGTGATAGCGTTCGGTTTTCTTCGTACAAGAATCGACTCGCGCATCATGCACCGGCACCCGGCAGTAGTCGCTCGCCGGCCTCCGTGGTGTGTGCATTGACATTGACATTTATTACTTTTAATATTCGTTTATCGTTATTTTTCTCGTATTTCTATTAATCCCTTCGCTATTTTGATTCTACTACCATTCTTCTCCGGTTTTTTTCTCACGTTTACTTTTTTATCCCAACTTTTCTTTTTTTATCAAAGTTGGTTTTTTTTTTTTTAACACGGATAATAAACGCGTTGCGGCTCATAACCACGCGCGAATTTCATCGCGAAGAAAAGAGAAGAGAAGAGAAGAGAAGAGAAGAGAAGAGAAGAGAAGAGAAGAGAAGAGAAGAGAACAGAAGAGAAAAGAAGAGAGTAAAGGCGACCAATCCGCCTACGCCGTGAACGTTGTCTCTTTTTTTAACAGACAAACAGAGAGAAAAATGAAGACAGAGAAATAAAGAGAGAAAAAGAAAAAAACGAGTTATATTGGATAACATAATACCTGTGTCCATTAATGCGAACGTCGTTCTCGCGTAGCACATTTTTCGTGCATCACGTATGTATCAGTATTTCTATACGCGTATAAATACGTAGGTAGACACGCGTGCATGCGCACACGGTAATATCAAAGTGACGAATAATCAAAGAAGAAGTTTTATTTCGGTTTGATTAATGATTGTTGCATTCATATATTTTCCGTGCATAAACAGTAAACAGTTTTTTGTGTTATGTGATATGTGTTAGATCTAATAATTAAGTTGCAATATTTATTTTTTGGAAGTGTTTATCTCCCGACAACGACGACCACCTGTCGCGCGAGCAACGCACGCGTCGCTCAGTGTCACATTTGGATTAATAGGATTACGCGGGAAGCTGCAAAGGGACATGTCATTATCCTGGAGATAGATCTTCGCAATATAACAAGGTATGTATGTACTACGTTATTTAAAAGAATTATTTTATTCATTGATCGATAAAAAAGATGACAATTTTTTTGATTGGATTAAAATTCATTTGGTCAAACGATTTTCAATTATTTTTATCATTCCTCTTAGCTATTAGTATTTATCTAAAATCGTTTATGATATTTTTCTTTTTTAGCAATAATAATATCGTTCATATCTCGTTAAAATTCATCGAATATTTTTTACGATATTTCTTTTAATCTCAAACGTAGTAGTCAATAATCCTTATCTTTCAATGATCCAGCGGAACGATGAAATTAAAAGTAAGGAACGTGTGGAATTTTAATGGGAAGGGGGGGGGTGATCATTAAAAAGAGTTAGATTATAGAAAAGTACTACGTGATCTTTTAAATTCGTAGGGCATTAATGTATCGATATCTTATGTATATATATATATATGTATATATTTAATTTAGAAATGCACGTAAATCGTTTGACAGATGAAAATTTTTTCTTTTTTTTTAAAGATATTCTCAACGTGGAGAAATAAAAAAAGAAAAACATGGAGACCTTTAATTTACGATCTACGATATTTTACGGTATATATAGATATTTTAAAAAGCTTATAAATCTCTTGAATAAGGAATGTGCGAGCGTTTTCTTCTTCTGTAGTATTATATTATATACATATATATATATATATATATATATATATATATATATATATATATACAGGTTCGTAAATAATAAAATAACCACGCTACCATGAATGGGCACTGCTTTGCCTTTCGAAAGGCGCGCCGCGTATTGAAGAATTTCTTTCTTTCTTTCTTTCTTTCTTTCTTTATTTATTTCTTTAGTGTGTACGCACGCGTATAGTGCGTAGGAGCGGACGGCAAAGAGGGTTCTACATCGTGCAGCAGAATCGAATGAGCCGTGTTAGTAGAAAACATCTATGAGAGAAAGAGAGAGACAGATAGTGGAGAGGGGCAGGAAAGGAAGGAGGTGGGCACATACCAGTGCATACCAAAGTAAATGCGCATGCGCAAACCATTTCTCCCCTCTCCAACCAACTCGCTTGCAATCTCCCGCGCGATTTGCCCGCGTCTTTCGCAGCGCGCTTTTGCTCTTCTCTTCAAATCATTGACTCTACTTCTTTTTTTCTTTTTCATTCTATTCATAAAATCATCTTCATCTTTTTATTATTTGTTTATTTGTTTGTTTATTTGTTTGTTTGTTTGTTTGTTTTTTTGTAGAACTTGTTGCAAACTTCCTAGATGTTTTTTATTTGAGAAATAGATGATTATTGCATTAGATAGATAGGATTATTTTATATGCATTTAAAGTTGAAATTATTCGCGTGCGTGTTATATATTTTGTTTCTTTTCTTTTCTTTTTTTTTTCTTATTCCTTTTCCATTTTTTTGGTTCTTTTTCATTTTCATTTTCTTTTTTCTTTTTTCTTTTTCTTTCCTCTTATTTCACGCAGTTGCATCCCTCGTGGTGAGCGTGTTCACGCTCGCTTTCTTGTATTTCGCATACCTGCTTCTAAGCTTTCACGTTAGGATCTCGTGTTTGCTTCGTGTAAATATGATCGGTTCTTGTTCAAAATGTTCTTAGGTCTTTCTCTCTCTCTCTCTTTTTCGTAGTAGATTTTTACGCGTTGTACCGGTACAAATAATCCATTTTTACGTATAACCAAAAAAAAAAAGAAATACCAGAAGGATAAATTTACGAGGAATTTAACTAACAATAAAAATCTTTTTCTTCTTCTTCTTCTTTTTTTTTTTTTTCAAATCTTGAATCGATACATCCGAAATCGTTTCTTAGGAAAGGAAAAAGAAAAGAAAAGAAAAGAAAAAAGAATCGATTAGATATTATTGAACTTTTCTACAAAAGCTGTCCTTAGAAATTACCTGGAAAAGATGATGATGATGATTGTCCGAGTAGTAGAAAAAAGCATGGCAGCAGATGAATCGAAATATATTATTTGGAGTGAGGAGGAGGAGAAGGATGGCTTAGAAAAAGAATGATAATTATAATTCTTTGGGTTTCGAAGTTGCCCCGAACTTAAAAAGAATTTCTCGAGAGCTAATTCGAAGAAGAGACAAAGGGTGCCATTTTTCTCTCCTATGTAGTTTGTTTTTTATCTCTTTTTTTTTTTTTTTTATTTCTCGTGTGTTCGTAGTATATCCATAAATTCATAGGACGAAACACAGAGCAAGCATATCATCCATTTTTAATATTTCATTCGTAGAAACGTTCGTTCGTTTTTCTTCTTTAACTTTTAGAGTCAACTTTTAAGATACATATATATATATATATACCGTAGAAAGGCAATTTATGGAAAAAGGGTTTGCGGTCTTCCGACCTTCATATTTACGTTGCACAGCACAGCTGGACTTTAACCGCACGAAAGCGGTTCTTCTTGCTTTAGCCCTGAAATCACACGCTTCCCGATTTAACGCGTTTTGCCATGCACTCACTCCTATCATCTATGAGATTTGCATACGTTGATTTTTATCTTTTTTTTCTTTTTTTTTTTTTCATTTTACTATACACATATATATATATTTTTGTTGGTTTTATATTATATTGAGAAAAGTTGTCCATTCAACTTCATTTTTTTATATACTCGTTCCATCTCCCATGTGCTATAAACAAAATCAAACAATAGGGTGAAAAACATTCCACGTATCGAAAAATTCTTCAAATTTATTATACCATCTGCTATATTGGAATTCGAATGATAGAAAAGTCGTCCTAGTTCTTTCATCTTATAAATCCAACGGATAATCTTCTATAAAGAACTTAGAAAATGAATAGAATACATTAAAATAAAAAAAGAAAGGAATTTGGACATTGCAATCTCATCTTACGATCAATCGGACGAAATACCAGGTGCATTACGTTTTCTTTCGTTGTACTTCTCTCTTTCTCTCTTTCTTTTTCTTTTTCTTTGGCAAAGAAGAAGAAGTAGACGTAGTAGTAGTAGTAGTAGTAGTAGTAGTAGTAGTAGAAGAAGAAGAATAAGAAAAGAGTAAAGAAGAAACTCGCTGGCAAAGTCCTGAGGATCGTGGCCCGTGAACGGGTGTGAACGCTCGTACGTGCCAGAAACGAATAATGAAGCCGTGCTACGATCCACGATAAAACCCGATGCCCCGACGTTGGAACGCCACTCACGTATAAATCTTTTACCTTGTACCCGATTTGCGAGCGCCGTACCACACCACCACCACCACCACCCCCTTTCCTCCCGCACCCCCTACCGCATTGCCACAATTCAACATCACCGTCTCTAGAAGACAAGTTACCCTGTGACCAATCATTTTCTATGACTCCTATTTCATCTACCAACTCCTTAATTTCATTCTCTAAAATGACATTTCATTTGGTAAAAAAAAAACAACAAGGATTTGTTATCATTAACTAAAATATTCAGTTGTCGATTGAATATCATACAATTAGGGTATCGTTTAGGTTTAATTTTGTTAGGTAATTTGGTTGAATTAATACAAAAATGGATAAAGTGGAATGTTTTGTAAGGAATAGATTAAAAAATTTAGGAGCAACGTTAATGAGTTAGCGATCACCTACGATCACACATCGCAAGGTATAACTATACGAACACGTGACAGCGTTCTTCCTCCTTCCCCACGCCCCCACTAACACGTTGTCGTTAGTTTATTTATCATCGTTAGTTCTAGCTTAAAATAGTTTAACTTGGTTTAAATACTTTTGCTTGTTTTTCTTTTTTTTTTTTTTAAAGTCGAACAGGTACGCGTAATCTTAGGATCTCGATGAAACTCATATACGCGTGTCGGTAAAATATATATATATATACTAGGTGACCCGGCAAACGTTGTTTTGCCATATAAATAATTTCCTAGTAATTTCTAGTGTAGACAAAAAATAGCTTACTTATTGTAAGTATGTATGTATGTTAGAATGTGTATATTGTATGTATGTAAGAATGTGGTATATGCGTGAAATAAGCATGGAGCGCTGTGAACGATGAGGGAATATAAAAATAACAAAAGGCAAACATTATTTTTAAGTTATTATAATTTATTCCTTAAAATTATATATCATTAATTAAACAATTACGACAGTAACACTATTAAACAATATCAATCTCTTAATGCTATAGCGTGAACAATATTTTTTGTTAGTCCATCTTTAGCTAACACAAACAAACTGGATGGTTTACCTACTCGAGAGCATGCCATGTATAATTGTCCGTGTGAAAAACATGGTGTTCTCAAATCTAATCCACAAACAGACATCGTTTGACCTTGGGATTTGTTGATAGTCATTGCAAATGCCAATCTAATCGGAAACTGAATTCACACTCACAACGTGCATTCACGCGATTGGCAAGTGCGCTTCCGGAATCCTCGCCGCCCATAAAGTAGATTTGTAAGAATTTATGTGGTTCGTTTGGCATTGGCAGCAGTGAGCCCATTTTATGATAAACTTGGCCTCTGATTTTGAATGTAGAATTGAATTGTTGACCATTTGCATTAGTATTTCGAACTATTTCTGTTGCTCCGAACGATGTCATTTGAAAGCATGAATTGAATCTTCGAATTGACTTCAGGAACACGTTAGAAACTGGATCCGTGCCGATAAGTAAGCCGTTCAATGGTTCAGGTGGTGTTTCAATTTCAGGTAGTTGCACTTTTCCTGACGCGCAACACATCCCAGCTGGCTCATTTTTGAATTTCAGAGCATGACAATGCGGACATTCCTTGTCCATAGCACCAATTACCACTTTTGAATGAGCATAATATTCAATATCGGGCTCATACTGGAATGCTAGACGCAGGAATGAATCAGATATAAATGCTCGATGTACCTGTTGTCGTTGTTGGTCACTTGTTCTTCGTCTATTGACTGTGAAACGGCGTGATTTTCGTTGTTCTAATCTTCTGACTTCATTGCGTTCAGCTCGTGTATCTTCTGTCTCTTCTTGATGCAATTGCGCCATTCTGACACGTGCATCAGTATTTTGTTGCTGGATTTGTTCTTCTGTTCTTTCGGATCTTCTATTTCGCAACTTTAGAGCTTTAATTGTACTGCGGCTCAAATCAGCCCCTTTGCGTTTTCTTGGCATTGTGATTTTTTGGAAACTATGAAAATCTTAATTGTTCAATTACATTGTGTTGAGTACTTTTGAGGTTATAAAATCACTTGATTAACTAATCGTGCAAAATACACTCAAAATTGATAATTTAATTATTATTGATAAAATAGGAATGATTAAAAGTTAATATAAGAGTTACACTGAGATAGCAAAATAATAATTGTCAACGTTACTACTACACTTGATGCATAAACAATAATGATGGCCGACAACTGTGTAGGGAGTAAAAAAAAAAGGAAACCGACTTCGTTCTCATCCCTACTCCGTGCTGTTTACTGGGTCAGAAGTGACACCTATAGACATCTGGCGGGGATAATAATAACTAAATAAATGACGATTGATCAGTTTTCGACCGGAGAGGAAAAATGATTAAATTACTAAAATGGCTATTAAAAAATAAGGGTTGATCGTAGAAGGGTGAAAATTGAGGATTGTATGTAATTTTGTATGTTGTATCATAAAAAAATAGAAATTACAAATTTTGTCTAAAAAATGAAAAAAAAAGTTTAGGGGTGGACTACCCCTAACATTTAGGGGGATGAAAAATAGATGTTGGCCGATTCTCATAGATACCGGATAAGCACAAAAAATTTCATCAAAATCGGTCAAGCCGTTTCGGAGGAGTATGGGAACGAAAACTGTGACACGAGATTTTTATATATATATAGATATATATATATTTATTTATCAGGGCTATCGAGTTGTGGCAAATGATCAAACTAGTTCTAACGTGTGCGTGTAGAGAAGTCAGTCGCATAGCACTCCTCCTCGTGGTCTCGCTTTCTCGCGAGAGGTATATAAGAGTAAGTATATAACATAACTTTGTGTTACAGTGTAATAATGTTAACATGCTTAACAGATTTATTCGACATATTTTAACAGAAAATTTGATATTTTTGTTGTTGTTGTTTTAACTTTTGACCTGTACATACACACACACACATTGAACAAAATTACTACTTGTCTTTTGCGACATTTATATATATAATATATGTATAATAACACACACAATAACACACATACATATTGAATGAAATTACTACTTGTCTCTTTTGCCACATTCATATATATATATAACATGTATATGATACATACACAATTACACACACATGCACACATACATTGAATGAAATTACTACTTGTCTTTTGCTACATTTCTTTTATTCCTAGATTTTCTATCTTTCTTTCTTTTTTATTAATTATGTTAGTCTTCTTCTTCTTCTTCTTCTTCTTCGTTTCTCATAAGGTAACGTAAGTAAGTAGTAAGTGGTTACTATCATCCGGATATAAAGGAGGGGGAGTGGGAGGGGAGGGGGAAATACCACGAGAAATTCAGTTAGACTCGGTGAAAGTACCAATGGACTGTATGTACCAAGGGGTACGTACGGCTTCTGAGAGTTCACGCACACGCCTGATAACCGCGATGCTGTATACGAGATAATAGCACGGTTATTACGTAGTACCATCGCAACGCGGAAGCCTCCCTTCACCCCACCCATTTGTCATTTTCAAATCGAGAAATTCTCCATGGAAGAAAGGGGGAATACGTTTCTATATAGTGTTGATTTGATTTTATTTTATTTTTCTTTTTGAGAGAGAGAGAGAGAGATCATCGAGTATTACGACTTGGTATTTTTATTTTGGTTGAATCTTCGACAACTGTAAAAATAACGCATTTAATTTGTAAGATGTAAAAGAAAATTATAATGGAAATAAAAATGATAATTGGGTAATAGGGATGGGGTTAAGGGAGTGGAGAGTAGAGGGGGAAAGCTTATACGGATGCAATTATTGTTATCTTTGTCGGATCTTTTTTTCCTCCCGATTATTAATAATATATATACATATATATATATAATATTAATACAATAATATTAAATTAAATTAACATATATTAATATAATAATATTAATATATATATTATAATTTATTTATATCGACGATTTTTATATGCATCCACATTTTGTATATATATATATATAATATATTTATATTATATATTTATTATATCCAAATAATAAAATTATATTATGAATAATCTATAGGAAATATAAATAATATATATAAAATGAAACTTTATCGAGTTTTGTTCATGGATTGGGTGGTTGTGGTGGTATGTTCCACGGTTGTGTTGTGTACATCGAACAGCTCGAATTCCTCGAACTTAATCCGAGCCTGAGTGCACTCTACCGCGGTATGCACTCGGAATGCAGCTCTCAAAGTGGGCTGCTCTTAGTTATCACCGCGCATCGTGGAACATGGCTACTTGGTGAAAGTAGCTCCACCTTCGCAACGCGAGCGCGTATGTGGATGCTCGCCAGGATTCCGCGCATACACATGAAGACGAAGACGAAGACGAAGACGAAGACGACGAAGACGACGATCAACTCTCGTAGTATTCGTTCCCTCTCGTACGTTTGTTGTGTTCGTTCGTTCTTTCGTTCGTTCGTTCGTTCGTTCGTTCGTTCGTTCGTTCGTTCGAAGAAGAAGAAGAAGAAAAATCAGGAGAGTTATCTAGATGTTGATTTATTTTTTTATCAAACATCGTTTCAATTTTATCCAATTGAATAATAGAACGAACATAATTCATTAGTTTCACAGATTGACCTGGTTAACTTATTTCTAAAGAGGTTCAACTTTAAACTAATCCAATAAAATCTATTTACATATATATATATATATATGTATATAATATTTAATTATATAATTTAATTTAATATAATCAAAAATAATAAAATAATATAAAAATAAAAATAATAAAATTTTAAATTAAATAATTAAAAAGTAAATTATTTAATTTAATATGAATATAATTTATATATATTAAATATATTTATTTATGTTATAATATATTATTATATTTTATATATTATTATAATATTATTGATTAATTACAATAAGATATTTCATTGAATAATATTTTAATACCATATATATCCTTTTCATGGATAATTTGATTAGTCAAAATAACATTTGAATTTCAAATATTATAATTAATAAATCGATATTAATTAAAATGAAATATTTTATCTTGATATATGTGTGTTGTACGTAGATTTTAAACGTCATTCTATCATTTATAGGATTAGAACTCGAGTATTCTTATTAGATAGGTAGAATGAGATATAGAAAGAGATAGATAGATACAGAGAGAGAACGGGGCGAGGAGATGAGGAGGAGGAGGAGGGGTGTGACGCGAATGACTCGACTACGATGTAATCGGCCGTAACTTGCGTATAATTAACATTTTCATAGATACACTCGGTTCAGTTTACTACTCCGTAACTGTTCGAAAGTCCTCGAGTTCCGATTCAATTCTTGTGGTATTTGCTTAATAATAATAAAAAAAAAAAAAATAAAAATAAAAAATAATAAAGTTAGTACCGATCGATAAAATTTGATTTTCAAAAAAGTTTGATGAGTCTACGAAAAAATTAGTCAATGATTGGAGGATTTACATTTTTTTAAAAAATTTCAATGAGTCTACGAAGAAATTAGTCAGCGATCATTGAGCTATGAAGAAATTCGTCAATGATCAAAAAACATTGACTGAACTTTTCGTAGACTCGTGCATTGACGAATTTTTTCGTAGCTCATTGATTCTCAAAAATTGAAAAAAATTTTTTCGTACATTCGTCCATTGACTGAACTTTTCGTAGATTCGTGCGTACATCTTTTTTTTCTCTTTTTTTCTTTTTTCTTTTCGACAATCAAACTCGTCCTAATATCTTGACATATTCATCAGTAATGTCGATGTGGAAAGGTGAGAACGAGTTTAATTCGAAAGAAATCGTCGTCGTAGTCGTGTCGTACACTTTCGCTGATTTTCTCGTATGATGTTAAGCAGACCCTTTTAAGGTTACGGGTTACATCAAACTCGATCAAATGGAATGAAATTTACAACTACTTAAAAAGATATAGGGGTTGTTTTTGTAAAATATTAATTATTAGTTTGTAACAATTGTTAATTACAACTGTGCAATATTTTTGATAATTCAAATTAAAAATTTCAATCATTTTAAATTTAATCGCGAACTCATTGTGTAATTAAACAATTCTAACACTCCCTATACCCTTTGTAATTTTGTAAATTCATTGATTTGTTTGTTACAAAATAATTTCATATATGTACAATTAAAAAGTAGTATAAACTTGACCCAGAGTAGTATAAAATATTTGTTCCACTTGTGTTACTATATAAATATGCATTTTCTTTAGATCTATTATCAAAAAATTCAATTGAACCTTATGATACCTTGATCATCACGCGAGAAATAACATGAACAACAACAAGTGGTGGTAACATGCTTTAGTAGTAGCACTTGCGTGCGAATGTTCAAGACTAAGCATTATAATCGCATTAGAATTCCATTAAAAGATATTCCTTTTTTTTTTCCTTTCTTTTTTTTTCTTCTTCTTGCTCCTTCTCCTCCTCCTCCTCCTCCTCTTCCTCCTCTTCGTTCTTCTTTTCCTTTTTATTTCTCACTAACACAAGCCAAAACGTGGTACGTGGCACTCTGACTTGGAACGTTTTTTCGTTCGTTTACAATAATAAATTAATTCCTATCTCGTTTTTAGATTATGCAAAATATCTATCCTGGAATTTAAAATATTGATTATTATTTATTTTCTAAAAGAAGGAAAAATAAAAACAGAACAAAATTCAAATCAGGTTACTTTACTTCTACGAGTTGTATCGGTTCGCGAGTAAAGAGACAAAAATAAAAAAACCAAAACAATAACAATAAAAAAAAGTCGATTGGTAACGGGTATATATATATATATGTATAAAATAAAACTAAAATAAGTAGAACTTTCCATCGGTTTGATGAAAATTTTTCCGCCACTTACATTACCACTTGAACGAATCGTTTGCTGTCCTCTCGTCGGAGAGGAGAAAGTATGTAGTATATACGCCCAGGAGGAGGAAACGGAGAAATACGTGAGGAAACGAGACACCGATGAAGGCTCTCTAGAGTCCACGTTCATGTACACACGTATATACATATATATATGTATGTGTATATATAAGAATCTGAAGTGAATCCCCCAAGACTTCAGAATGAAGAGGATCACTGAAGAAAAAGAGAAAAATAAAGAAGAGAATTGAAGGATAAACGAGTAGAAATGGTAAGAGAGATGAAGAAGAAGAAGATGAAGATGAAGATGAAGATGAAGAATAAAAAAAAAGGAAGGAGGTACAAAGGGGAGAATCATCGAGAGAAAGAGAAAGAGAAAGAGAGAGAGATGGTAGGGTAAAAGAAGAGAAGGAAAGAAACTGACGATGATTACTACGAAGGAAAAGTGGACGAAGAGGAGATGAAAGAGGAGGAGGAGGAATAAAATAGTAAGAGAAAGAAGATGCTGGCAATTTCTCTCTTTCTCTTTCCGCAACACTGGCTCGCGCATTCTTCCATCTCTTTCTATCACATTGCGAGATCCCCCAGCTTTCTCTGTCTCTCTCTCTCTCTCTTTCTCTCTCTCTTTCTTTCGAGAACCGCCCCACCTCTTCCGCTGTCCGGCCAATTCCTCGTATTATACCAGGTTGCGGTGTGGAATGCGGGCGTCCTTCGTTCGCTTCGAGCAGCATCCAAGCGATGAGCCCCTCTAGCGTTATCCTTCGTCGGACCTTCGCATGCGCACCTTTAGGGCTCGGTAAAATTAACCTGGAATACTCGACCGAGATGCTGACCGGGACCCTCTCTCCTTGGGTTCTTAACCTGCTATGGATTCGTTAAAAACGGATTTCATTCCCGACTTTTACACATCTTCCACGAATATCATCATCTTCTTTTTATCTCAAAGGACTTCTCTTCTATCTATCTTCATCGTCATGTTTCCTTTTTTATTGTTGCAAGGAATGGTCTAATTATTTAACAACGTACTATATCTATCAGAAGAATGAGCGTTTCATTGCGATAATTGACCTAATTTTAATTTGACTTTGAAGTATATAATCTAAAAGAATAAATGCGATTACATATTTGTTAAAGTTTTCGTTTAATACAGTTAGATTCGTTAATAACACAAGTTGCTGTTGCTGCTGTTGTTGTTGTTGTTGGTAGCTTCCTTTAATTCTAGGAATGAATTCAGTACCGGTCCAAGAAAGGATAGTAAATTAAAATTGCCACGAATGCAGAACGAACGTTAACGTCTTGTCGTTCTCTAGCTCAAGCGAATATAATGTCGATGGTGTGTTATTTTACTCTGATGGAGAAACGTTCAGAAAACGGTGCTTCTTCTCGTCTCGTCTCGTCTCATCTTTTCTCGTGTAAGAAGGATTTTTTTCTGCAGGAAGGTCAAGGCACATCTAGCGGATTTGTGCTAGTACGAAATTTGCATTATACAGGGTTGGTGAGTCACGTAATCTGTTACAAGACTCGTCGTCTCGTCTGTACCTTTTTGTTTTATTTCTTTTTTCTTTTTTTGATCGTGAAAGATAAATGATTTATAAAGGCGAATCTTTGAAAACATGACAGCTAGAGTTCACGATAATTTATTCATTCCCATAGAAATGAATTTTTTCAGTCTTCAACTTGAACATTTTGTCCGATTATGAGATATATTTACTTGTAACTTATTAAGTGACATCAACAAGTATGATAATACCAAGTATGCAAAAAAAAAAGAAAAGAAAAAAGTCGAGGCCGTATGTATGAGAATGAAAAAAAAAATAAGAAATGGCAATAATATTCATGAAAATACGATAGGAAACACAAATATCAGTTCCAAAATCTCTCAAAGCAACCTGTTCGTAGACATAAATATTATTATAAATTCAAGAAATCACAGTGAATATATTAAATTCGATTATGAATATCAATATTAAAAATGATCAGATTAAAATTATATCAGTCTAGTCTATTTGTGTTATTTTATCAACTTATTTACGGTTTAAAGGATTTGATGAGCGAGAGAATTTCAAGATTAGTTAAAATAGTAGAGTAAAAGAAAAAGAGAGAAAGAGAAAGAGAGAGGAAGCAAAAGATATCTGTGTTTACTATGCCTGTATACCTAAGTACGTGTATACCACCACTGGGGAGGTATACACATTCGATGAGAACGCAAGCATTCCCGTACGCTTTGCTAGCGCATTAGCGCCTGAATGAACAAACAGGTATTTTATTATAATGAACGTTAGGTGCATTTTACTCGTGGTCTCTCATTAAACTACGTATTTACTTCGTGCTAGGAAACAAAAAGGTTCTATCATCCATTTTCTTGCATTTCACCAATCCAAGAGAGTTTTTTACTAAAAGTATATCATCTTTTCCCAACTTTTAAAGAATCATCATCCTACCTTCAGATTTTTCAATCGGAACCTTTGAAAAACCTTCGAACATACACACACAAAAACACACACATGCACATACATATAGCTTTCCCGTTCGATTAATACACTATATAACGGTGTTCCCCTTTACTCTCGTCATTCTTCTCCAAGCTTCATAAAGTAGTGACCTCAGTTTACTTTTACTCTCTTATTAACGTACCGACCATGTCAAGGTACTCGAGAAACACCGAAGATGAGTAAGGACTCATTCCAAGACACGTTTTCACCGGTCTCTTTCAAAGATAAAAATAAATTCCAAACACAAACGCGCACACGCGTATATACATATGCGTGCACGCACTTACACATTCATATAACATAAGCGGGTACAAATATTATTACACATACAGGGTCTTGCCAAAAGATTCAATTTATGATAATACTTTAAGAGTTACATGAAATACCATTAATCGTTCGATTATACAAAACGAATATAAAAAACCATTTATACGAATATTTTCATCCTCAACACCCCCCCAACCCCCAATTCCTTCTTTTCCTTACCAATCAAAAAACCCACTTTTTTCATTTGACAATATTATTATCCTATATCGAGATTGTTCACAAATCCAAACGAGAAGAAAATATATATATAAAAATAAAAAGCAAAAAAAAGAAAAAGGACGAAAAAAGAAGAAAGAATTCATTTCTCCCCCTCTTCTTTTCCCTCCGGCGTATTGTGTAACGATAACGGAGGTAAACACCGGGGGGACCCGTGCGGATACGTTGAACGTTTACCGAAACGTTCGCAAATCTCGATGGAATGCCGTCGGACTGGTGTTACCGTGCTCGCGCGCACACACACACACACACACGCGCGTACACGAGTTTGCCTGTGTTTGAGCGAACGAACGAACGAACGAACGAACGAACGAGCACCTTCACCCTCACCCTCGCCCTCGCCCTCGCACCGTCCTAAGGTGACACGAAGAGAGAACCCGAACACACCATCTCCTGGTGAAAATATCATCGTGGCTTACGGTGCTTACATAAGACGATAACGTGTCCGTTCGTTCATTCGTTCGTTCATTTGTTTGTTCATCCGGAAAATTTCTTATTCCCAATGGATCCTTCTTTTCATTTAATCGTTATCATTATTTTTCTTTGTTCTGTTTGTTTGTTTAGAAAACCATCATGAAATCATTTCATGATGTTCATCAGTCGTGTGTCATTTTTCGTGTGTTCCTCTTTTGTATACTCGATGCAATTATCGGCGTTAACAAACGCAAATCTATTACCATTTCTTCCTTTTTTTTGAAGCAAATTATTTCAGTCAGCCAACTGATTATCCAACCGATTAATAAACTACTGAGAAATCCGAGTGGACAGTACCACATGTAGGATAATCGGTAAAGATAAAAAATAGAATCCTTGTTGGTTAACCTATGAAATGTTTATGTAGATTAGTTTGATAATTTATTTGAATTTATTATAATACTTACTTATCAAATGTATCAGGCTTCATTATATTCTTATAAGTTGAATTATTGATGCATCCAATTGTGGATACTGGTAATTTTGGTATGGGTGCTTTAGGTTGACCGAAACCAATCCAAAATGAAAAAGCTAAGCCAAGTATTAATCCAGTGATAGCACCCTTTTGATTTCCGGTTTGAGTGAACATACCCAATGTAAATGTACCCAATACTGGTCCTCCAACTACACCAAATATCGTTAGAGCAGCTTGAAGTAGTCCACCCAAGTGTTGTGCTAAGAAAGCTACTCCCAGACACATTGATCCAACAACGACTGCTAATACTTTGCTAGCAACTATAGATCTTGTCGATGACATTTCTTTACCTTTACTAAAACAAAATGTGAATTAATTTGAAAAGAACTCTTAAAGATTTTTTTATTAAATGAAGTACCTTTTATATCGGTACAATGGTTTAATGTAATCCTCGAGAATAACTGCGGACAAGGAATTGACCGTTGCAGATACCGTGCTCAATCCGGCACTGAAAATTCCAGCTATAAAGAGTCCAGGTACTCCAGGATACTTTGACAATGTTTCCATTACGTAAAATGGCATAAGTTGGTCGTTGGAAGTGATCCTTCCAGAGTTCAAGGGATCACAATCACGATACTTAGAATATATCGACAAGCCAGCAAAGCAAATGGTCAATGACATGATAGACGCTATTGGCCAACTACACCAAAGAGCCCGTTTGGCCGCTCCCAGATTCCTGAAAGGTACATTCGCAGGAGATAGATATTCTTGCTAAGTCGAGACACATCGATCTACAGATCAGATATTAGAAATATATCAGAATGATCTTTTCCATATAAGATTGAAAAAGTCCATATGAGGGTGGTGGTGGTGGTGGTAGGGAGAGGGTAGCTACTTACTTGACAGTTAGCATTCTTTGAACTTGAACTTGATTGACACCGTACAAGGAAAGATACGTAAAAAAACCACCAACCGATAAGCTCCACCAAGTATGTCGTACTGTTGGATCAGGGGAAATGCTATTTTTTGTGTTCAAAAAATTAAATAAAAATTAATATACAGTTAGGAGAAATCGATAGGATAATTTATAATATAAGATAGATGATTACTTATCAAATTCCAATCGCGAACCTTCAGCAGCAATTTCCCAAATTCTTGCAAGCCCACCAACGTCTATTGCCGCGGTAACGATAACCGTGATAACTGCTATAATCATTAGGGCACTTTGGAATACGTCGGTAATGAGTACCGCCTTGATACCACCGATCGCCGAGTAAAACGTACAGACCAATCCGATGCCGATCACGCTCAAACTCCTGGAGATATCTGTCGTAGCTTCCAACGCGAGTGCCGGCGCGTAGAGCACGACGCCGGTGTACAAAAGAAGTTGTAGGAAAAAGGCGACACTGGCTAACAACCTTGTCGGCGTACCGAAACGTTTCTGAAGATACTGCAAAAGTGATCTCACTTTTAGATACGCCAATAAACGCAACAAGAACAAGAACACGACGACAACAGCAACAGCAGTAGCAAAAAATGCAGCAAATATGTTTGAACATTTTTAACCCTGATCATATTCATTCATTTTTATTTATTTTGCTTATTGAATTTATTTGTTTAGAGAATCTAAGTAGTAGGATTATATAATACTAAAATTCAAACGCGCGCACGCAAATACACAGACAGAAACGCGGCATGATCCGTAACGGGTTAGGCTTCTCTTTTCACGTGAAATAAGCGTGAAAATGATTCTCCTCGGGTGTATGTTAGGGAAGTATACTACTCACTTCGAATGCACTGGTGGCGTCGAGCTCAAAGAAAACAGGCAAGTAAAAGTAGACAACGAATGCAGTAGCAATGCCGTAGGAGATGTTTATCACCGCGTACTGAGAACCGTAAACGTAAATTTCCGAACTGACTCCTAGTAGGCTGACCGCCGACAAGTATGAAGCCATCAAGCCAATCGCTACCGTTAAGACGCTCATAGATTTGTTTGCTACGAAGTATTCCTGTATTACAAACAGAAGATATTATTATTATTTTTTTCTAATATAACACATTATACTACATTGTTTTTTACCTCTGTCGATTTTTGTCGTCCACCTGTTAGCCAATAATAAACACCGATACCAGAACTGATGAGTAGCATCACCACGATCACCACATAATCCGCTGTAACTAATTTGGCTGTCATCTTGATAACTTGAAAAATAAAAACATTCATTATTAATCGTTAGATCATCATCAATTAGAAAACAATTATGATAATAAGACAATATCGTTTAAATCTAATATATTACATTATAACACTGATGAGGTTAAATACAATTTTGACGATGAATTTTGATTTTGAAAATATATCGGCACCGATTACCAGAGGGAACAGGTGTGTCCCAGCTGGTAATAAACTACATGGTATCAGTATCAGTAACATTATACAAAAGTGTAGGAATATCGCTTATCAGTGTATCAAAACTTAAGTGATGTTTATTCGAGAATCTGTTACACAGATACGTAACTTTTAATCTAATATGTAACCAGTTCATTAGTTAGATATTTCGAACGAATATACAACGTGTACTTTCTATCTATATACTTCTTACGATTTATCTTAATTATGAGGTGGTATTGCAAAAAAAGGAAAAAAAAACATGAATCAAGAATATACCGGTTCTCTCAAAAATATCATTTGTCACATATTTTCAGAAATCCAAATTTTAGAAAAAAGAAAAAGTGAATACCACACACTGGATATTTCTGGTGTCTGACAAGGACAGTATCTTTCGTGATGCCTATCAGTTTTAGAAGAATTTTTATTTTTTTTTTTTTTTAATGTAATCCTATGTATGATAAGAGAAACACCTCCTTGTTTGATAAGCTAGACAATAATTATTTTCACATGTATATGTGAACTACGATATCAGTTTAACTCATGATTCGTTTCATTCTTTCATGGACTTTGAATTGGATGATCCAATCCGGATGATCCAATTGAATTTTTTGTTGAAAAAGTACGCGATATGAACAACAACAACAACAACAATAAGAAGTAGAAAGGGGTTGCATTATACACACATAAGATGCATGTATATAATACGTATCTACATACATGCGTGTGTATATATAGGTATACATATATTTACTGCGGTTTTCTTTTTGAGCGCGAGCGAAGCACATGGGGTCGGTGATCGCGAAGAGAATGCTGTAGGGACGCAGGTTGAACGGCTGCGAAATGCGTCGTCGTCGCTGAGAGGTTCGATGAGGCAAGAGAGGAGAAAAGAGAGAAAGAGAGGAGAGGAAAGGAGAGACCGGCTTTTATAATGGCGAAGCAGCTATGCGGGTAACCGAGTAAAAGTATGAACGTGGTGCTGAACCGGGGTCCAAACTAGTAAGTGGTGGTGGTGGTGTACACAAATGGAAACAACGGGGGTTGATTCTCCTTAAAAGAAAGTGGAGGAGTCTAAGGATCACGAGAATAACTTGGAAAATATTGGATTTACTTTCGTAGGGAGGTGGTTGAAGATGGGGTTCTAAAAAAGGATTCTTCATCAATTGTTCTTTGATAATTATGAACGTTTTTAGCAAGGTGCTGAACTGGGGTCTAAAGTAGTAAATGGTGGTGATGGTTGTGGTGTACACAAATGGCAACAACAGGGGTTGATTCTCTCTAAAAGGAAGGATAGGGGTCTAAGGGGCACGAAAACTCATGGAAAATTTGAATTTACTTTCATAGGGGGCTGGTTAAGATTAGAGTGGCTAGAAAAGGATTCTTCATCATTGTTCTCTGATAGTATGACACGTTTAAAACAAAATCTTAATGAAAGTTTTTATTATTAGACAAGGTTATGATAGGGGGTGACGGGGGATACATGAATGAACGGTAATAATGAAATTAGGTTATTTATTTTGTGTTTTTTAGTGTGAACGTTGGACGTAGCGGCGACGAAATGAAGCATGCAGCATGCGTGGTAGCGGTGTCACGGCTGCGCGGTCTTGCCTTCAACCTCTGGTGTCCGCCAGCCGCTACCTCGCTGTGCACGCCCTCCCTGGTGATCCTCTTTACTTCATTGCTGAGGTAAAAAAATAATAAACAAGTGTGATATATTAAGTATATAACTCTCTTTCTCTCTCTTTCTTCTTTATCTTTATCTTTCACTTTTTTTCCTGTGTATTAATGAACACCCTTATATTATAATCTAACGTAAGATGAAATTATTTTGATATGTTTGTTAACAGGAGTTATATCAAAATTTGTTATACAAAATATTATATAAATATATTTTATAATATATTATAAATATATATATTATATAATTATATTATAATAATATAATAATAATATAATATGATAATAATATATAATAATATAATATAATATATTATACAAATATATAAAAAATGGTATATAATTAATAACCACATATATGAATAGAGATTATTATTATTTACTTCCTGTTACAAACTATATATTGATTTTTACCACGGGACAATGGGGTAAAGACGAACGCAAAAAAAAGGTATATATACAAGTAGTATATTGTGTTGCATGGTATTGTAAAGGATAAATTGTTCATGATAAATCGCCTGGGATACTGAACGAGATTATTCCCAGCATAGTTTTGTTCCTCCCCAGTTGTACATACGTACGATAAATACACCACCACCTTACCACCACTATCACATGATTCTTCTTTCTTTCTCCAATCCATCTTAACGTTCTTATATAGGAGTGTACTTTCTCACACGATAAGATCTACCTAATTATAACAAGAAAGAGAGAAAGAGAGAGAGGGAGAGACTCGTTTGTAAATAACAAATTTAGATTCCTAACTATTCAAGGAAGATTCTCCTTTTCCTTTAACTCGATCGTTCATTCTGTACTGGCAAACTTAAGTATATCGACCTCGAATATATTATTATCCTTAAAGTTGGTTCTATTTCCTAGTCTAATGTTTTCCTATCTTTTGCATTCCTCTTTTTGAGAAGAAGAAGAAGAAGAAGAAACTATTGGGTTGTCAACTTTGTTGTAAGTCATTGCTGATTTTAAAAAGCAACCTATCAAAACACACAAAATCTTCAATCATTTACTTGCCAATTCAATATTTGAAAAAGGGGTTAAAATATCCTTTTTTTTTCAAGATGGACGACCGAAATTAAAACCCAACAAATAAAAAAAAAACAAAGAAACTTTGCTGTAGTAGATCGGATAGAACGATTTTATGCTTGCAGAGAGAGAAAGAAAGAGAAAGAGAGAGAGGATTTGTTGGGGTGAATCGGTGTTGGCGTTGGAACGCTTCGAGGAATTTCAAATATTCGATAAGAGACGATAAATCGTCCTCCTCCTACCTTGGCGTGCGCGCGAGAGCTCACATGCATTCCATGGTCAACGTTTACGAGACGACGACTACGACGATGGTCTACCTACCTACCTACCTACCCACCTACCTATCTACCTATCTATCTACAACTATCCACCCTAACAGGGATGAGGAGGGCAAACTTTTAAATGCATTTTCGTCCCTCTAGATTTTTCCTTGATTTTCTCTATCAACAACCTTAACACACATAATCTTTATTTTACATTTTTATTTATTTTGTTATACCTTTTTTTTACACACTGTATATTAATAATTACATTTAAATATATATATTTAATATTATTTATTATATTAAAAATATAATATATAATAAAATATATATATATATTTATTTAAATCATTATTAATTAATATTATATATTAATTATTATATATAATATTATTTAAATATTATTAAATTTATGTTAATAATATTCATTACGTTAATTTCAACCTGAAAACAACACACACCCTTACACACAACAAATAGTGTACTTGTACCCCTCTTAGGTTTTTATCTCATTTTATTGATTATATATTTGTTTTTTTAATTTTTTCTTTCACTCTTTTTATTTCTTTCTTTCTTTTCTGTATTCTCCTATTTAATTTGTAGACTTGTAATATTTATTTTTTTTTTTAAATTTTTGTTATTAGGCTAAGTCAAGAGTGAAGGAGGTGTACGCGCAGACATGCATGCTTCTCGGTCAGCAGGGCATGCGAGACTGCGAACTCTTCGGATTGGCCATATTATCCGGTGAGTAACTTTCCCTCTTGGGCCAACCAAACTTCAACTTATTTTTTTAATACATTTTTACTACTATCAACCTGTACTTTTCATCCCTTATCATCTTTCAATGTTCATTCATTTCTATACGATATTAGACAATCCTTAGAATTACACAACAACAACAACAACAACAGGATCCAACTTTGTAGATAAAATCCAAACCTTGTTATCCTGGTAATACACCCTTTATCCTTACAAAACTATCCCCTATTTGGAATCCTTAACAACAATAAATCTGAAACATATATAAGACGAATATAAAGGACCAAAAATGTCGGAAGAATGAAAAGTAAAATAAGAAGGGAAGAGAGTGGATATAAAAATTTGGTTAATCTCGTGGTCTTTATGCATACCCAAGAGATTCTTCTCTTCCTCCCTTCGTCGCGTCTATCGTCACCCGCCACCCTTCGGCCTTCTCCTTTTACCAAAAGAGAGAGAGAGAGAGAGAGAGAGAGAGAGAACAGCGAGACGAGCCGGTTCGACTGGTATCCCCACCAGGTGGACCCTTCTTGGACTTTACGGAGCCCTGCAAACCCCTCCATTCTACATTCCAGCGGTACCCCATCACTGTGAGCCAGTGCTGGCAGGTTCTAAGGCGCGCGAGCCATACCACGGACTCTTCAAAGTAGAAGAGAAAGGGAGAGGGATACAAGTAAAAAACGAAATATCTACTTTTTCCTTCCTATTTCCTTACCTTTTTTGTTTTACTTTTTATTTTTGTTTTTTTTCAACGAGTAGAAGAAGATATAGTCGGCAAACCTATATATAATCTTCTTCTTTCAAACTCATAAGAGAGGTAGTAACCCTAATCAACATTAACGTCGATACGATTAGATCATTTTATCTCTTTTGAAAGTATTCATTCAATTTCTCTGAAGTTTTCTTATTTTGCCACGCAACTTTTATCTTATTCCTCTAAAGGATTTTTTATTGACATATAAACAAGTCTCTCTAGTGCGTTAATATCTTTTTATTTCTTACTATATATATATATATTGATATAATTGCAATACGCATGAGATAATAAACACGAAAGGTTGGTAGTTATCGTAAACTTTATAAGGATCATCATCATCATCGTCGTAGTAGTAGTTATATTGCCTATCTTACTATCTATCTTTTTATCTGTCTATCTTGCAAAAAAGATAACAAAAAAAAAAAAAAGAATGAAAATATATAAAGAAAAAAAGTATTTCTTATTACAAAGATATTTGAATTCGATCATCATAAAAAATCTGAAGTAAAGGATAAATATCATCCCCCTAAATTGATCCAGAAAAGAAAAAGAAAACAAAAATTAATAATAATAATATTAATAATAAAAAAAGAATTAAAAGTGCAAAGAAGAGTGGCAGGAGAGCACAAGGATGAGTATGAGGAAGAAGAAGGTGGATAGAAGTAGTGAGTAGGTTGTAAGAGAAATAGATGGAAGAAGAAAGAGAAAGAAAGAGAGTCAAGAACTATAAAGAATAGAAAGAGAAGCAACGCGATAAATGAGGGAGATAATAGGTTGCCTTAAGAAAGAGGATGCAAAAAACAGAGAGAGGTAGTGGAGAAGAAGAAGAAGACCAGAAAGAAAGAGAAAAAGCAAAAGATAGAGGAGGCGGGAAGAAGGGCTCAAGAAAGAAAGAAAGAAAGAAAGAAAGAAAGAAAGAAAGAGAAGGATCTCCCCGGGTAAGACGGTAGCTCGGTGATTTGTATAGGGCCTCTCGTATTCCACCTACCGCCCTTACGTCTCCGCCGCACGGCGTCTCCGAGCCCAGGAATGTGGAAGGAGAAGGAGGAGGAGGAGGACGAGAATCGTCAGCGTAGAACGGCGGCTGCTGCTGCTGCGGCCGCGGCCTTACGGTGGTAGACGAACGGGGTACAGGGAGAGAAAGAGAAAGAAGGGGGGCCCCATAACGCGCTTGCTTGTAGCTTCAGAGTTTAACTGAGAGAGAAAGAGAGAGGGAAGATATCGGAGGGCCCCAGCAGGTCCAGCGGATATACACCTCGTCGGAGCCAAGCCTTCTCCTCCTCCTCTTCATCTTCATCCTCATCCTCATCCTCATCCAACGAACGAACGAGAACCTCTCTGTGTATGTATGTATGTATGCATGTGTGTGTGTGTGTGTTACGAGCAACCTCAACGTCCTTCTCTCCCTCCTCCCCCTTCTTTCTTTCTCTCTTCCTTTTTCACCCTTTTCATTTTTTGTTTTACTTTATATTTTTTGTTCTTCTTCCCTTCTTCTCTCCCTTTTTCTTTCACTCTTCCCTTCCTTCAATCTTCCAAACCTTTCCTTCTCCTCTTCCTCCTTTTTCTTTTTCTTCTTCTGTTCCTCTTCTTCCATCACCTTTTTCGTTATTTTTCCTTCTTCCCTCTTTTATTTTGTTTTCTTTAGTTTTATTTTTACGTTCGTATATAACAGCGTCCTTTCTCCATCAAATCTTATAAACAGCACCTCTTGCGTCAATTGCCAAACGTCAGCAGCAGCAAACCGGGCAAAGGTCCTTTTCCTTCTTCTTCCTTTCATTGATCGATCCCTCAGGGAAAGGATATTCTTCTTCTTCTTCTCCTCCTCTATTATACTCGTTGACGTGTCTTATATTATTCTAACTCGATGATTTATTTTTCTTACTAATACTTTTCTCAAAATTGTTGTCATAACATGTTTGAATTCTTAAATTTATTGTCAAAGGTTTAAATTCAAATAGAAGAGGAAAATAATAGAATTTAAAAACGATAGTTTATAAGTATGCTGTTTGGATTTAAAAAAGAAAAAAGAAAAAGACATTGGAAATAGGATATTTTCCTGCGTTCGCTAGGAGGAGAGGGGGAAGGGCCCATCTACCCATCCCCACTCCTCCCCCATTTTAGCAAATTCCGCAGTTCGCGGTGAATTTTTGCGCACACGTGGAGTCTTGGTTCCGTGTGGTTAAAGTCAGAGGAGAAAGAAAAGTGGTGTGGTGGTGGTGCTGTTCGTCGAGGGAGGCTGGTAGAGAGGGAGGGAAAGAGGGAGACTTTATCGAGGTGGGGAGAACAGGACCGTCGGACTCGAAAAATCACTCCCGACAAAAAGTACCGTCCACGCAAATACTTATGTGCGCGCTCGGTTTAAAAGAAGGACACGCGCGCGTGCTCTTTCATATCAAAGAATGCCGGCGCTTGATCAAGGAACCGATAAAACTAGTCTAATCGTTTTTTCTATAGGGGTGAAAGGGGGAGCGGTAAAAAAGAAAGAAAAAAAAAGCATTTAAAAATGCATATACGTGCATATGTGTATGTGTACCACATTGATGTATACATTCTAACATGACTGGGGGTGAGGTGGACTGTGGGGAGATGAGGGAAAGAAAGAAGAAGAAAAAAATTGATAGAAAAATGATGGAAGGTAGAAATATTGTGTGTGTATGTGTGCGAGAATGAAAGGGCGAGGAGGAGGAACAGGGGTAGGGGCAAGGGTAGGGGGTAGAGTTAGGGGGATAAAGAAGAAAGAGGAAGAGGAACGTGCGATCACAGTGGATAGGATCGATCCCCGATGAACTCGAGAATGGGTGGATGCATGAAGAGGGCTAGTGTTAGTCCTCGGGCAACATTCTCCGGTAATGGCCGGGCTGTACCTCGAGAGTAACACAGGTGCCCCTTTCGTCTCGAGGAGAGGAAGACCTTAAGAGAAGAAGAATAACTCGATTCCAACTACCTTTCTCTCCCTCTTCCTTTTCTTTCTTTCTTTCTCCTCTCTTGAATTCTTTCTTTCTCTCTCTCATTCCCGCAGAAGAAGAAGAAGAGCTAATTATTGCTTCGAGCATGTCGTTCGGCTGATTATAGAAATCGAGACGGCTTCCTGCGGTGAATCTTTCGAAGCATAATCCCACACCACATATAGTTTAACTCCTACCTAATCTTCTACTATACCTTATAAGTTAGATAATATTTTTTTTTTCTTTATTATTCTTCAGTTTGTCTTTTTGGGATCGAAGAAAAAAATCAATATTTATATTTAGGAAGTTTGAATATTATTACAATTAATTATTTCGTTAGAATGATGATCGATGATTGATCATCATTATCATCATCTTCATCATTATCATCATCATCATCATTATTATTATGGTTGGATGTCTGTAAGGGTGACGAAATTTTGCAACCTGAGTCGTTGTAAGAAAAAGTATCTCGTTGTAGTTGACGAGTGTCCGGCCCCATGTGGCCAGGACAAGTTTCGGGAAGTCTCCTCTCATTCAAGAACATCTCTCACTGTGATGAGGAGGAGAAGAAGAAGAAGAAGAAGAAGGAGTTCTTTCATTGTTTCGCTCGTTTAGGAGTGCATTGGTATTTCGGACCGATCACTCCTCGAAACAACAAAAAAAGATTCGAATAAAAGGAGAAGAATGGATACCATAGCGTGGAAGAACCATATCGGGACAGGCGCGAGCTCGAACGCGTGACTTGTACAGGTTCATGTGGGTCAGCCAAGACATCATCGTAGGGTGATTTCCCTTTTCCTCGACTCTCTGACTCGTACTTTATTATACCCTAATCATATCCTATATTTCAATGATTAATAAATTATTAATTAAAGTTAAAACAATATTATTTGACATTAAGTTAAGCATCAAACACACACACACACACACACTATTTTAAATATTATTTAGCCATATTATGTAACACGATAATTTATTTAAAATCATTTATATGTTAATACAGATGGCGAATACCTATTCGTGGATCCAGAGAATAAATTAAACAAATACGCGCCGAAGAATTGGCGAAATTCGCACACTTACGTAAGTTTTAATTTAATGACCAATTACAATTTACATTGAATGAACATTATTTTTTGTATCGTCAAATTAGTTTAAACGAAACTCTCTCTCTCTCTTTTGGCATTTTTCCGTTCGTTCATTTTATCGTGAAGATGGTTTAAAATTGGGATAGGATTTTAGTAGCGACTGTACTCTCGGAAGCATCCCGCGCGCGCGCTGATGCCAAGAGAAGAGGGAACGGGTGTTGGGAGAGGGCGGCTCCAAAGAAGGGTGAGAGAGTAGCTCGGTCGGGCGCCGAAGGGAAGAAGGGGGCCTTGGACAGGCTCGCGAACGGGAGCGGAGGACACGGAGACGGAAAAGGACTGAGGAGGAAGAGAAGGAGGAGGAGGAGGAGGAGGAGGAGGAGAGTAGAAGGGAATGAAAGGAGAGAAGAGGGCTTCGGGGCCTCTTTGGTAGAAAGGGAAAAATATGC
Organism: Polistes dominula; assembly: GCF_049000335.1. Taxonomy (NCBI): domain Eukaryota; kingdom Metazoa; phylum Arthropoda; class Insecta; order Hymenoptera; family Vespidae; genus Polistes; species Polistes dominula. The sequence continues at coordinate 2,029,303 of NW_028300963.1, forward strand.
ACGATCTGGATGCTGGATTAATATTTATAGTTGCTAAAATATGCGCCCTCTCGGCTATAATTTCCTACGATTCTTATAGCCCTTCATCCACGTCCCTAGGTCCCCCCAAACAGAATAAGAAAAGAAAACTAAAATAAATAAAAAGAAAAAACGATACCAGAAGAGTAGTAGTCCCCCATTCTATGTCCAATTTTCGACTACCGATTATATTCGCTACCGTGTCTGGCTTCCGTCTTACATTTCTTTTTATTCGGATCTCCCCCCTTCTCGTGTCGCGTCGTGCAGTTGCTTTATACAACACCTCGACTTTTGAAAAAGGACTTTTGAAGAATTCCTTTTTTCTTCAATTTCTTGCTTTTTCGGTTTCAGGGTTTGGACAGCAGCGGAAGACCCGCTTTTATACTTTATTTTCGTGTTCGTTACTACGTTGACACGCCATTGCTGTTAAGGTAAGATGATAACGTTTAAAAAGGCGCAAATAAAAAGTATATAATCTAAATAATAAAAAGAGTGTTAACTTGTTAAGACGATAAGAAGGTTAGAGGGGGAGAGTTGTTTGCCGTGTTGTTGACTCGATTTAGAAGCAATTAGATATCATCTTGTGCTTGTATCAACATCATCATCATTATCATCATCATCATCATCAACATCATTATCATTATCATCATCATTATAATCATCATCATCATTATAATCATCATTATTATCATTATCATCATCATCATCATCACCATCATCATCATCATCATCATCTTGAAATCGTTTCAGCGATGAAACTACGCGACATCACTACTACCTGCAGTTACGGGACAACGTCGTTAGACATGGCGGCGGAGTGGAGAGTCTTCATCCTCACCATCCCCTTCACGAACCTTCGATCGTTACGCCATTGCTCACGCTCGCTGGGCTCGCCCTCCAGGCCGACCTTGGCGATTACTCCGAAGAACGACACAGACCGCACGCTGGATCCGTCGGCTATTGCAAGCCCACGGATTATCTTCCTCCTCACGTACGACCCATTTGTACTTGCTCTTTTTTTTTATTCTTTTCTTCCCTTTTTTTTGTATTCTTCTTTTTTCCCTTTACTCGAGGTATTTTGTAAACGTTCAGTTGTAGTAGTAGAAGAAATCCACTACAATTGGTCGTCCTGTCCATTTTTTTTTTCAAAAAACCAAATAGCTAGAGTTTGACCAGAAATTTAGTTTCAACAGTTAATCTGTTCTCTATGATCATAAGATCTCGTTTTGATTTGAACTATCAGATGTGCCTCGAATCGAGCGTGCTCGCCGTCCTCGCAGCACAACACAGAGATAATCGTGGCCTCTCGAGGGAGGAGGCAGAACTCCAATACATCCGGGAGGCGTTGTTGTTGGAGGCGCCGCTCAACGCTCACCTATATCGGTTGCGAAGAAGTAAAAACGAGGCAGGCCCAGGAAGGATACTCCTCGCGATTTGCGCTCGCGGTGTGCGAGTCTACGCCGAGGAGGAGACACCGCGTATCTTTGCCTGGAACAATATCAACAAACTCTGCTTCGACGTAAGTTCAAATCCATTTGTTTATTCAACCAATAACAATATCAATTGTCTTCTCTTTTTGAAACATTTGGTAATTGTATAAAGGAATCTTTTCTATTTCTTCTTCTTCCTATTAACAGCGCAAGAAGTTCGAAATACGTGCGCTCGATCAACCGGACAAACTCACTCTCTACAGTGGTTGCGACGACAAGAGCAAGTTACTCTTGGGATTATGTCGGGACACCCATCAATTTTCCATGGCTATAGCACCCAGAGTAAATGAAGCGAAAAGAAGAGAAGAGGAAGGTATGTCACCTTGTTTTATTTGTATTATTATTATCATTATATTTTACAATGATTTCAATTTCTTCGGTATTATCGTCTTCTTCTTATTTTTCCATCGCGAATATTTAAATTCGTCAAATATTTCAGAGAAAAAAGTGTTGAGAGATTGTTACATGTATCCAGCTCGTTGCAAATTGAGTTTAACGACGCGTGGAGCACGTGGCGATCAACGAATATCCGTTATATCCAGCACTTCGTCAAATACAACTTCTGGTATAGTCAGCGATCGAGTTCACAGCGAAGATGAACCGGACACAGCGCCAGCATCGACCGAATGCTTACCTCGCCTTACCGAAAATAATTCTCATGCTAGTATTCAAACTGGAATACCCAAAATTAACGAAACGAACACAGGTGATCGTTCAGTACCATCTCCATCAATGTCTATCGTTGATGGTAAGTTTTCAATTGTATTCTCAATAGCGTGTGTATTTTTGTACGATAACACACACAAAAAATAGACACCATTTACCTTACAATTTTTTCTCCAGAAGTTGACGGTCCCGAAACTACGCCTTCATCAGCATTACGACTTGTTTCGAGTACAAACACCGTGGCTGATGGTTCTCAGTGCAGCAGTAGTTGTAGTACAGTGGTTGTTGCTAATGCATCTAACAATGGAGTTCAAAGAATGCGTCGAACTTCAGCCACGTCAAGTTTGGAGCTCGGTTATTCTCATACCGCTCAAAATTCGGCTGTTTCTTCAGAAACTGCTAGTTTCCCGGGTGCTATCTACGATAGATGCAGAAAGGCTGTTAAATATACGGGTAAGAATTAATACTAATGTATAATCAATTAATATATCGAATGAAACAATATAGATTTTCAAATAAAAACTGATTTATATCTAGGTACAGACATTGCTAGTGAAACGAGTGGTGTATACACCTTAAGAAGTAGTGAAATGCAAGACGAAAGAATTGGAGATCTTTATTCACCAACCAGTGGTACTAATGAATCATCTGCAGCTAGCGACGTTTGTGCATTGAGTTCCGTTCAATCGACCACCGACGAGGCTTCCGTAACTTCAGGATTTTATACGATCCATAGTGGTTTGAGATCTGAAACGAGCGATATTTATACTGACGATATTGGAACGGAAGATCAAGAACCAATTTACAGTCTTTGCAAAGGTGATGAAGAAGTTGACAATGTAGACTCGCTCGATGGCAAACTCGAAGATTCGAGATCACGAAGTAACAGTATAATAAGCACGGGAAGTTTTAGAGGAGACGGTAGTGATCCTTCAAACGTTGGCCCCCTGTTATCTGCCGATGAACTTTCTGATTTGATAGTGGGCCGTTATCCACCTCGTAAAACCATCAGTAACTCGATGGATTCCGATTGTGATTACGTCACTATGCCACCTCCACCTCCACCACCTAGAACTGACAGTGACAGGCAACTTCCACCTCCTCCCCCATATCCAGTAACAATCGATTATTCGCCCATACATCCATCAAGATTAAAAGTACCAAAAGTTGAAAGAGAACCTCCACCCCCACCACCTTACCACGCCAGTCGGCCTGATTTTACGGGTATGACGTTAAGAATGCCTATGATACCACCTCCAACACCACCTAGAAACGATGCAGTGACACCAAGAGAGCCACCACCACCACCGCCACCTTATCCCGAGATGTCGTCGGACAACATCAGGCAGAAAACAATTTCTGCTCTCTATCCAATGATAGTCCCCGAGGATATGGTTAATCGACTTGCTTCTACGAAAATAAGTGCAGCTGTTACGGGAAGTCAACCGAATCTTTCGTGTAATCCTGGAATTAACGATGCACCGCGGCTTCAACCTAAAGCACCACCCAGAATACAACCACCTACATATCCGGGTGACAAAATGAAACCTACACCAGTACACGCACCCGTTGCTGCTCTCGTGGTCGGTCCTAACAACTATTTGGATGTTCATGCTTCTCGAAGTGGTCCAGTATTGTTACCCTATTTAGGTTCGCAACCACCTCCGCCACCACCACCGCCACCACCATCTCCTCCACCACCGATGCTACATCCTAGACAACCACCGCCACCACCACCGAGTTTAGCCACCGTTTATACTAGCCAAGTGGCCAGGTCACAAATAGAACAGTACAAACAGCAGCTTTACTCAGACGTCGATTACGTTATGTTCCCGTTGAAGGATCCAGCAGTCTCGAAACAGGAATATATCGATGCTAAACAAGGATCCCTATTAGCTGCTATGGCTGCATATCCACCACCACCTTATCCAACTTTCAATAATAAATCAGCACTCATGTATCGTAGCACACCCTACCTCCCCGGTTCCTCATTCTCATCACAATCGAAATACGCTTCCAATCAAAACCTCAGTACCAGCGACAATAGCTCCAATAGTTATTTACTGCATAATAGCTTGAGCAGCCCTTACGCTGCCAGTACAAGCTCCTTATACAGTGGTGTCACATGCTCCTCAATTGGTAGTCAGAGTCTAAGACGAGATCTGCCAAATCTCGTTCATCCTCACACTATGCACGCGTTTTCTAGAACGAAGAGCGACGATAATATCCTGAAATGTTTCGATTCTCCATCAGGAACAAAATTGAAATCTTTACCACATGCTAAGCAACATCGTAGATTACCACCGCCACCTCCACCACCACCATACGAAATACAAGTAAGACTCGATAACATTTAATTACTTGAATTATTACTATTCAAATTACAAAGAGTTTCATTAATTAATTTGTTTTTTTTTTTCTTAATCTCTAAGAGTCTTGATGAAAATCAACCGTTACCATCGGCCATTGCGTGCCCGGAAAACGTATCATCGAAAAAATTAATGAAATTATCGGCCGAAGAGGAGCCAGAAGGTAGAAAAGAAGATCTAATGCTCGATATTAGAACTTTGCGTGAGAAGAGTCGGAATTTGGATCTTCCATTGATATCTGCCCTATGCAACGATCGTTACTTGTTAAAGCAAACTAATGCATTCGTTATGCCTAAACATCCTAGCGAATCTAATTCTTCAGGCCTTGTTAAAAGCAGTTCCAGAAGCGGTACTGGAATGAGTTCTTCTAATAGGAATAAATACCCTGTAAGTGGATTATCAACGACACAAATAACTAAGCCACCAAGAAAATCATCGACGAGTACTCACAAACATCCGGCTGAATCGAAGGGTAACGCTTACAAGGTGAACACAACGTTAACTGGAAAGAAAGATTCCTCAAAAATGTCTCATTCGTAATATAAGATAATATCATCCTCGTGACGTTTAAAAGTATCTTAAAACGAAGGAAGGAATTATCATGTACCTTTATCGTGTGTTGCCTCTGTGTTATTGTTAAGTTTCAACGTGAATTACAGAAGATCCTGAATCACGAATAGCTAATATTAAAAGTATAATACTTCCAGAGCTCAGGGTGCCAATTTCGGTGTGTACTTCGTTGACTTCGTTTCGACTCGATAATCCTAAAAGCGAATAGATATTTTCTACTACGTATATTATAATTATTATTATTTTATTATTATTATTATTATTATTATTATTAATATCTAGAATTAATAGGATTAACATACAAGCAGTACAAGGCATCGTCACTGTCTCATTATTGTAAATTTCTCGTTACTACTTTTTGTATCTTCTTCTTTTTCTTCTTCTTCTTCTTCTCTTTATCTTTCTTTCTTTCTTCCTCTCTCAAATTTCACGTCTTCGGACTTAAAATGGGTGCTAATGCGGTACCAATGTCCTATAATCTTTTCATACGTTGGGAAATTATGAAGGACTGATATTAAGCTCATAAAATTTGTCTAAAAGTTCGCGTCTTTCTTCATATGTATATGCTTTTCTATAATTATGAATTTTCCTTTTTTTTTTACTATTATATTTAGGAATATGTATACATATATACATATATATATATATATATATATATATATATATATATATATATATGTATTATATATTATACATAATTAATAATAATATATAATATATAAAATATAATATATATACTGTATTTGTGTATATACAGTTATTTTTTATTATATTTTTATATTATATATAATAATACGTCCATATTCGATACTCGATAAAATGCTTTTTCGATTTAGGATGATTTGAATATCATCTATCAACGAAAAAACATTTATTTTATAAAGCGATTTTACTCTAAAAAAAGAAAAAAAAAGAAATATGTAAACGCGATCACGTTAGATATTTATTTCGAAGAAACGACGTTGTGTTATTAGATAATTATGTTCAATAAGTATTTTTTTTTTGTCTGCGTTAATAAGAAAACAATTAATAATAGAAAACTTACAATTAGAGGATTACCTGGCGAAGGTAAGGGAATACTTTGGACTTGTCGGTTTTTATTTTTGAAAGAACGATGAAAGAAAACTTTTTGTTCAGTTTACTTAACGACATTCCGTGTATTATTTAACGTGCAATAAATGTTATTTTCGTGGAGAGAAGAAAAACAAATAATGTAACAAAATTATCACCGTTGCCGAAAATATTTGGACGATAATGAAAACTAACGAAATATTTTCTAATGGCGAATCTCAAACATAACCTAAACAAACAATAAGATTTATAGGTAAGCAACGATGTCTCATTCAGACAAATCATTCCACTAATGAGTCCAAATGGCAACCTTCGTTTATGTGCGTGGTACCTTTTTCTTCTTTCTCTTTCTCTCTTTTTTCTTTTATATATATATATATCTCTAAGTATTATATTTATTCTGACAATTTGATGCACCTTTTTTTTTTTTTTTTAATTTGCTACATCATCAATCGATACTCGCTTTATGATACTTCTGTTTTTTTCTCTCTCTCTCTCTCTCTTTTTCTTTCCCTTTTTCTGTTTCTCTCCCTTTGTTAAAATATTTGTAAGAAACGATACGTACGATCGCGTAATCGTTAAATGAACTTTGAAACATTCCCAAATATCATTTAGAAAACCTAGGAAAAAAAAAACAAACAAATAAAAAAGAAAACGTACGAAATTGTGAAAATACAAAAATAGGAAGTTTCTGATAAATAAAAAGTATAATGATAAGTTTTGAATATAAAAGAAGATTCTTCTTTTTCTTCTTAGATCATCGCCTAAATGCCATAATTAGTACCTGCTCTGCTATCATCATCCACTGTTAAGTTTTAATTATATTTCTATAAACATAAAAAAAGAAAAAAAAACAAACCCAAATCATACGAAATCATTCAGAAATTATTCCAATTCAAAATTCCTTAATCATTCAATAATCAGCACCACCTGACATGAAATAATCAAATTACCTATAGAAATATACATTCTCCGATGTTAAGTACAATTTCTTCTATTACCAAAATTTTATAATAACATTTTTCAAAACAATTAACGAAACAAATAACGATAGAAATCATTAAAAATGCAGAATTAATATTATTTTATTTAGTTATACCTCTTTTATACTTCTCATAATTGTAAACATTCATTTAATTCTTAATCCCGAACTTGTAAGAGACAGTGTGCAGGTACAATTGTCCCGGCCTCAAAACACTATTTGGAAAGTTGGGCTAAAAACAACAAATTATATTTTATAAAATACAAATTGCATTTGATAATAATTCAATAATATGGATAACATATTTCGAATAGTTTTATGTAAAAAAAAAAAAAAAAAAAAAATACAATAACTCACGTGATTAACAGCGTCAGGATAATTTTGTGTTTCCAAGCAGAGTGCACCGTGTCGGAAATAATGTTTACCATTTTTGCCAAGTATACCGGTGGTATTAAAAGCAGGTAAAGAATTGGCGGTATATAATTGAACTCCTGGTTGATTCGAGACAACTGTCATGTGTCTACCTGAACTGGGATGATGGACTTCCGCAACTAATCTATTTTTATTGCCATTATCTTTATTTTCGGGTAAACAGAAATTGTAATCGTATCCTCCACCTGGTACTTTATCAATGACATCGCCAAGAACCGTAGGATTTCTAAGATCCATGATACTGTTCTTGACTGACCTAATTTCTCCTGTAGGAATACTGTCCGCATCGGTAACAGTCCAACGATCAGCGTTAAGAACAATTCGATGTTTGTATAATTCTTCTGCATTTGTTCCCTAAAAAAAGAAATAATTTATTGAACGCTTAATCAAAAAAAATAATTTTTTAATTTAATAAAACTAAATGGACATTTAAAATATATAATAATAATAATAAGCACGTACATGACCGGCAAGATTGAAATACGCGTGATTAGTTAAATTAATTGGTGTCGGTTTAGTAGTAAAAGTTTTCATTTCAATCGATAATTCTCCATCATTCGACAATGTAAATGTTGCCGATGCTATCACAGCACCAGGATAACCTTCGTCCCCATCCTCGCTTAACAGAGTCATTATTACAGCCCCATTTTCGATGGTAGCGTTCCATACTTTAAAACTCCAACCCTTGATACCACCGTGAAGACTATTCTCTCCAATATTTCTCGATACTTGATATTTTTGTCCGTCGATAACGAAACTACCCTTAGCGATACGATTTGCCACTCTTCCAACGGTTGCACCAAAGTACGGATTATCGGAAGATAAATAACCTGTGGGAATAAAAAAACTTACAGTTATAAATTGGATTCTTAATTATCTTAAGAAAAGAATTTAATCGAATGATAATAAAAAAGAAAACAAATAACATTGATAAATGTACCAGAGATATCATCGAAACCAAGAAGGATGTCCTCAACATTGCCATGTTTGTCCGGTAATCTGATACCAGTTATTGTTGCACCGTATGTAATGATATCTACTTCTTGGCCAGCATTATTTTTTAACGTATATTTATCCACCGGTTTTCCATTAGCCGATCCCCAACTCTGAACCGTTATTAACTTGATTGTCTTTGACTTACTCTCGGCCATTGCAAATCTACACAAGTATATTGAATCAATTTAAAAATCAACATTTGACCATTGCAGCAAATTTATATAATAAATAATTTAATTATAGGATAAATATTGTTAAAAAATAATAAAAACTAATGTGAAACACTTTGACGATGATGAATAATTGTGATAAAATATCGGAATATTATAATATGATAGATGTTATCGATTTATCGTTATAAATCAACCGTATTTCTATCGAATGTTAGTGAAGGTCATACGATAAGAAAAAGTACAACTCTGAACACGAAAGCGAATTGTTAATTGCAAGATAACAACGTAGTTTAAGTATCGTTTGGCACGCACATTACTAGACTTTAAAATTCGATAGATCAATATCAATTTCAATTTTATTAAAGATACTTATTACTTAAACACTTTTAATTTGTTCTCAATGAAATTAAGAGACGTCGTATTAATTCTTTAGTGATAATTTTGAATGACTATAGTTGCACATGAAATGGTATCAAAGATAAGAGGTCTATCACAACACATTAAAATCTTTTTAAGATTAATTGAACGTTTCCCTCGTAATGATAACTAGCGACATCTGTTTTTATATACAAAATATTCATTATTTTATCAAATGTTCGATTAATTATACGTAAATATTATTCGTATTAATTATATATTAATTATTTAATTATATTTTTAAATAAGTTGTACTGGTTTTTTTTTTAAATTTTTATATAGTACCACGTTTAAACGCCAGATGGTTCCACCAGTCTATTTTTGAAGATGTAACATATATAGGGTGTACTAATAGTAATTGATGCTCATGTAATTATATTTTACGTTGGGCTACGTAATGTAGAACGCAATACAACATTTAAATTATTATTTACATGACTTAACACATTTTTTATTTTATCTATATATTTTTTGTTCTTTTTTCGAACATAAAAAAGATATTATTCACATTTATGGCTACGATAAATGTATTAAAATATATCTTACGCAGTTAGTTGCATGAGCAACAAAAAGTTGATATGACGAATTTTAGCCATAATAAACAATTAAATCACCAATTAAAAATAATAATTAATCTTATTATATAGATTAATATTAATCTTTAAAAACGCAATAAAAAAAAAATAACTTCACGTGAACATCACAAGATAACGTAAACTAGAAGACTGAATGTGAAAGGAAGCTTTATTTTTCACGGACATTACTTGGACAATTGGAAATCCATAAACAGTTAAGGTCATTTCGATAACATAAAAGTAATGTGTTTTAAAAATGACAACTCTTATTAATTAATATAGGTATATCTATAATAATTGATAGTTTATAGAAAAAGAAAGTGACTTTGACTAATCTGCGGGATTTTCAAATTACGAATTTTGTCTTATCACAAATAATACATATATGTATATTTTTTAAAAACATCTTGAACAAAATGTATATATTATAGATTACGAATATATAAGTTATGGAAATGTTTAAAATTTTGACGCTTTCGTAAATAAAAAATATATTACTAACCTTAGTAAGCGTTATTTGCAATTAGCAATGTGCGTTAGTCAGTACTACGTGATTCATTAAAAATTATCAATATTTTTTGTCTTCATTAAATTTATTAGTATTATTCTTAGATCATTAATTAATTCTTTTTTTTTTGTTTTTTCAATTTATTTCTAACAGTAGTTATTTTGTATTTTCTTTTTTTTTTTTTATCTTAACACCCATGATATAATCGATTATGTAATTAATTTATTTTTTAAAAAAAGGAGGCAAATTTGAATGCAATAATTCATTGGAGTTTGTTGTTTACAAATGAGTGAAATATTGTTTGACTAACTTTTCAAATAATAAACTTCATTTAAAATAGATTTGTTAGAGATATGTTTAAATGTTTACTTTGTAATAATTATTGCATATGGATTAAAGTGTTAAAAACATTAATCACATGACGAATAAATTCTAATTAAATTTACGTATTTATATCCAAAATGAAATCGCCTCGACTGTGACGTCTGAAAATACTATAAACTGGTTTCTAAATACATTGAAGGTTGCAGCGTAAATAGGAAATATTAGAAATTTCTGCAAAACAAGGACAAATTTATATTAGTGTCAACGTGATACTTTTAACCATTTATTTTATTTTTGTTTCTTCTTTTTGTCATTTAATAAGTTAATTACAGAAAACATATTTAATCATTTATATCGACACAGTTTATTTTATACTTATCGCAAAACTGTTCAGTTTGCAGAATTATATTTAATTTAACAGAATGAAAGGTTGATATATTTTGAGTGTTACTTACTGATAAGCAACAGCACAGATGTTTCGTAATGGAAACTTTAATAAGGCTAACAAAATTTTCTTTTTCAGATAGATAAATGGATACTTTTTAAATTGTAACTTTTTTATACATAGAACGTTACAACGTAAAACAATTGAACGATTAACACAATAGAAAAAAGTACTTTTTCAATATCAAACTTATAATTGTAAATATAATTAATTAACACTATCACGAGTTAAAACTTCAACGAATGGCAATTCCACGAACAGAATATTTACATAAAAACATATGTAAATTTACTCTTTTCTTATGACTCATTCCAACAATTCGCATGTATTTTTCTCGTATTTGTCACAACAAAAAAATCTTTCTCTGTTACATGAAATAAGTATCTAAATCTCGATAATGTTATAGAGATTTTAATAATACCGATATTGCTCTTATCATTGTTCAAATACTATAATATCATAAAAAATATTTATACTTATGATTATAAAGAAGACAAATACGTCAGACATTTTATTAGGATATTTGAAATAAACATATTTGTTCGTTAAATAATTATCTTTTTTTTAATTAAGTTTTCATAATTAACGAATTTATTAGGTAAATTATTTCAAGTGTGTATATATATATATATATATGTAACATTTACTATACATAATCTGATAATTATCATAAATGATCTACGTATTACAATCGTCATTTTGAAACTTTTGCGACCTATAATTTATTTCTATAATTGGAAAGATGTAGGAAATAAATGGAAAACGTAAAATCTAATGACATATGTTATGCATGCTGGTAACAAGCATAGAAAAAGGTTGCTCTATGCAATTTAATTCAAACAATTTTATGTTAGAAAACTTACGTCAGTTTTCTACTTCAACTAGACATTCTTTTAAAACTATAGTATATCTATACACGTAATAACAAGATAAGATCCTATCTATCATAATGATCATTTAAAACGATAATACGCAGATGTAAGAAAATCTTGAAGATTTTATACGTGACTTCTAAGAAAACGACCTAATAAACTCATAAAATGAAAATGAATTAGATTTCATATATGTGGGTGTGTATGTGTGTGTGTGTGTGTGTAACGTTAACTTTTGTACAAATCCGTAACGAGCCACGTAGTCTCTCACGTAGTGAGTTTAATTTATTACAAATGAGACTGCATTAACGTTTCCGCAGTTAGAGAATTCAGAAAAATTTTATCTACGCCTCCTACCATTTTAATCTTAATCAAACGTGCTCCGATTTTCTAATACAAACCTATCAAAGATACTATACTATATTAATACAATATTCTTCAATACTTGGATGTACAAATATTTCTAATTAATAAAATTACAAATGTATAATATATTTGATTTCTGAAAGATTAACTTTATGAGTTTATTATCAAGTAAAAAATTTGGAAAATCTCTGTTATACTATAAACAAAATTTTTATAGTATAATATACTTCAATTTATTAATACGTAATTATAAATTTTACATTCGTTTAATAATCATTTTTAACCATAAACGTTCTAATATCTTAAAACACCGATAAAACCGCAAAGTATAATATAAAGATTAGTAAGCACGTTCTTTATGAATGCAGGTAGACTGCAATGCGACAATAAAACATGATGAATGTTGAATTCTTTTCCTCACCGTTGTATACAATAATAATACGAAAAGCAAAATAATGTGGGTGGAATAATAGAACCGTTTAATCACAGGAAGATAACAACAATACATGACACATGCATGTATCTATACATATAATTACACGTTTCTAATATTTAAAAAAAAATTCTTCTGAAAGTTTCCTCAAGTATTTACTTCGATTGATATTTTGTTTGTTTCAATTTTTTTCCATTGAAACTACATGCCTATACATTGTTTTTGTTGCAAACAATGATTATCTCACAGATATTTATCTTGAAGAGATAATAAAAGAGAAAGAATTTATTTAATTGGAAGAAAACAATGACCCATTTATATGTAATTAATTTTTTTCACAGTTTACAAGACTGCATTGAGAGATAGGTAGGTAATCCAAGTTAGTGAAGTATTATTTACAATCGAAGGTCATGTGCAAATGTGAACTCTTATGTTAATAGTTGGTAGTACCAACAGCAGCAATAACAACAACAACATAATAATAACAATAACAATAACAACATGAGTATTATAGGTGCATTTCCTTTGACTCTACTATAATTTACTATACTAACTTGCATGTATTCAATTGTGATGTTTATTTAGTCTGTTATATTCGTTGTGTTTAACCTACAAAAAGCAACGTGATATTTTTTTTCCTATTTATCTGAAAGATGATTGGTCAATACTGTACTGGTACCATTCTCATTGGCAGATTGCCACGTGCAAACAAACATAATAAAATGACTATACAGTGGTTCTTTACATCAGCAGACTTTCACGATCACCCCACCCTTAAGACTGTCCTCGAGAACCTGACTAAAACTGACACATACAGCTCATTCTAATGCGTGAGCAGTATCATATTCGTTTCAACTTCTTTAGAAGATAGACGTGTTTTGATTGAGCTCCACTTACTTTTCATTTATTATCCAAACCAGAGATAATATTTTGTTAGATTTGAGAAAATTAATAATACTCATTTTTCTTTCTCTAACATTCTTGTTTCTCTTATCATTAAATTTTCCTTTTCCATTGTTTTATTCCCACCTATTACTCACATTGTTATCATTAAACTTTAAGATAACAAAAACAATACCTTTACCACTTATTTCTCACCAGTAAGAAAACACATAGTGGTTGAAAACTTTCAACGCCATTTTAAAGTAACAAGAAAGTTTTAAAAATAAGCAAAAAAAGAAGTTAGATCAACACACCGGGTATCTACAATACTTCTTCATTTGCACGTTATTTTTGTGATTGTTTTCTTTTCCTTTAGTCAATCCACTGAAGAAAAGGAACAAACAGTGTTAATAAACTTGATCCATAAAGATTTTCTTTGTCGAAACATTACAGCAGGCATATAATTTGGTTGAAACTACGATGGGCGTAGAAAATAAGGTGCGTATACAAAAATGGACACGTGCAACATACTATTCCAAATTTATTATCTTATCTAGAAGTTGGGCTTCTTTATAATTGTGAACGTTGTTTTAATACTCAAAAATTTGTCGCGATATTTATACTTTATTCCATTATTTCGAATAGTTTCCCGTTGTACGGTACACGTCATTTTTTTCTAATCTACCGTAAAATAAATCTGAGTAAGCAAAAAAATATTCCAGACGTTACTATACTTGTACTATACACTAGGAATCTGACCAATAACTTTCGAGATTTAGAACATTATATTCAATGCTTATAACTTCTTTGTGTTTCATACTTTTTTTTTTTTAGGTTAGAAAATCATTGTTAAAATTAATTACAGAAATATTATTTATAATAATCATATTTTTGTGATTGTTTATTCTTGGCAAGAAAATGGAAATAAATTTATTTAAAAAAAAAAAAAAGAAACAAAGACTTTTATAATGAAAATTAAAAAATTCTCATCTTTTTTTAAAGTTATTTTTTATAATATCTTTTTAAATATATTTTTTAATAATAAAATTGTTAAATTTATTTATTGTTATCAAGTGCAAAGTTTCTACTTAGTTCGTCGTGTTTTTGATAGGTGGCGAGTAGTGGCGCCATTTTTGAATTATTTCAAAATCGATTGATGACATATTAGATTATAGTAAAAACAGGGTTGAATCATTGGAAAAACTAAAACATAAATTATAGTTTCTTTTAACGATAAATTTCGGTATAACTTGGTTATCAATAAAAGTTAATGCGAAAAGTGTATTACAAAGTAAAATAATATTTAAATATAAAGAAAAATGATTAGATATAGATACTTGGAAATGGAACATCGATCGGTACGATGCGCAGGCCTACGATCATACATATGTGCAATATTCGTAGAAGACAAGGGACTAGGGTTACAAAAATGTTTCTAATAAAAATAATGGTGGAAAAATAATTAAATAAAAATATGTTTGTTTTTTTTTAAAAGAACTTCTTCAATCGTTAAAGGTATTACTTTATCCATTAAAAACTAAAAACGCAAATCTCGAATAGGAATGTGTAAAAGTATTATTTGTTTCCACTTGCAGAGTGTATTGTGTCTACGATTAGTATCTAATTAATGGATAAAAATCTAGAAAATATAATAGTGTATATTGTGGATCGCGTCATCCTCTTCTTCCTTCTCTTCTTCGTTGTACTTGGAAATTAAACGTCGATGAAACGATCAGGAGTAACGTCGAGGAGGAATCTGCGTCATTTGCAGGATACGAAGGCGTGTCTCTTCGTCTCTTCCTCTACTACTTCTAATAATTCCTATTTGTAATAAAAGCGCGCCATCGTTTTAAAATAATCATACAAAAAAAAAAATAAACAAGAAAAAAAAAGACAAATTTTAAATCGAGACATAGGATCAAGTGATAGGAAAATTAAGAAAAAAAAAAACAATAAAATAAAATATCTTTGAACTACTGTTTTCAATCAGCAGGTTCGATATATAGAATAATAATTAAGGTTATGGCACGTAACAAAATGCATTGTGTTCTATTCTCACATTTTTATAATTCTTCGTGTTAGGCTAATTTGCAAAGCACTGTTTCTTTTTTCTTTACGCTTTTCTCTTTAAATATTTTGTATATGATAAGATATAATCGTTTGCACAAAATATTTCACTTATGTTTAATAATTGTTTACAATGCACTAATGTATTATTTTGGTATTTTTTTCTGTTCGTTTCTCTCATACAGATGTCAGGAAAAAATCTCGAGATGAGGGAAACAGCTGCACGTATCTGTCGGGATTATCTTCATGGTGTTTGGAAACGTGTTACTGCGGAGAACATTACCTTAAAACGTATCAGGTTAATAGATCTTTGATTATTTTACAATACCTATAATTGTGAACCTAATGCAGCGTTTCTAAACTTTTTCATCATACACCCTCAGTGTTTTTGATATGCAGTGTTTAATGAACTTGAATAAACTGAAAAATCATTGTTTATTATTTTAAAAAGATACACCTGTGTTAACACGTCATTATCGCTAAAACATTCTCCACAAATTTGCTAATTATTATATTTTGTATAAATTAATGAGCTTTTGTCAATTCAACGCAAGATTGTTATCATCACTTTGCAGCTAATTAAATGTAGGTTGAGAAACACTGTGCTATAAGAGATTTGTAGTTAAAATAGTTTTATATAAATAATTATTGATTATTATTGATTATCATTATTTTCTTTCTTTTTTTTAGCGGAGGCCTGAGTAATTGGCTTTACAATGTTCAGCTGCCAGACGGTGCTGTACCAATACGCGGTGAACCGCGTCAAGTTTTATTACGATTGTACGGTCAAGTACATGGGGAAAGGGCGTTGGAGGGACTAATCACCGAATCCGTCATCTTCACGCTACTTTCAGAAAGGCGACTTGGCCCTAAATTGCACGGTATATTTCCCGGTGGACGTATCGAAGAATATATACCAGCTAGACCTTTGTTAACCAAAGAATTGTCCGATCCAACCTTGAGCACAATGATAGGTGAAAAAATGGGACAAATACATATGATGCAAGTACCGATCAGTAAAGAACCTACTTGGTTATGGGATACCATGGCTAAATGGCTTGCCACAGCAACAGATATTTTAGAAACTGTTGATGAAGTAGATCCGCGTCAACACGACAACGTTTATACTTTGAGATCATTCGATCTCGAGACGGAAATCAATTGGTTCAGGTTAATATATATTTTATTTTTAATTATTAATTAATTAGTTGTACGGTCAAGTACATGGGGAAAGGGTGTTGAAGGGTGTTGACAACTTAACTATCCAATAAAAGTTCGTTTATTTCCATTTTTTAGAGACCTTGTTGCTCGAGGAAAATATCCAGTAGTATTTTGTCACAACGATATGCAAGAGGGTAATATCCTTCTACGACAAAACTCGCGGAAGACCGAGTTAGTTGTTATCGACTTTGAATATTGTTCCTACAACTACAGAGGCTTCGATATCGCCAATCATTTCATCGAATGGCAGTACGATTACACGGAAGGGAATTATCCATTCTTCCACGAACGAACTGGTTGTGGGCCTACTCAAGAGCAGAAGGTAAGTTAGCGGTATACTGGGGAAGGAAGGGTCGCAAAAATTAGATAAACAAAACAATTGGTAAGGCTTTCATCAGCTTTTTTCCACCCACCTCTCCCCCTATTACTTATTTCTTCTTATTTTCTTTTTTTGCTTTTTATCCGTTAGAGGAGAGCACTTCCTCCTACCGTTCATATATACATATATATACATAGATTAAAACAAATGCACAACTAATATTGTTTTGCATTAGTTTATATATATTTTATCATCGTTATTCCGCGTACAAAAAAGAAAGTAACGTTTAAGATATCGTATCGTATAACTCGCACTTGTTTCAAAGTACGTCTCTTGTTTTTCTTATATCTTTGTTATTTTTCTTTATTATTATTATTATTATTATTATTATTATTATTATCGTTACGTGTTAAATTGTAAGACGATAATGATTATATTAGTTATTTATCAATTTATATCAAATGCAATTGTAATCCTTTTTTATTTGTTATTTCCCCTGTCTTCTTTCTTCTCTCTCTCTCTCTCTCTCTCTCTCTCTCTCTCTCTCTCTCTCTCTCTAATTGCGATAAACGAGATACGTACCAAACAACATTTGTGCGAGAAGCACGCGCGTGTTGTTAGAGTGTTAGTTAGCCCATTTGTTGTATTAGTACTATTTGCGAGGAGGGTGACACCTTGGCGTGTGTTGCGTGTGTATGTATTAGTTTCACAGGACTGCAATTGACGGATTGAGAGACAGGATCGATGAGCACATGCTATCGGGATAAATTGGCCGGCATATGAATCTTTGCCACTACGACGTATCCTGACTCGTACTCTCCAAGTTATGGAACCAGAACCACCTGTGTGCCATCTACCCATGGCGAACAGCACACCCTCCCACATCTGCTCGTCTACGAACCTAGAGTACTTCTACACGCACTCACGATAGTTGATCCGTAATCTTCGTAGATTCTCGATTCAACAAACCAAGAAAAGGCTGTGTGTGTCCTTCGTTTCTGTCATTTTTTTTTCTATTTTTTTATTATTATTATTGTTGTTATTATTAAATTCTTTTTGTTGTTGTTCTTTTGAACGACTATTACACAAATTATTGAGTAACATTATTTTATTTTGACTCAATAATTTTATCTGTTTTTTTTTTTTTTTTTTTTAATTACAATAACAAATCAAAGTATTATATTTCTATGTGATTAAAAACACTCGAGAGTGTTTGTTTACAAGGAAAGATAATTACTGAATCATATTTTTATAATATAATATTTTTTAATTAACAAAGGAGACACGTTCTGTATTTAATAAGAATATTTGAATTATGTTATACGCGATAAAAAAAAAATGCATTATGTATAAACAAACTCACACAAACACACACACACGTATCTATATATTTATATACACATATATATATATATAATAGAAAACTTAAAGGTCTCCAAATTTATATATATATAAATTATTTTATAGTTAAACATACCTTTATCATATTATCATTTTCTTTAAAAGCAAAATATTTGTTTAAAATTAATATTTATTGTTAAATTATAGAGGCATGTTTAACCTTCATGCATATTAAATATTAGATTAATGTATTACATAATCAATTTGTCGTTATGACAAATTTAGTTAGCATACTACATGTTCAATTTGTTTGCTATCATTAAAATAGATAAATAATTGATAAAAAAATTTGAACATTCATATATACATATATATATATTTGAATATGTATTAAATTCGTGTTAATACTAATCGTCATATTCTCTCTCCCGACAGCTCAATTTTATCAAGAGTTACTTGAGAACAGTCCAGAAAGAATCTCAGACGGAAGAAGAACGTATTATGATGGAAATTAAAATATTTTCTTTAGCCAGTCATCTGTTTTGGGGTCTCTGGAGTATTGTCAATGCCAAATTATCTGAAATACCATTTGGATATTGGGTAATTATTATTATCTTATATCATAAGATAAAAAATCATTGTATACACAGTTACATATTTCATTTATTTAATCTAATAATATTTGAATTATTTGTAGGATTATGCGGTATGCAGGCTAAAGAATTATCAATGTTTAAAAGAAAAATTTGTAATGTCAGAACAATCAACGTTGCACGACATTAACAGGAGAAAAGTAACCGACACCGATTGAAACAATAATAAAATAATCATTATTATCATCAACGAGTGAAACTCTCTCCTCCCTTAAATGGGAAATTTCATTTATTTTTATCAGCCTTAGACGTTAATGATAAAAAAAAAAAAAAAAACAAACATCAACATTAAAACAAAAACATGTATAAAAAAGTATTAATAATGGCTGATAATAGTATTATTAGAAAAGAATTTGGAAATATCATTGGTAGAAATGATCGACATACAACTAAGGACGCGAATCTTTCCATTTTGACATATTTTTCATATAAAATAAAAAATAAAAACAAAACATAAATAGGAGAAAGAATTTACGATGGAAAGATGTGATATAGAAATAAATAAATCGCTAGATATTGTAATCTTTTTGAGAAAAGATTTATTAAGGGGAGTATTTAGAATGTGATCAAAAGAGGAATAGAACAAAATTCACTCTTACGAGTTGTAAGAAACGAAGAAAGATTGTGTAATAGTTGAAGAATAGTAAAAGTTTATGATAGAAATATATTTCTATCACAAGTGTGCAGAAAAAAAAGGGTCATCACAAATATTTGATAAATATGTGTCTTAATTGTTTACAATGTGAAAGTGAACTTGCCTGCAATTAATTGCACTGTACTTAATCGAACTTAGATAATACACGAATTTACGTTTATTTTTACATAAAATAAAAACAAGAAGAAGAAGAAGAAGAAGAAGATAAAAAAAAAGATATCACATTTTGCACGCTTAAAGTATAGAATCTGGTACGGATAGAGCTTCATTTATGATTCTCATATAATTAATAAAATCTCTGTAAATATTTCAATTAAATTCAAACAGCAATATTATCGTCTCTAACACAATAATCTGTGTATTAATAAATTATCGATATTTTACATTAGATTCTGTAAAGAAAGAAATAGAGAGAAAAAAAAGAGAAGGATAGAGAAGTCTGTAAAATTATCATCATTGACAAAAAAATTATTTATAATATAAAAGCAATTTGGTAGAAGTTAAGTTGAGTAGCAAATGATCTAATTAACGATGCACAAAGAAGAAATATTCGTGTTGCTTAATTAGGGATATTATTAATTATTAAATATATTTGTATAAATGAATATTAAGCGATAAACAGAAAAATCATAAATCATTATTTTTATCATTGATTAATTATCGTTGATTATCATCGCGAGAAACAAGGATGATAAATGTCCATTTGTAAATTTGTTTACTGCTCTCTACTACCAGTGTTGTATATTGCTTTATATTTTTCCGTAGGATCAGATAATATGTCGCATTTTTATTGTACAAATAAATATATATATATACATATATATAGGGACAGTATAATTTAAATAATAAAAAGATTCTTTAAACAAAAATATTTGAATCTTATATATTGTAAATATATACACGTATATATATATATATATATATATATATATATATAATACATATATATTTTTAAATAAAGATGCTCTTTAAAAATGTTCTGATCACTTTATTATATACGTAATATTAATTAAATATATTTTTATTGATTTTATTAACATCTTTCAAAGAAATAAATCTAATTTGTGCGTTTGTCAAATGAAATGCAATCGTTTATAATTTAAATATTTGAAATAATAGAAATTTCAGGAACATTATTAAATGGCAAATAAAATAAATAATACTTTATTATATGTGTATAGAAATATATATATATATATTTTTTTTCTCATTTTATTCGATCAATAATCGTGTTTTTAAATTTTCTAATATTTCGGTCATTTTATTCTCTAACGCGTTGCGACGTTTTATTTCTTCTTTCTTATCCTGTAACAAAAGATAATTATTTATATAACAAATAGAAGAAAATAATTCATTGAAAATTACGATCTATGATATTCTATATATAAACTGTGTTACAGATGGGGAAAAAACAATGTCAATAATAATAATAATACCTTTATAATAATATAACAATTTTTAAATTTATTTAAAACAATCTATAATCATTTTATACAACGTAACATAATAATTATAATATGTTCAACATTAAACAAACAAATATTATGAGCGATCAAAAGAAAGCATTAAGTTTATTATATTAATTTTTATTTTAACATATATATGTCATTTATCTAGATTACAATAAAACCCATAAATGATCTACAACATTATTTGTTTATCAAGGTAAAACGGATTGCTGATAAATTTCGTAGTGCGTTGGTACAGGTGTTGTAAAGTATCCTAAATTATTAATATTTTCTTGATAAACAATCGTACGACGAATAGGAGGTGTAACAGTTGAACGATACAAATTTTCTTTCAAACGATCACGAGTTTGAATAGGAACAATCACATTAGTTTTTTTCGTATTATCAAAAATAAAATCAAACGGTGCCGGCCATATTTGAACTTCTTTAGTTTCACCTTCGTGTAATTTTTTTGCAATCAATCTTTCCGGGAGACCAATTTTCGGTGTTAAATCTTCGATTTTTGGTTTTTTTCTTGGTAATCTTTTCTCGTTGATGATATTTCTTGTATGATTAGCTTTCTTGATTTTTTCGGAATGAAAACGACGTGCTCTAGCTTCTTCAATTTCGTCTGGCCCATTAACATAACGAATTGGTAAAATGTAAGGCGTGTGTTTGACAATTGCAAAGTCATCAAACGTTTTATTTTTTATCAGATCATTATTATTATTATTATTATTATTATTACGAATGTTACTTACCTTTTTAGATATCAATTCGTTCGAATTAATTTTTTTAGTTTTATCTACGAACAAATTAGACTCGCTATCCTCAATTTGATCATTTGTATTCATAGTAGTTTCATCGTATCGATCATTTTCATTATTTGAATTATCCGACTCATTAACATTTTCTAATTCCGATTTATCTGTAGTTTCTAAATTAAATTCTTCATATTTATTTTCCAAAGGTGCTACAGCATACTCTTCACGAATTCGTTTGTAAGGATCTTCGTTGTTCCGTTCAAGTTTTATCAACTCGTATCGTTCCACAGATTTTTCTTCAGATTCATTGACCATTTCAGAATTTTTATCAGAATTCTCATCATTATTTTGTTCATTCTTATTTTTATCAAAATAATTAGCTATCCTTTCATCCACCAAAGCACGATTATCCAAAATTTCACCATAACTGTCACGAAGTTGTTGGGGTGGTTTATCTTGTTCATAATAATCACTTATAGGTAATGGTTCTTTGATATTTTCTTCCCTTTCATAATTCCTATAAGAATCATTCTCATAATCCTTGTAATTTCCGGTATTTTGTAATCGTTGTTTTCCATTCGCAGGACCTCCTCTTGGATATCCTGGATGTTCTTCGTATCGTTCACCTGAACTTTCCGATTCTTCGTCGTTACTTTCATATTTTTCTTCTTTAATATTTTCCGGATGTTCTTCTTCTTCTTCTTCTTCTTTTTCACGATTTTTCAATTGTTCTTCTTGCTCAGAATGATCCTCTTCCTGATAATTATGATTTTGTTGTTTTTCTTCTTCTTCATCTTCTTCCTCTTCTTCTTTTTGTGATTTTATTTCTTCCTGTTTAGAATTATTTTCTCGTTGATAACTATGATTTCGTTCCCTATCACGTTCCTTCAATCTTTCAGCATATTCTTCCTGTTGACGTTCCAATTGAGCAATCCTCGCTTCGTGCAACTTTTTCCAATATGGTTCATCGATATAAATATTGTGTTGAAATTTACTTTCCGGTCTGGCAACATCCTTCTCATTTTGAATTTCTTTATTTTCGACGCTATAATTTTCAATATTCTCATTTTTCCTATAAACAATTTCTTGTTCCTTTTTACGTGGCACATTGATAATATTCATTTTATTAGGAGTATTGTTAATCATCGTTGAAGATATTGGTGGTGGAAGATTAGGTGCTATTGGTAAAGGGATTTTGACTAAAAAAGGAGTCAACAATGGTGGCCTATATTTTAATGAATCCCTTATATCAAATGATGACATTGTACTGAAAGATGCTGGAGTTGTTGATACGAGTGAAGCCATCGATGATGGTTGTGGTGGTGGTGGTGGTGTTGATGGTGATGGGGATGATGATGCAGCTGTTTGACCACCATGAAACATTCTTTCGTATTGTTGCAAATGTCCAATCACGTCTGATCTATTCCCAAAATTAACAACACCTGTAAATCTTATTGTCTCTCTTTGCCTTGGTTGTGCTGGAGTTGTTGACATCATTGGCATCATTTGAGATGACGAAGTTTGCTGCATTGGTGGTTGCATAGATGGTTGCATCTGTGGTTGCATTGGTGGTTGCATAGGTTGTTGCATAAGTGGTTGCATTGGTGGTTGCATAGAAGGACTTTGATTATTACCAGATGCACCTGCATTATTGTCAGTTCCAGTTGGATTAGGAAGAGATGACAATTGTATTGGGGCCACGTTATATCCAAAAATTTGTGCCAATCCTGATAAAATCAAGCCCAATGCACGTTTGTCACGATACTTGTCGATGATGTTTAAATGTTCGCTGTTATTGTCGATATTTTTGATGGAAGATAATTCTTGTATGGAAAGGTTCCTGTAATCGACGCCATTTGCATGTACAAAATAGAATAAGAAGAGTATACTGAATGATCCTTTGAGTTTCATCGTTAAAAATTAATTTTTAACTCTCACACATCAAACAACATGGAACAATGTTTCTTTGAATATTTTTAATAGAATTTTTTTGTCGAAAAAAAAAAAAATTAATTTCACTCACACGAATTTGTTTTTGTTTTGTTCTTTAAAATGAGTACAAAGTTTTAACGAAATACAAATACTTTTAATGAAGATTAATAATATATTAATGTTCACGGGTCAACGTGATTGTTCGAACTGAGAAGTAGAAGGTTTTATTGTTATTATAGTGAGGATAAATTTTTGCATAATATCGGAAAGAAATGTCGAGAGAGTTTCTCTTCAATTACACGCATCCACCACTTGTTGATTTGCGACAACTGAAGCGGCAAGTTTGTTACTTGTACTACGTAGAAAATGAAACTTATAAGAAGACTGACGAACTGATACTATTGATTCTACTAAATAACATAAAATCTTATGGATCACGGTTGACTTAACAAATGAACGTGTTCTTTTTTATTTTTTTTTTAATTTTATTACATTTTATTCCATGTTGAAAACTCGTTAAATCCAATAACGCGAAACATATCCTAGAAGAATTTTTTGGTTGGTTGAAAGAAACAACGAACGAATGTTCTACTGAATAGAAACTTTCCCCTTTTTAGGACAATCTTTTAAACTATGATTCGATATATTATTAATAATTTAGATATTATTTAATGACTCGTGTTTTGTACAAATTAGAAATTCGTTTAATTGTTTTTTGTTCATTTTGATTGAGTGAAAGTAATAATATTTATTAAAACTTTATTAATATATTATTATAAATTTATATTATATATATTGCCTATTATTATTATTATTATTATTATTATTATTATTAATTATTTAATATAATTTTATAATATAAATTATATAATATTAATATAATATATTATATAATATTAATATAATATATTATATAATATAAATATAATATATTAATTTATATCTAATATAAATATTATATATTAAATATAAAAAAATATAATTAAATATATTATTATTAATATAATTAATATATAATATAATATTTATATTATTTAATAAAAATTATAGAAAAAAAAGCAACAACAATTATACATAATTACAAAAAAAATAAATGAACACATAACTAAACAAAAATTATATTCCTAAATTAATTAATTAAAAAAAAAAAAAAAACAATGACAAAACTTGATAACAGTCAGATACTTCCGTTTCTATAAGTTACATCATTTATCGTGTAATAATGCAAATAAAAAAGAAAAACAGAAAGGAAGAGACCTTTCATGATATTCTTGGGAAATGATTTTAATCATTGGTTCATCGATTCGAAACGTACGAATTGTCTTGGTCTTTATTTTTTGAACGATGATAAATGTTGGTATATCTTGTGAGAAGGAATTACATTGAATCAAAGAAAAGACTTTACCTTCCGATTCGACTTTCGTAAGCACCGGAGCTATTTAACTTATTCCCAAGGAGGAGAAAGTTTTCGCCATTGGCACTGTTGTGTTGTTTACTTGTGTGTGGAGATATCAGTTTCCTAATCCAGTACTACAAAACCTCCCGGAATCAAAGAAGGAAGGAACAAAAACTAGCTCTCTAATCAGACAAGACAGTAACTTCAATATCGTAGAAAAAAAAGAAAAAAATGAAGTCAATATCCATCGACATTATAGTTTTAATTCTATTCATTTTCTATAATAAAACAAAAATTCAATTTATTAAATTTTACAACAACAAAAGCAACATTTTTTGAATGATATTATTTTTTATAATAATTGATAATATATTGGGATATATATGTTTTCTTTTTTAATTAAAGATCAAGTCGTATTATCGACAAGTATGGGTTTTTGTATCTGTAAAACAAGACACCGGTAGACACTGTGTAGACCAATTGAATTCCGCGTTCAGGTTCTCTCCTTAAATCGAATTCGTGCAAAATGGAACAGTATTTGGTATACGTGATTACGTAGTTAAACAATTCTCATGGTAGGACCAGTTTTACTAACCATAAGTTGTTAACCATTAGATGAACGTGAACACGCATAGATCCAAAGAATTAACCGGTATCCTGGACGAACGAGTTACATGAACAACTTGGTATAAAAGAAGTGTCAACTTTCTGTGACCACGTTAGTTCAACGATACAAGTGTCTTAATATGAAGCTACTGGTAAGACAGAAGAAGAAGAAGAAGAAGAAAAAGAAAAAGTCTTTTGTAATGAGTGTAATTAAAAATTACAATTTAATTTTATTTGTTATTTTGTTCAGTTGCTTCTTGGATTGATCGTCCTGGTTTTTGGCCAGGAAACAATCGTCTCTACGATATCAAATGAAAACAAGGAAATTGAACAGCAACCAACAACGATACTCCAAGCACAACCAAATAATCAGGAAGGTGAAACTAATAAAAAATTAAATAAGAGAAGTTATGGTTGGGGTCCTTGGGGATACGGAGGTGGTTATGGTGGTTATGGCTGGCCTTGGTAAGAATTTTTTTCTTACGGTTTCTACGATTACAACTATTAATCTATGCATTTGTTTTTAAAATATATATTTTTTTGTATTATTTGTAGGTATGGTGGATGGGGTGGAGGATGGTATAGTGGTTGGTACCCTAGTTGGCCTTGGTGGTACGGTGGTCATGGAGGTTGGTATGGCGGTGGTCATGGAGGTTGGTATGGCGGTGGTCATGGTGGATGGTACAAAAAATGGTAATCTATGAAAGATCAACGGATTATCATTGGAGAAGTGTGTTTGTGTGTGTATCATCATATTATCTAAAGTAATAACGAGTATGACAAATTTATAATAATTACAAAATTCATTTGGATCAATGGCGAATAAAAATATAGGTTTTAACAATTAAAGTTAGCTAGTGAATAAGTTCACTATCATCCTCACACTATCATTCACACATCATCCCTCTTTTATCATCTATTATTTACGTTATATAAATATATATTATACATACATACAAATATCAATGAATTCATTTATATATCGCATTTTAATTAAATAAATAAAATACGAACTCATAGAAATATAATTGATAATAAGTATTCAAATTTTTCATTAGTTTCAACACGTACCTTCAATCGTTTCATCAAATAAGTCTTTAGTATTTCCTCACATATTGTTAAATTCTTATCGGTATCCTAGAAAATATATAAAAAAAAAAATAATATTTTTTGTTAATATAATTCAATTAAATTCTGAGATAAAATATAATAATTTAATATTAACCTTTATCATATTCGTAAGCTCCTCGATCTTTCGTAATTTAGCTTGTTGTTCTTCGAGAGTTGGTTGAACGTTGTATTCATGATTGGCTTCTGTAGAAAGCATAGCAGTAAGAATTTAATTATATTTTTAACACCTTTTTAATAAATATTCGTAGAATATAACGACGTAAAAAAGGTTTACTGCATGTTTTGACAAACAGCAGTAGTTAGATATTATATATGTTGCTTAGAAACCGAATGGCAAACAAACGTTTATCAATATTTTACAGTTATCTTCAAAAAAAATATATCTTTATAATATTTAAAAATCATTTTCTAATGTTATAAGTTAATTTCTAATCTAATTAAATAATGAGATAAATCAAAATTAAAAGAATTAATGAAATAAATGCAAACGGGACGATTTTATACACGTATGTAAGCGGGTTGCCTATCATCAGGGGCACCCGGTTCAAATCTGTTTCCACTTTTATCCGCTAGATCGCGCTAGTAAGGACTACGATAATCAATCTGTAATATTACGATGTCAATTCAGCGCTTGCATAGTGTGACTTTTAATTCAATATTTTGTAATTTAAATAATTAATAATATTCGAATTAATATTAATAATATTTTTTTGAAACATTAATACGTAAAATAAAAAAGAGACATTTTCATAGTTGTCATCACACAGTGTCAGAGTTAAAAGCGCGCCAGATTATATACTTTTAATAGTGTGTTTAAGGAAAAATAACAAAAATGGGTCGTACTGTAATATCTGAAGTATCTCTTCGTTCTCGTTTAACATCCTTTGGTACGTCAGGATACGAAGTGGGATTAATTTTAGGACAGGTCAGATATTTATTTTTTTATTATTTTCTTAACCTTGTTGCAGCCGTCAATTTGATTTTATTCTAACATATGTCACACTTAAATAGGTTATGACAAAATCTGTTTATGTTACTATTAAAATAATAATTTATAAATAATAAAAGAAAAAATTATATTTTAGAGTTTGGAAAAAGAAGATTATTTCATACATTTAGCAAGGACACCACCACCCCGTACTAAAAATGTTGTTGAAGAATCTTTGATAGGTTCTTCAGATGGTATCGATGAAAGTGATTCCAAAAATGATTTTGAATCTATTCAAGATATACAGGAATATTGGTTAGCAGATCATGCCACTGATGTAAGTATTTATTTCTATTTTATATTATTCATATTTTTTTTATTTATTAATTTTTCTTTCTTATTTTTTTTATTAAAGGTTACAAGAATGTTGCCTGGAGGAATGCGTATACTTGGTATATTCGTGGCTGGTCCTGAAGATATTTTAGATGATTCTAATAATATAGAAAAGTTAACGGTATCTATTGTTATTATTCTCACCAATTTTTTAAACAACCAATATCTTTATGGAACTAATCGATATTATTATATATTAACTTACAACAGTAAAACGCAAAGGTAAAAAAAATTTCTTCTTTTTTTTTTTATTTAATCCCTTGTACTATAACTACACGTGAGATTCGTGATACATTTGACAAATCAAACATGAGAGGCATACATTATATCATAGTGCAAGGGTTTAATCTTGTAACAGATACTTATACACGTATTTGTTTAAATTTTAATTCTATCTACATATACATTTCAGTTTTTCATTTACAGATATGTCTGTAAAATGATTGATGACTTTAGAGTAGAATGTACATTAAAACCAGTTGACATCAAATTTCGTAGTAAGAGGATTCCTTGGATCGAATTAGAAACTACAATTAATTTAGATAGAATGTTTTGTATACCAGCAAGTAAAGAACCTAAATCACTTAAACAACAATTGCAGGTATATTATCAATTGTACATGTTATAATATTCATTGTTTATATATTTTGACATAATATTGAATTGTAGGAAATATTAGAAGACGTTTCCAAAATGATAGATTCTGCATTAATTACGATAGAAGGCAAAATCAGATCATCGGAGGATTTGATTGAGATAATAATTGCAAATGAAAATGATAAAAATCAACTGCAAGTTGATTTGTACATTCCTTGTGTTAGTAATTTAATAACAACAATTTACAATGATATAATTAATACGATAATATTATATACACAATTATAATATTACACACACACACACACAAATATAATTACAAATATAATATTAAATTGTAAATATAATAATTATATTTGTAATTAATAATATTATATACAATTTTCATTTTTAATTATTATAAATAGGAAAAATCAACATCTATGGAAACAAAAATAAAACCTTGCAGCGAATCATTATGGTTGATAGGTCAATTGGTTAGTAAAACAATCGTAACTGAAAAAACGAGTATAGAAGAAGCTACTAGAGCAATAAAAGAAGATATAATAAGATCATTGGCAAGTAGATTAGAAATGCACGTTGACAGTTTGATAGAAGAGGAAAATGATTCTCCTGAAGGTTCATTTCTATTACATATAAATAATAATATTATATTATAACATATCTTTATAATTCTTATTAAAATCAATGACTATTTTTTTTATTTATTTATTTTTTTTTTTTTTTTTTTTTTTAGAAAATATTACATTACATGAACCACCAAGAAGAATATTAATACATTTACATAAAAGTAGGGTAACATTATCGAGTTATTTATTTCCTGGTGAAGAACCACAAGAGGCATTGGTGTCTTTGCAAGAATTGTTAGACGTAGACGTCGAGGATTTGGACATTCAAAAAGAAATAGAATGTCATGCAGGTAAATGAATTTATTACAATTAATATTATTTTTTAAATATGAAGATAATAATACCAAATTTTTTTATCAATACAGAATCCATAGATACTTGTCAGTGTGGTCCTTCCATTATACCAGAAAATATCAAAAAAGTTGAGAATTATCTAAGCAATCTACGCATTATTGGTATAGGTGTTGCTATTCTTATAGGTGTCATTGCAATGGTTTTCCATAATTTATATTAACTATACAAAAAGTAAGCGACTATTTTTATATATATATACTAATGTGATAATTCTCTGTATTTGAAATTTATAATATAAAAAAAAAATGTTAGTCAGAGAAGGAAGGAAGGAAGGAAGGAAGGTAAATTTTTTTTTTTAAATTGTGCTATATTATAATTTTTTAAAGATACAATTATAACACGGTATATTCATAATATGTATATACAGAATGTCATTATACATTGTTGTAATATATATACAAAAAAAAAACCAGATATATATGTATATATCTCGTTATTATTTTTAATAGTAATTTTCTTGTTTGTTTTTCTTTTATATATATATATATTTAATATACATTATTTATAACATTATATTCCTGATATATATATATATGTATATATATATATCATTAAATATATTTAATTATTTATGTAAATAAAATATGTTTCGTTTAGACCATGCCAAATCAACAAATAACAAGATGATGCTGTTGTTGTTGTTGTTGTTGTCGTGTTTAATATGAAAGTAGTAGTTACTCATAAATAAGGCAGTGGTAATCATATTATTTTGTTTTAAATGCTTCATAAGAACACTGCATCATTTTTATTATTACATTAAATTCATTAAATGCTTTCAAATTTGTTATATTATTTTTTATGCTTATACTTATATTTTTGTATTTACAAATGTTATTTCTTTTTTCTTTTTTTTTTTTTTTTTTTTTACACTGTACAGAATAATTCTATTGGAAAGACATCATTTGAAAGTATTGTTATTATTATTATTATTATTATTATTATTATTATTATTATTATTATTATTATTATTATTATTATAAAAAAGTTCAATAGTAGTAAACATTTGTGTTGTGAGAGTCATACTTACACTTACAATAGTTTTTCTTTTTTTTGTATTCATATATATATATATATATGTAATTATGCACACCAGAAAAAGTTTAATGATCGAACAATATGCTTATGTGAATATAAGAAGTGCAAATCAGAACAAAATTTGTATACAAACGTGTCGATAAGAGTCGACAGACTATTTTTTATTGTATAAAAAATTAAAAAAAAAGAAGTTTGATTAATCAATTATAAGTAGTAAATAGTGCCGCTTGAATGAATTTCAAAAAAAAAAATATATATATATATATCAGTTTACCACAGAAATAATAATCAATGATGTATTGGTTCCATTTTAATATACTCATATAATATATACATGTATATTATATGCGTACATTATGATTTTTTTAAATATCATTTGTAAAGATGAATAAGAAAACCCATTTATCCATTAAATGCTAAATATTGTACCCAGATTCTTGTGGCTATGAGAAATATAAAATTGAGCTTATTTCTTTTTATCTTTTTCTTTTTTTCTTTTTCTTTTCTTATTTTCCTTTCTTTGAAATATTTTCAAATCTACTAAATTGTATAAGTCAGAAAAAATTTGATAATCTTTGATTGTAAAGAACAACAGTTAATAAGTCATTATACATACTAAAATCATTGCACTTACTATACACATACTTTTATATCACACAAATAGGCCTAAAATTTGATATCATTTTTTTAAGTATATATATATATATATATATATATATATAATAATAATGTGTGAATGTATATATATATATATATATATATATATATATATAATAACTTCCCATTGGTAAATACTCTATGTATGTATGTATGTATGTATGTATGTATGTATGTATGTATGTATGTATGTATGTATGTATGTATGTATGTATGTATGTATGTATGTATGTATGTATGTATGTATGTATGTATGTATGTGTGTGTGTATAGTATGTTTGTAAATGAAATTAATCATAAAAATAGATTATGATACTGCTCCCATTTTAATAAGGCCTACTTGACTTCCTTTACCAACGCTAGAATCTTCCAATGAATCTAAATCTAATGCAGATTCAATCATGGTAGTATCTTGTAATAATCTAAGCCTTGAGGCAGACAACGGAGTAGTTACGGTTACTGATGGTACTGTGCTGGTATCCAACGCAGAAGAAACTGCAACGTTTGGACGCGGAGGAAGCGGAGCAATTTCATCGATATCAATTGGAGCAATATTGAGCGATGCTAATGGTACTTCGTTGGTAACTAGCTGACTTACACTATTCGTAGTACTACCTAGAAAAAGATGAGCAATACAATTTTTATAAATAGAGTTTAATCTAAAAGAAAGATTTATATATATATATATATATATATCAGGAAATAAATATCAAAATATATACAACAAGTTATTATGTACCTTTGCAATGTACAACTTATGTAAGCATAATTATACATTTATTTTATTATGTTTTAATTCACACGACTTTGTACAATGTGTGTCCTCTGTGTGTGTCCTGTGTGTGTGTGTGTGTGCATGTGCATATATGTAATTTTATATTGTGTGAATTTTTTTAAATTATTATTATTATTATTATTGTTTTATTTATCAATATCACGCACAAAATGTGTATGATTTAACGGATATACAAGTACCTTTTAAACAGTTAGATTTTTCTCCATCACCACTGTTTTCTTTTTGAATGTAAAAATAAGTGTTTATATATATTCATTTTATATTATAATAATTATTATAATAATTTGAATTTTACTTTACACTTATATTATGATGTATATATTATAATAATATGTGATACTATATATCTTATATATCTCGTGCAGAGAAAACAAAAAATATATATATCTGAAATATTTTATTTCTATAAATTAGAGATTAAGAAAAAAAAATAAAAACAAATCAATACTATATTATTTATATCTATATCTATAAATTATTTACAAAGCTAGATTTATATATATATATGTAATATAATAGAAATGGATATATGAAGATTTGTTAATTTTTTGGTTTTGTTTATAGGAAGAAGCCAATAATGTGTATATTACTAATATCTGAATTATGACAATGTTTTATAAAATTAGTTTCGCGCGTGATAAAAAGACAACAGATATATATATATATATATGTAACACAGTGATTTAGTTAAAATAATTAATAAATGCCAACCCATTCATTTATTAGAACATACACTTAGTTTTCAGATGTAAGAAAGTAAACTTACCAAATGGAATTCTCTGAGCCCTCGATAACAGGATGTAATTTGAACAAAGAAAAATGATTCATTGAAATTGTTATCGAATAATTTGACAGAAGCGTTAGTAAACCAGTAACAAAAAAAAGAAAAAAAAAGAATATTGTGTTAAATCCTACAAAGAGAGAGAGAGAGATATAGAGAGAGAGAAAAAAAAACATATCTAACAAATTATAAATGGCTGAGATAAAAGCACCTTTTTTTCTTTCTTTTCAATTTTATAAAATCATTTTTTAACGATAAATATACATTTTCAGTCAAAAATACAAACGATATATATATATATATTCTCAAAAATACAACTTAATCTAAAAAAAAAAAAAAAAAAAAAAAAATACAAAAATAACAAGAGTTCATCACACTTTTCTCATAATAAATAATTATTAAAATTCTCGTATAAAAATCAATCAAATGCAACTATATATATATATAAACATTTGAAAAAAGAATATTTAATAATTTAAAAAACAAAACAAAAAATAAAAATTCTCTTTATAAACTTATATTATCTATTATATACACAGCTCTGTTTTTAATATCATAAATTGGTTTTTCTAACAACAAGACGATAATTCGATATACATTGCACATTGTTATTTAAATGTACTATTATAACTTTTTATATTATTTTTTTTGTTCGTTTGTTCTTTACTTTTCTTCTTTTTTTTTTTCTTTTTCTTTGTTTTCTTTTTTTTTTTAAGAAAATACTACCAGTGCCATTTGGATACTACCATTTTGTCCAATGTTATAATTTACCTTATTATTATTGCCAGCTATGCTGCAATCACGTTAAATATTACAAAGGCGAGGCTGAATGTTACAAAGCTGTTTTTGCGCGACAGCTTTATCAATATTAATTAACGCATAATAATAACGCGATAATGAATGAATTATAATGAATGTTAAATGTCATCATTATCGCTCATAGAATTCATGATAAATCTTCTATTCAAAAGATTTTCCTCTGTACTATCGTTAGGACAAAATGAATTTTCAACGTAAGATAAATTATTACTCAATGGATTTGAACCAAAACGATTATCTACAAGTCCTAACGCTTGTATAGGAATACCAGTAGCACCTAATATACGTGCTGGTAATATATTTTTTGCTATCGGATATTTAATACCATTATCGGTGCATCTAAGATTATTATATTTCATAGTATGATGTTGACTTTGAGAAATACGTAAAGGATCTTCAGAACGACACTGTGGAAACTTTTGTAAATCAGAATAACCATTTTTATCGTCTATTTTATATTGTAAAGTATCCTCGGAATATCTTTGAGGATATTTTTGAAGATCTATCGCATATTTGTGATCTTGTATGCACTGATCATATATTAAATTGTTATCCGAACACCTGTGATATTCTTCTCTACATCTATGTGGATACTTATGTATACCTTTTTGAAATTCTGGATTAATCCTATCATTAACATTATATTTCATATGTTTTTCCTGAGGACAATGTGGCATAGGATATGATGGAACATAAATATCACTTATAAACTGATGAGAATATTTTGGAATTTCATCAGTACAACGAGAAGGATGCCGTAAAAGAGACAACTCACCATTAATAGATTCTAATCTTGGAGAGTAACGACCAGTAACAAGATTATTCATTGAATCCGTTAGTTCTGTTGGAACATTCGTCTGCAGTCCTGTTCCGTTTGACTACGAATAATAACAAAATCAAAGTAAATATTACATTTAATGTTCTCAATATAAATGTTAATTAAACATTTGAATAAACCCCTTGTGGTTTTACCTGTGGTTGGATAATCTTTACTGTTCCATACGACTTATTATTAGCTATCACATTTTCATCAGAAACTCGTTCCTGTTCTGCACGGTACTCAGGAGTAACTATTCCTCTACGATCTGTATACAAATGAATATATATATATATATATATATATATATATATATATATATAATAATTATTATCTTACAAAATCTAAATAAATCTGATGAAAATTACCAATTAAACTTGGTGGCGAAGGACCGCATAAAACATAGAAACAATTTCCACAAATATTTCCACGACTATATGGATTAAAACTTTCTTGACCTATTTTACTTGTAAAAGAACCTTTTATCTGTAAGTAAAATGAAAATTAATCTACTATTTGAAATTGTTCATTTATATTTATGTTTCATAAATTAACACTTACATCTTCATTAGTTGTTTGATTACTCGTTGCTAGATACGTGTGAAAACCAGCAAGACCCAAGATACTCCAAGCAGAAAAAAAGCATATCACTCCTACAATGACACTACCAGGAGATAATTTGACAGCTTCTAAAAATGGTCTGTCGTCTCTTGTAACTGAATACGATCAAAAAAAAGAAAACATAGACAATTGTTATAAGATATTTTTTTTTTAATAAGACATTATTGTTTATCATTTGATTTATTTTCTTTTTCTTTTTTTAGCATTATAAAAAATATACTCACGCATTATTAAATGTGTAACAGCGCAGGCAAATATAAAAACACATAAGAATGCTAATGATACTATAAAAGCATAAAAATATCTATAATTTCTTCTACCAACACAATTGCCAACCCACGGACAATGGTGATCAAATCTTTCTGGAATAATTCAAAATAAAATATATATATATAGACTTTAATGGATCATATATTTATGTATAATATACATACATTAAGGATAGGTGTAAAAGAAAGAAAAACAAAAAGAAAGATGCTAAGTATATACTAAAATTTCTTTAACCTACCTACACAATTATCGCATAAGCTACAGTGCGAGGCTCTTGGTGGTCTAAATATCTTACAAGTAAAGCAATATTTTAACTTTACGGGCTGTCCTCGTACCAATACTTCTTTTGTTCTTGGAGGTGGTCTATATGTTTTAGAGTTACCATTATTTGGTACTTCTGTATCAGCACATGCAAAAGACATAGATAAGTAAATAATTAACAAAATATTCACACAAGCTGAACGTTATTAACAAGAAAAATATAAGTATCTATGACTACGTTAACTGATTGAGTCCTAGGAAAAGCAACAACATATTAATTTTTTACATTACATAAGTTTCAATAACACAACACTTTTTGATAAGAAATTTGAACAGTGCTATTTTGTTGCTTAGGACTCAAACAGTTAATATTTATATTTAGGATGTACAAAGCTATTATGCGAATATTTAGAATAATTCTGATATTATTCTGACAAATGAAAAACTTAATGAAATATATATTCACGTATGTTCATACTCATACCAATCTGTTTTTCTATATAAGCAGCCTCATCCGGTGTTGCTCTTGGAATAACACCGGGATCACTAAAGCTCGTTCGAAACAACGCAGACATTACAAATACGAATAATAATCCACCTATTACCGGGATTGCAGGTGTTATATGTACAGCCAAAAATGGACAACTGTAAAATAGAGATATTTAAAGAAAATACAACTAAATGACAACGACTAAAAGAATATAGTATCTCATTTTCAATAGACAACGTGCTGATCATAAATATTCTTGTTAATCTAAATATTCATCGCAATGCAAAACACATCAAATAGAAGAAAATAAAAAAAAAGGAAACTTACTCGAAAGCAAAGAACAATCCACTGGTACCAGCAACCAAACACACCGTAACATAGAAGACTCCTGTTTGGGGTGCAGTCATTACCCTGCCATCGCAACAAAATCTATTTCGACCAGGAAACAATTCCCATTTTCTAGTCACGTGAGGCATATTGATGGACGATAACTTGCACTCTAAATATCTTTGATATATACAAGCAAATACAGTTGAGATCTTTGTAAAAAGTTTATCACACACATTGAGTCTTCATAATAATGTAAAATATTAGTAAATGCACAACCATAGTTCATCTTGATTCTTGATAATTATGGATACTTTTGTCATTCAACGTTTGTCCCAACAAAACTGTAATAATGATAATATCATAAACATTTATAAATACATATATATATATATATATATATATATATATATATATATATATATATATATATATATATATATCTGAAGATTGACAATATTGTTAAAAAGATAAGAAACTGTCAAAAGAAAATACTAATTGATGTTTATCGTAAGTCGACTTATAAACAGAGTAGAAAAATATTTATTATTCGAACTTACGAGATGTATTATTTGACATTTAATCAGTCGGTTTACTCCAAAGGTAAAGCATAGTAGAATCAAAAACCTTCTGTCATCGGTCAACTTAACCTAATTACATCGTTCGTTAAATGCACACGTATTTGAAGTACGTTAAGATCCATGACGTTATCAAGAAAAATGACACATTTAAACTTTATTCGAAGAGGAGATCGTTTATAGGTTGTAGGTTGATTTATTTATATTCTTAATGACTGTGAAAATAATTTCTAAAATAGTAAAACATCACAATATTTTGTAAAAAAAAATAAGGAAGTTCGAGGAACACTTGTTATATCGATGAGATCACGCTCGAGGTACGATCGTCCGAGGAAGAATTAATGATCTATATTCGTAAAGTGGGTCGACTCACGACATGTCACGCGCAAAATCGTTGCGTATGTGCGTTACTAAATGATATATATAATTAATTATTGAAATAAATGTAGGTTAATCATAATGACATTATAATATTAGACTTAATAGTGCACGAAGGATAAGTTGACAAACTTGCAATTTTGTATTTGCGAAGCAAACAGATCCTTTCGTCATGATGTTTAATCAAATGTACACTGGCGCGCTCTACTGGAGCACTAAAAAGCGCCACGTGATATTTTCGCGCATCACGTGACTTGGCGGGCCGCACGGGGTAATCTCAAATTCGAATTATAATCGAATAAAAGATCGAAAAACAATAATTCGAGGATTTTTTGTTTTTATTTTCAAATGCTCATCGTGATTTATATCGTAATCATTAAACATCATGTTTTTAAACATTCCAATGAACTCTAATTGAATCTAAATCTAGAAATATGTAAGAATCAATTGAGATGTAGCAAAAACAAAGTATGTGCAATCGTTTAGAGTTTCAATTAATATTAATTTACACGTATTGAGTAGTTAGATTAAATATTAAACGCTAAGTCATAAACTCAATTGTAATATTTTGATCGATATCGATTATAGAAACGATATATATTGAATATCGAGTAAAAATTCATAAACATTGGAAGGATCGATATCGATCGGAGGGATCGATCGAAGATCGCAATCGATTGCAATCAAAAAAGAAGAGGAATTGTAAAAGATTTTGATAAAAAAATAAATACATATTGTTAATGATTTCAAGAATGGAGATAGAAGGAGGCTTTTAATAGAAAAGAAACGATTATTGCTTGTAACTGTAGTGATCGATCGTTGAACGTTAGTAGCGCGCGCGACTTATCGCCCTCCCATCCTTGCAAAATAGGTCGTCGACGCAATGCAGTATACACGTCGTAGGCGCGCATACCCCTTTTTCTCTCTGTCACACATACACACACACTCTCTCGTTTCTCTTTCCGCCTCTCTCTCTCTCTCTCTTTCTCTCTCATTCACTCTTTATCCATGCACGCACGGTAAAATCTTGAAAATCGAAGGATCGCACCGTGAACGCCATCTTTGCGGATGTCGAAGAAGAACGAAACGGCCGGAAGCCGACGATCACCGTGGCAACACTAAGAGAGAAAGAGAAGAAAAAAGATAAAAAGAGAAAGAGAGAGAGGGGCGGGGGAGAAAGAGAGAGAGAGAAGATCCACGTTTCGATCCCTAGCAGGACGCATCTGCACATATTTTCCGAAGAGAAACTCAAACGAAGGAAGGAAGGATAGAAGGAAGGATCGAAGACACACGGGGTATGGATTTTTATTTACTTCCTTTCTTTCTTCTATAATTTTTACTTTTTTTTAACATTTTATTTCTATAACGCTTTCATAAGATCGATATTAAGAGTTTTGGAATTGATCGGGTCTAAAGGTTTTTTTTTCGTCACACGTGGGATCACGATGTAAATAAAAATATAACCGATCGACGAACTAACGATCCTGATATCGTGAACGGATTATTTTTCATCGTAAATATCAAATAAAATATCTCTAAAATCTATAATTTAGAAGAAGTAGAAGAAGAAGAAAAGAAGAAGAAGAAGAAGAAGAATGTAGAAAGGAAAGAACTAGAAAGAACTAGAAAGAAATAGAAAGAAAGGTAGCAAGTAGTATGTTAAAGAAAGGAAGGGCCACAGGGTGAAAAAAGGTCGGAACTTGAGGAAACGGTTCGGAAGAAATTATTGGCGTAGATCATCGGGATCAACAGGCGTAGCGGGAAAAATCGCGATCGTCGTCGTCTTCGTCGCCACGTTTTCGTGGAAGATGAGTAGAAAGTGAAAGCACGAGAAAGAGAGAGAGAGAGGGAGGGAGTAAAAGGGTAAGAGGGAGAGAGATACTCGAGGTAGGGAAGAAAGGGATGGAACGATCGAGGGTAGTTGCGTAGTTAAGGGAAACCGGGATATGGCGATGGGCGAAGAAGAGAGAGTTTAGCGAAACGGAAAAGCTCACGAGGAATAAAATTCCTCGTCTTCTTCATCATCTTTGTCATAGTCGTAGTTGTCAAAGGAAGAGGAGGAAGAAGAAGGAAGACGTTCGCGCGCTTTCACGTATTTTCAAACACTTTCCTATCAAACGGGATGGTGTGTAATAGTAACAGTACTGCTAGTAGTGGTGGTGGTGGTGGTGGTGTTGAAATGGTAATGGTGGTAGTGCGAAGGTGATGGTACGGTTGGTGGTGGTAGCAGAAATCTCTTTCAAAAGGTAAAGAAAGAAAGGAAGATCCTAACAGAAAGAGGTAGAGAGAAAGAGAGGGAAGTGGGGCTACACAGAATGAGGAGAGGGAGAAATCAAAAGGGTGCGAGCGAGTAGAAGTTAAACTAGAGGGTAAGAGAGAGAATGAAAAATGGGGAAAGTAGGGGTAGTAGGGCGGAGGGACAGGGCGTTCAGAACATGAATCGTGGAGCGGGCGGATGGACGGACGGACGCAAACGCTGAAATCAGCTCGGCCGATCGATACGATAAATGGATGCGTGCGATTGGTAGCCAGGAAAATCGATGACGAACGGCGAATACATACCGGGGTACTACTGTATATACATAGATAGAGTCTCACAGAGGAAAAGAGAGAAAGAGAAAGGTATACATATATATATACAGGGAAGAGGGAGAATCTAACTAGCTCGGCGAAAACGGCCGCCGTTGCTATTTCCACCACCTCCATCACCACCATCAGCAGCAGCAGCAGCAGTAACAGCAGCAGCAGCAACACCACTACTACCACCACTACTACTACCACCAACAGCAGCAGCAGGAGAATCGCGGGTTCTGACATTGCCATCACCATCAGCATTGCCATCGTCGGCGCAGCTATTGCCGCCGTTTCCGCCGCCGCCGTTATTGCCGCCGCTGCCGGTGGCGGCGGTGAGGATGGAGGAGCAAAGACCGAAATATCGATTTTTAGGCCCCTACGCGGCGCGGTTCGATGCTCATATCTGCCCCCGTCTACCCCCCCGGCCGTGCGACCGCGCCGTCGAGGAGAGCGGCCGAGGGAGATAGAAAGAGAGAACGAGAAAGAAGGCACCTTTCAAAACACCAACGACGACGACGACGACGACTACGACTACGACACGACTACGACGTTGACTACGACGTTGACGACGACGACGACGACGACGACGACAACGACGACGACGGTTACGACGCGACGACTAGGAGGAGGAGGACGCGCGCGAGATACAACGAGGTGGTTGGTGGTTCGCGGTGATTGTTAGATCCCAGAAAACGACCCACGACACTACTACTCTACTACTACTACTATTACTACTACTACTCTACTATCTACCTACCTACCGATCGCTTAATATTTATCGTGACCGGGAAATAATATTAAAGGCATTTCAACGACGTAGACGACGCGGACCTCATCTTTTAACGTCTCTTTCGCGATCATCCTAGTGTATTGTTGTGTGTACGAGGGAGTTACATTCGATAAATAAAGGGAGTGAAATAGATATTTCTTTCTCTCTCTTGTCACTCATTTACTTTCTCTATCTTCGGCCAATGTTGTCAGGTAACGGACGCGTTCGTTATTCTTATTTGAATATGATAGCAAGACGCTATCGCTTATCCATATTTTCTTT
Source organism: Polistes dominula (assembly GCF_049000335.1). Lineage (NCBI taxonomy): Eukaryota > Metazoa > Arthropoda > Insecta > Hymenoptera > Vespidae > Polistes > Polistes dominula. The sequence goes on from NW_028300963.1 coordinate 2,070,781, forward strand.
CTTTTTTTCTTTTTCTTCTTTTTTATGATTATTACATTTGTCCATATTCTAATCCTCTTCCATTCTTCTTCTTATTTTTCTTCCTCTTCTTTTTATTATTATTATTATTATTAAATAACATCGCGAGTGTGCACCCTTCGTTCCTTTTGGTGATGAATAATTAAAATATCAACGTGATGATGATCGACGAACCGCGTGCTGTTTTGTTCCTGTATCTGTTATTGATGATTTTCATAATCCTCCTAGAAGAAAGAAGGAAAAACGTGTTAATTAACGATGATATATAGTTGAAAAGAAGAAGAATATGAAGGGTGAAAACTCGTGAGGGTGGTGTTTGCAAAGAGCGAGTGGGCGAAAGAGAGAGGGAAACGTAATTCATCCTTGATCGTTCGCGTGACTCTGTCATGTCAGCGCCAAAGTTGTAAATTTGATTACGCGCCTTGCATATAATTTCAATTCTTTAAGAAATATCAGCGTGTAAAAAATACAAGTGAAAGAGAAACTGAAAAAAAGATCAAACGAGAAGAATATCATCATCATCATCATCATCGTTTCTTTGTTCAACCGCGATGATTGTCCTATTTTTTTTGGTTTAAATTCTTGATCATTCGTCAGGGATATAAACATTTTCTTGTTCATTGATTTTTTCTTGTTTGTTGTTCTTTTCTTTCCACGTAAAATGAAGTGAAACATAGAAAAAAGCCACGAGGATTTAATTGTTTCTTTTCTTGTTGCGTGGTGTGTTTAAAAATCCTGTGAGATCTGTTCTCTCAACGATGATGACGTAGGATCGTTTAGCGTCGCGCCAGCAGCAACATACACACACAGACACGTTCTCTCTCTCTCTTTCTCTCTCTTCATTTATCTTTCGATAACGATTATTTAGTTGGACAAAGGTTGTGTCGTCGTACGATCGATATATTAGACACTAGGATCGACGCTAGAGAGTTTGTATGGATCGTGACCATGAGGACGTCTTTTTGTGCGTGGCAGTACGCGTTTGCAAACGATTCGATTAAACAGTGACAATAAAATTCGAATCTAATTCATGTTTTTTATCAATTTAATTATTTAGATTTTCTAAGAAAATCTCTCTTAAAAAAGAAACAGAGTGCGTGTGTAAAAGGGGTGTGCAACAGGCGTCTTATTTTCACGAATCTAAAAAATTAAAATATAAGAATATAAATAAATTTGAACTAAGTAATCAAATAGTTCAACGTTTTAGCTAAATTAGTCTTACTTTTGTATGTTAAAGAAAAAATGTCAATCGCTGCTTCGGAGAATTATCAACTAAAATGGCATAGCTACGGAGCACATCTTCATAGCTCCGTAGCGACCCTACTTCAATCGGAATCCTTTGCGGATGTTCTTCTGGCAACGTCCTGCGGCCGACACGTGGCGGCACATCGATTTGTCCTTGCAGCATGTTCTTCTTATTTAAGTCACATCTTTCAAACATGTCATTTTGCGGCCAATTCGAATGCCCAAACTATCGTGGTAAGTTCATTTCTTTTATATCAACTAATAACAATAATAATAATAATATATAATTTCAATACATGTTTAATGATAAAAATAATATTTGTGTTAGTATATGTGTTTATATATTTAAAAAAAATGATATTACATGGATGCAACGTAATCTGTGGTCGTTTTGAAAAGCGATCTTAGGCGTGACTTAAGCACATTTCACCTCGATGAGATTTTATCGATCCCACTTGCAGAGAACTTAAATGGGATCGTACGATCTCAGTGGTGTTGTAGGTGGAAGGTCGTCCAATACTCGTTCACGTGTCTTCTTCGATGATTTTAGGTATTGCCAACGGAGATCGGATACCGTACATTGAAGATTCTTATACAGTACATGTACAGTGGAGAGGCAACTGTAACGAACGATCAATTGGAAGGAGTATTAAGGGCTGGTGATATATTGAGAGTACGTGGATTATGGAAATCCAATTCGGGTAGTAAAAAGGAGAACATACAGTCAAACAATCAAAAGGTCGAACGTGATAAAAAGGAACAAGCACCTTTGACCGGACAAATTCAAAAGATCAAATTGGTACAGCCTAGTACAGAAAAGATCGTTGAAAACGTCCAACAACCGGCGACAACGCAGAACAACGTTCAAACTCAAAAGTCCGTAGAAAGGAAGAATGTGGAAAAGGTTGAGGAAAAATCTATCGAACCTGAAACTAAAAAGGTCTTGGAAGAAAACAAGAATAATGAACAGAACAAGAATAAAGAAAATCTCGAGGCTAATAGGAAAACTAGAAAGAACGTTAGCAGTGACGTCGAATCTAACAAATCGAGAAGCGAAGGTGGTGAAAATGTAAGATACCTTTTTTTGTTTATTTTATCTAATTTTTATCTTCTTAAGTAATTCTTAAATATATATATTCTTTTTTTTTCTCTCTCTCTCTCTCTCTTTCTTTCTCTCTTTCTCTATCTTTTTTCCAACCCCTTGCACATAGGCGGAATTAAATTTAGAACTGTTAGTGAAGGACGAGCCGATCGATTGGGTGGAAAGTATCGATCCATCCGAATCCCTGACGATAGACCATGAGATCGATATCAAACCGGTACGTAATCCAAAGTATTATTAATCTAGATCTTTAAAGAAAACATTAAAATGTGTATAAATTTATGATGATGATAATGATGATGGTACCTTTGTAGGAAATCGTACACAGTGCCGACGAGGATGGTGATTTGGAAGAGGAAGAGTATACTCCTTTGACCTGCGATATGTGCAGTCAAACTTTTAACAGGCCATCGGATTGGGTCAGACACATAGAATTCACGCATGCCGACATGACTGAGAACAGAAGAAAAAAGAGGAAGGTAAATTAAAGATATTCATAAGATAAAACATATAATATGCAAAAATACACTGATGTATAATTGTTTTTTTATTTGTAGGGTGACGTGGACGACGACAGTAAAGAATTTCCACCGTTAAAGTGCGACCTTTGCGGGAATATGTATCCAACACCTCAGGAATGGGTACGTCACATACAAACAGAACACACGGAAGAACAATTAGCCTTGATGAACAACTCGACACCTCCTAAACCAAAAAGGGTACACAGTCATCAAAAATTATGCAATATTTGTCAAAAAGTATTTCCAAGTCACGCATCCATGGTAATACATCAAAGAACGCATACGGGAGAGAGACCTTTTCTTTGTTCCTATTGTAAAAAAGGCTTTAACGTAAAAAGTAATTTGCTGAGGCATTTAAGGACGCTTCATGACAAATTCGTACATCCCAGCTTGTATGGGAGTAACGGTAACAAAAATGGCTAAATCATTTCTCTCTATTAAATCTTAATAATAAGAAATCAACAAGAGAGAGAGAGAGAGAGAGAGAGAGAGAGAGAGAGAGAGAGAGATAATACAAAGAGAAACGAAAAAAAAAAACAAGACGAAAGAAAATAAATTAAAAAAAAAACACACACTTTTTTTTATTTTAATCTCAATTTTAAAAGAGCGCGATGATGACCGCATTTACAATATATTCATTATTACGTCGACGTAAAATGAAACAAAAAAAAAAAACAAAAAAAGAAAAGACAATTTTATTCGTATGAAAAGTATAACGAAAGATCAATTTGATCGATGAAACAATAATCCGTTTGAATATGTGAATAAAGGGTGTATCCTTAAAACTAGATAATTAAGAAAATAATTCTCTCCCTATTATCAGTTTGAAATTCGGTGAAATAATCAATTAGCGATGACATTCTTGTATTTATCGTAATAAATACTTAGTGATCATCTTTACATATTCGAAATGTTAATTGTAAGGGAAGGGAGGGGGGTCTCTCTCGAAAAAAAAAAGGATTAAATTACGAACAGTTTTTTTGTAAACGAAGAAGCAATATGATGAGGGCTTTAGAACCAAAGAGGCTGATTAATATTGCCAAAGTATCTTTTTCTTATTTTTTTTTCTTTTCTTTTATTGCTACTTCGATTCTTTTTCACGTACACCGAAAATCTATATTTAGTTTGGTATATTAGAAACTTCGTTCTAATAAAAAAGGGTGCATGAATAAGAGGCAAGATGAACGATTTTATCAAATATATAGAGGTCTTCGCAAGAGAGAAAGAAAATGAAAGAGTAAGGAGAGAACGAGCGAGAGAACGAGAATACTTGCGTGTAAAATAATTCATAATATAAATCAACGTTTAATGATTAATATTTATTTACTTAGTAATTATACGAGAATCTAAATTATGTAAGATTTAATTGTATACTTCTAGGCTATTCCATCCATGGTAGCCCTCTTATTCCCACAGCTCGTAAAGCTGATTATGTATTTTTATATTAAAGTAGCTTATACACGAAAAAAAAGGTATAAGATATAAGACATTAGGGATAAGTGAAACTTGAAATTTTCATTAGATTATTAGGATGTAAGAATAACGCATAATAATTCAAAATTTATCAAAAACAAATTTTGAAAATATATTGAGTTCTTCTTACATGTATACATAAAAGTGCGACATTATCAAAAGTGGTCACAGTTTACTACAAAAGAAAAAGAAAAAAGAAATAAATAAAAAGAAAAACCGAGTTAATTATATAATACGAAAAACCTGATGAAAGAATGACATCATTTTATCTTGTTAATCATTACACAATTATATCGTGTCACTTTTTGAACTATGAACTTTTTTTTAGTGTCAATTCTAATATTGCGCTAAACCACAACACACTGTGACAAGCCAAATGATTTTTAAATGTAAAATTTAAATAATATACTATCTTCAAAGTATTTTTTAACTTTGCCTTGATTGTACCTCAATATATATTATATTATATTATATTATATTATATTATAATAGAGCATACACATTTCACTTTTTTTATTATCAAAAATACGTATATGTTATTATTATCATCATATCTTCATCATTATCATCATTAACATTATCATCATCAATTTTCGTATTAAAAATTAAAATATTATTATCCGATATATTTTATATATATATATATAGTAAACGAAAAAATTTATGAAGCTACAAAAATAAATACAATGACGATAATATATAGGTACCATGTCAGAAGTTGGAAAAAAGAGAAAAAAAAAAGGAAAAACAAATACACAACAAATATCAAGCTATGTAAAAAAGGAAGAACCATTATCATTGTGATAATTACAGGCATGTACAAAATAGAATAATATGACAGGTTTTTTTTTTTTTTTTGGTGGGGTTTTTCTTAATTATCATCCTCGTCGATCTTAGGTGCCAGGTAATACCTAATGTGACCAATCTCTCCAATCTTATATTCGCATACTAATGGAACGTCACTAGACATCGAAAGTTGTACTTGTGCGCATAAAGGACTCGCCTTTATGAAGCAGTTTAAATAACGACAAGCAAATGTTAACTTAACCGGTTCTTGCATGTTAACTATTACTGCATCTTCTTCTTTATCTGCCTCCGCAGTTTGTGCGAGTTTGACATTAGCTAAAACATAATTGAAGAAACATTAATTATATATATATGGCATGGTACATTTATTGCATGTGTCATTGAAGCTTTAATCATAGACATTTTTTCTCTCTTTTATAAAATATTTATATAAATATTATCTATTTCTTCTTATTAATTAAGGTGATGAAAATAGCAAGAGAATCTTGAATGTGTACTATCAGACAAATCATCGGAGTTCAGATATTAAGATAGTACTGTGAATTGGTAATTACCTCATTAAAAAATAGAATATATATATATATATAGTATATTGAGAATAGTACATGCAATTTATATATACATATACGATGAGAATGCACTGTTATAATAAGTCACAAAATACAAACCTGTTCCATGATCCCCAGACGCTGTAAACTTAATACCTTCTTTAGAGCAGGCAAATGTTATCGATTCCCCAAATTGACTCAAATCTCTACAGATACGAGCAAATTCCTGGGAAGGCATCTTGACTACGCAAGAGTAATTTGTTTCCTGTAATATTTTACAATAAAAGAAAAATCAAATATGACAAGAAATACAAATAATACATGTATAAATATTGAAAGCATTTAACTTACAGGAATACCAAGATGTTCTTGGTCCATATTAATAAGTTTCATTTCATATTCAGCAAGTTTTTCTTTGCTTGGTGACTCAAAAACAAAAGCAATGACTTCTGGGTTGTCCCAAGCTCTCAATGTTACAGTATCTTCTGTACCAGCGCATTTTAATATCTTGGACATTCTACAAAAAATATAATTTAATATAATTAGAGAAATATAAATAATCGGATAAAATATATTATATTAGTATCTCAAAGAGAACAACAAACAAAACAAAAAAATAAGAACAAAGAACAACAAATCTAATTTTGACTATGATTACTAGAATAACCTTTAAAGAAAAGAAAGAACAAAAAATGAATCGTCTTACGTTGCAATGCTCATTCCCATGGACAAATTTCTGTCGCATCTGTATTTATCAAAACCATCACTTCTTAAATTAAGTGAAACCAAAGAAACGTGAGCATTGTCCATAGCTTGTACTTGAATTCCAGAGTCAGAACATTCAAATGTTGCTTCAGATAAAAGATCCTTTACAGCGTCCAACACCTTCTTCAGGATCGCACTTTGTACTAAACGTGCTTCGAACATATTGATTAGAAATAAATTGATTCAACTTAAATGAATTTCAAATGAAATTAATATCGTAATCTAATGCAACAAGTGCAACGCTGCAGAGATGCTCAATAAAGTAGACGTTACCCGCGCATTTACTTTTGTTTTATTCGAAAGGAAGTAGATGGCGCTTCGATATTACGGAGATGACGTTTCTCTCGAACTAGAAAAAATATAAATGTCTTAATAAACTTTCGTATAGTTTTAAAAATAACGTTAGATACGAAGAATGAATAAAACATTGAAAATAAAAAATATAATAGAAATTTATTTACAATAATAATTGCAATAATGATATATACCTGGTAATATTTTTTTTTATAGGTTAAAGTTTATATTTTTCTTCATGCGGGATAAGAATTATACACTTTTAATTGTCATACAGATCTTTGTATTAAATGAATAAATAATGAAATAATATAATATAATATTTCGTTAGAGATTTTATATGTAAAAATATATTCGCTAATGGAAGATGACATAAACTATTGGTAACTTGTAATTGTTAAATAAACTATTTCCAATGAACTCTTATTCATATATCACGATTTCATTGTTATCCTATCGTATTCTAATCGTTCATAAGAATACGAAGCTGCACTTATTTGCAATTGTATTAGAATTATTTGTATGTGTAGATAGAAATAATTCTATAACAATTTTGATTTATCGATGTGCATAAGTAAATCCGGCACAATTGCTTTTTCCTTAGTAATTAAAAACTTATTTACAGAGAAAAGAACAATTTCTTAAAACGATTAAAATCGGTAGTATATAATACTAAGTCCTTTGTATAAAATAAAATGTGTTCATATGATTACTTCTTTTCTTTTTTTTCTTTTTTTTTCTTTTAAAATTGTACTAATTCGGTAACATGATATTGTTTCATGCAGGTAATTGAACTTAAAAATAATTGGATTAAAACTTATACGAAAACTTATGTAAATATAATGATTCACTTAATCTATTCATATTGTACTCTTAAATAAATGCAGTCTCACCTGTTACGTTTTATAATTACTGATATTTACATACGATATTTTTAAGGATGGTTTTGCAAAATTGTTTTATCGGAAGGATCAATAAGTAATGGTTTTATTATTTTTTACCCCTATTAAAACCCAATATTACTTGTTATATTTTCCAGTTCGTTAAACATTTGATCCAGATGCTGAAGTCAAAAGAAATGATTATTTACAAAATAATTTACATATATATATATTTAGATATATTATTGCGTATACTTACATCAGATGGTTCTGTATCTTTTAAAACATGTTGCTGTTTAACATTTAATAAATTAATATTATCTTCGTCATCTTCGTCTTCTTCATTATCATTATCGTCGTCTTCTTCATTATCGTTATCGTCTTCATCATCATCATCGTCGTCGTTGTCGTCGTCATCGTCATCATCTATATCTTGTTCATCTTCGTCATCATCGTCCTCTTCTTCACCGGTCATGTATAAGTCTTCATAATCTTCTGGTTCTAATTTAAACTCCGTTAACAATGTTTCTGGCACTTTTTCTGTTTCTGACGGACACGGAGGGGTTATCTCAGAAGCCGAAAGTATTTGAGGTGGTTGCTCTGGCTACAACAATTAATCGACAATTTATTAATATAATTCTTAACAAAATTAGATTGTTAATTAATAATATGACACATACCTGTGCTTGTTGTTGCGCCGTTTTAACAGACGTTACAGATTCAGATACTTGAGAAGATTGTACATTAATATTTTGTTGTTGAGTTTGACTATTTTGTTTACCCTGTGTATTATTATTATCTTGTAATCTATGCTCTCCATTAGTATCTAGCTGTTGTGTTGATTTCTTTTCGTTATTGTTTTCTTTTTGTTCTTTTGTTTTTGATGTTTTGCTTGGCTCTTCTTCTACTTTCTTTACATTTAGTTTAGGTTCTCCCGAAAGACATGTATTTCCACGTTGTCTTCGGAATCTTACAATAATACTTCTTGTATCCCACATTAAGTTGTGTGTCTGTTTATAAGCAGCTATCGATTCATCTACAGAATTATATCTTACAAATGCATATCTGAAAAACAACCAAGAGAACAATTAATTATTTAATATGAAATACTATATATACATATATACACTTTATATTTACCGTGTATTTCTCATTTTTTGCGCATAACCAACATCTACCCTAGAAGCTGTTGGAAACTTGCTTTTGACTTCACTAACATTAACAGTTTCTGGTAAATTTCCTACGTATAAAATATAGGGATCTATTTCTTCAAGCATTGGATTATCTTCATCTCGCAAAGATTTTCTCTCCACTTTCAAATAACCAATGCCAAAAGGAATCTTTTCTAACTCTTTAATAGCTTCATCAATATTAACATTTTCAGCCATCTGAATAAAACAATATCTAGGGCCACTAGGACTTTGAAAATGAATATTTTGTATACCAGGATGAAATTCTCTAACAATATCTTTATTAAGATCAGGATCTGGAAATTTAATAATCAAACTCCTTGCTTTAACTGTCTTATTGTATTCTGTTTCAATTTTTAAAGCTCTCTCAGCATCTTCCCGATTCCATGGTCGACTGGGGTAACTTAGCGACATAGATTTTCTCTGTTTATTATTTTTAACAACTACCTCTTCCTAAAATAGAATTTAATGTATAATCATATCGTAAAAATATCTATCATAAATAAAGCTAATAAAACATACCACTACAATTTTAACATTCTGATCTCCTTTTTCTTCTCGATGTTTGGCAGTTACAATACCTTGGGTTATGGGAGTTACGGGATGATTGGAAAGAGGAACAGGCATATGATTCATAATAGCATCGTTTGGCGTTGCATTATAATTGTTTCTTTGCCATTCTAAACCGAGACCACCTGTTAACGGTGAGCCTAAATAAGAAGCTTGATCGAATTGTCCTTGTGGTTGACCAAAATGTGATAGTCTTCTATTCCTTCGATGAAAGTTATTTCTCTGCATATACATGTTATTTCTATTGTGAGGATACCTTTCTCTTCCCATGTAGTTACCTCTCAGGACAATTTCCCTTTGAACATGTTGAATTTCTCTTTGAGGTAAGGGCGTTGTTATCCATGACCAATGCGTGGGTGCTTGAGTCCATGTTTGAATTGGCGTAACTTGAGAAGGCACTGGTCCAAAGACATGAGGCGGAGGTGGGATTCCGCTTGGTGGTGGAGGCATTGGAGGTAATGGTGGTTGACCTGGTAAAGGTTGAGGAATGGAAGTAGACGGTGATGTAGTCGATGAGGAATAATTTGTATATGTTGTTCCTTCATATTTAATTGCAACAGGCTCTTGTTTAACAAATCTTTTAGAATCCCCATTTTCTTCTCCTATCTGTAAAGAATACTATTTATATTTATGTCATTAATATGACATGAAATATTTATTACAATATAAAAATATATATAAAAAAAATAAAAAAATAAAAAAATTAATATACGATTCAACATTGTTCGTAATATAAAATTATCCTATTGATTTATTGACACAAGATCTTTATAAATTTAAAAAAGAGAGAGAGAGAGAGAGAGATTGTAAATAAAACATATTGCTTGCATTGGTTAGTTAGCTAGCCTTAAATAAAGAGGGGACGCACATATGATCACAAAAAACAATTAATATCAAATATTATAAATCATTACAAATATTTACCGATCGTTTCATTCTGTGGCTGTATTTTCTTTGTCTTCTTTTATTTTTTTCCCTTTCGTTCACCAAAAGATATTATATCTATATTAAAAACATTATTATTTAACACAAACACGTTTTATGAGGAATGGCCTGTGGAACAAATGAGAAAATGTGTTGCATATACAGGGGTACCAACCCCTAATAATATACACTATAATCAAGGGTTAATATGTGCGTTCCAAAAAAAAAAGAGAAATATTAATTTCTAGAAAAAAAATTATTTTAAAATATAACAAATGGTAATCGATAAAGCACGTGAAAATTATTTTTATCTTACAGTTGATTTCTTTCGCAATTGTATTCAAATAAATAATTTTATTCATAAAAATTATGCACTTCTTATGCATATTTATGCAATCGAATATTGTTATCAAAATTAATAATAAAAAAATGATGTGTCAATATATATATGCAATAATTTTTCTTATCTCATATTATGATTTATATATCCTTATTTGTTTATCTTCCTTACTTTAGTTTTTTAAATGCCCGCTTAAAATGTGGCGCCAAAATCACATCGAAATGTCGGATTTAAAATGACTAATAGTATTAAAGAATTAAAGTGACATCAGTATTTTTCATTTTATTAATTACCATCAGTACATTAAGGTTTTATAGTATTATTGAAAATATTTATCTATTTTAATGAAATCAAATATTTCACATTATCTATTTTTAAGATACATAGATAAGATATATACTTTCTACAAATTGTTCATTTGATTAGCTAGTTACTATACTCAGTTATCTTTGTTACGTTACTTGTATATTCATATGAATCGTCATGATTCTTGAACTAATCAACATAAAGCCTCAACGATAAATGAAAGTCAAATGCAATAATAAGTAGATAACATAAGTGCAGCAATAAATTAAATTCTTTCTTATTTTTTTAACTTAACTGACTTCATTTTACTAATTTCAACGATAAGACATTATTTATATTCAATTTCCGGTTCTGTGGCAGCAAAAGTATTACAGTATATATATATATATATACGTTTAATACGCAATATTGCTTACTTCTTGGACAAATATTATTAATAAGATTTTTTAAGAATACAATTAATTGCTTATACCGAAACAAGATAACTTTTTAATTTATTTTTTCCTTGTTGTCGAAATAATTTTGGTAACTTTTTTATACAGTTAATGAATATATTGTGTGGTAATTTTTACTTTAATATACCGTTTTCATCTATTCAGTGATAATACTACTGTCTCTAAATAACACACATTTGTACTTTGAACTTTAAAAATATTTCATTTCATCGTATATATAATTGTTGGTGATAAAGAGTTTTTAAAAGCCAACCTAACGTTTCAAGCGATTAATTTTCAGTAAGTGAACAAAAACTGTAAACGTCAAAATGTTGCTCAAAAAGGTGAATTTCAACATATTCAAATACATTTTTATTAATTTTATCTGTTTTTTTTTTTTTTTAAATATATTTCCCTTTTAAACTGTAAACGTCTGACATTTTTCTTTTTACAATATTGTTGAATTCATTTTCATTTCTAGATATTTAACAATGCCACTCTATATCCTAAAATAATCAGAGCATTTTCCATTAAAACTGAACCTTTGGTGTCGGAAGGTGGTAATGGTTTTAACTTTGGTAAGTATGTTTGTCAAAGAGAAACATTTTTTAAAACTGATATTGCATTAGGTTTAATTAATCATTTTATTTATTTATGTGTTCAGCGTTAAATGATACGCAAAAAGAGATGCAAGAATTGGCACGCAAATTTACCAGAGAAGAAATTATACCCGTGGCTGCTAAGTACGATAAAACTGGAGAATATCCATGGGATATTGTTAAAAAAGCTTGGAGTTTAGGATTGTTAAATGGTCATATTCCACATGACCTTGGTATGCTTTTATGTTATTGTAATACATGAATAGTTATTAAAGTTATTATAATATATTGTTTACATTTAATTTAATTTGATATATAATTGGCGTATTTAGGTGGTTTGGAACAAAATATTTTTGATGGTTGCCTAATAGTAGAAGAAATTTCTTATGGTTGCTCAGGTATAGCAACTGCGATAGAAACTACTAGTCTTGGGGTATATAAGTATTGTAGATATTTTCTATATATGTATTATAATTGATGGTGCAAGTAAGCAGATCTTCATTCTACATGGAAAAATGAGTTAAAAGTAGAGAATATAAAGTTTGTTTATATAATTCTTTTTATTTTGGAGTTTATATTTATCAAGTAAACATGCACACTTGTACCATTAATTATAGGACACCTTGTATATTAAAGATATTACAAGTTATTGATATAGATAATTATTTATTTCATATTTATTTAAAAATAGCAAACCCCAGTAATTGTAGCAGGAAATAAGGAACAACAGAAAAAATATCTTGGTAGACTTATGGAAGAACCTCTTGTGGCTGTAAGTAAAACAATGTAACATGATATATTTTATCGTCTTAATATTTTTGTCTACACGTTTAATGTTTCTAGGCCCTTTGTGTTACTGAACCTAGTGCTGGATCCGATGTAGCAGGTATAAAAACTAGAGCTGTAAAGAAAGGGAATGAATGGATACTTAATGGTACCAAAATGTGGATTACCAACGGTGGTGTTGCAAATTGGTATTTTTTAAACTATTAAAAATATAAATATATGTATATATATGCATAAAGTAAGCATGCATCGTTTATATTAGGTACTATGTATTAGCGAGAACAAATCCTGATCCAAATGCTCCACCTAGCAAAGCTTTTACAGGATTTATTGTTGAACGTTCTTTCGATGGTGTAACTCCAGGTCGTAAGGTAAGTTTTTTAAAGACGTTACTTTTAATAATCACGCATTAAATTATATATTTATTAGAAAATTTCTTCTAAAGGAAATAAATATGGGACAACGAGCTTCCGATACAAGGATGATTACGTTTGAGGATGTTCGTGTACCGGAGGAAAACGTATTGCTAGGAGAAGGAGCTGGTTTTAAAATTACAATGAAAACTTTTGACAGAACACGTCCACCGGTAATATATACACACACACATGCGTGCACGCGTCTATACGTATACAATTATATATACAAATAGTAAAGGTGTTTTATGTATTGAAAGAAATTAACATATATTTATGATTAAACAGGTCGCAGCTTTGGCTACTGGAGTAGCACAAAGAGCTTTAGACGAAGCTACTAAGTATGCATTGGAACGAAAAACTTTTAACAAACCAATAGCTGAACATCAAGCTGTAGCATTTATGATCGCTGATATGGTTATTGGAGTCGAAACGTCTCGTCTCTCTTGGATGAAGGCAGCTTGGGCAATGGACTTAGGTTTGCCAAACGCTTCAGTTTATTCTAGCATCGCCAAATGTTATGCCGCCGATCTAGCTAACAAATCTGCTACCGATGCCGTTCAGGTAACTTGAAATCTTATTTTAATTATGTGTATATTATAAATCAAAACATATAATAATGTATAATACGAATTTGAACAGGTGTTTGGCGGTGCTGGATTTAATACGGAATATCCAGTGGAAAAATTAATGAGAGACGCCAAGATTTTCCAAATTTATGAAGGTACATCACAAATTCAAAGATTGATCATATCCAAAAACCACTTTGGTAAAGCTATGAAAAAATCATAAACAAAAGAAGAAAACGAAGAAATATTATTATTATTATTAGGAAGATTGGAAAATAATATATTTTTCTAAAATTGTTATTGTATAGCACTATATATATATATATATATACGTTAATTGTGAAAGAATTTTTATAAATATATATACATTTATATAACAATATCTTTGGAATAAAATATTATAGGAAAAAATAAATGAACATCAGTCGAAAAAAGGGGGGAAAGAAATATTTAAAATATAATTTGAATTTGGCGGTCGGGTTTTACAGATGGCGCAAGTAACGTTGCACGAAAGCGTTAGTCAAGTGCAATGTTCAATGAAAACGGATTACATCGTATTACGTCCGTCAAGCCATAGTTTTTACGCGGTTATATTTGGTGAAGTCGTGCGCGACGAGTTATGCAACGTTCGGTGTAAAAAGTCTTGTCGATAGGGCACTCGGATATCGTGACACCTGACCTACTTAGACAAAGCGGCTGTTTCTCTTGGAGAGCCATAACTCGAGGAGCTTGGAAAACGCTAAGGATACACGTTCAACGGCCTATCAATTCGAGGATTTGAAATCCTTAGGGGCACCAGGAAACATCGAACTAATCTTTCGCAAATTGCGTCTTTTCATATCACGTTCGAAGTTCAGTGCCGTCGTTAGGGATCACCGGCGCCCGGATAAGTTTAACTACACTCGGTCTAATTAATTTCTCTCTCTCTCTCCCTCGTTTTGCTTTTTTATTCCCCTCTTGATCCCACACAAGTTATATATATATATATATATTGTATATATATATATATATATACACACACATGCATAGTAAAGTCTATCTAACAACTAATAATGCTTTTTAAATGGAATGAAAATTAGATGAAAAAGAAAACTTTCGTTCTCGATTAATACTATATACAAGTAGTAAGCAGACCGAGTAAGCAAGAGAGACTATCCTCACGACACAGAATCGCACGAGCAACAAGGTAGGTAGTCGGTTTACGGTTTCTCCGTCTCTCTTTGTACTCTATATGCCGATGGTTTTCCCTTTCGTTACGCACTACCGTAACCATGTATTGCGGAACCGCGAGCAAATTGGCTAACCTATTGGCAAGAATAATTTTCTGAACGAATTCAAAGAAATTTGACTCGTGTACGATACCAACTGCAGAACGAATCCTTTTAAACAAGCATAGATCGATCACGCGAACGATTGGTAATCGATAGAAAGGGAAAGTAATAATACTTGGATTATTTGTAGTAATTGGTTGGATAAAAGCTAAAAGAAAGAGAGTTATAAAAGGAATTAAATGATAAAGGTAACGATGATGATAATGATGTTGTTGGTTGAAACTAAGTCGAGGCACTTGACGGCTGTTAAGAGCGCCCCTAAGATAAATCCGTTTAAAGGGTACGGGCCTGTAGGTCGGTCGCGCTGTCAGAAGAGCGCGACGGTGCGCCGGACGCTCGCTTGACTAAGGGAGTGCCCGTCCCGATGCAAAGTGTAAGTGAAGTGGCCTACAGACCTACATTTCTCTAACGTTCCATTTTTTCAAGTTGGCCGAACAGGAGGTTAAGAATTCGCGCGGGTCACCATTTTATACGGACGCGTGCGATGTCTCCGTTGTGTGATACGTCGATCGGCTCTCGATAGATAGATAAAGAGAGAGAGAGAGTGAGAGAAAGAGAGAGAGAGAGCGCGAACAAGAGAAAAAACAAAAAAAAGAAAGAGAGAGAGAGAGAGAGAGAGGACACGGTGTAGCAGTTTCTTCTTTCGCCGTGGTACGTTCTGTCGGTGCTGCCGGGCGGCGCGGGGACAATTCAAAGAAAGAACGAGAGAAGGAACTAGCGAGAGCGAGAGTGAGAGCGAGAGTGACGACAAGGAGCGCGCGCGTCATTCAACCAGAAAGAGAAAGAACGAGACACACACACGGGTCGGCGGTGAGACGTAGAGGAGAAAAGTCGTGCGCGCGCGGGCGCGCTGCAATAAAAGAAAGAGAGAGTGAGTGAGAGAGAGAGAGGGAGAGGGTTAGAGAGGGAATAAACCGGTGTGCGAGAGAGCGAAAAGAGAGAAATAGATGCGCGTGTAGGTGCTCTTTTGAGAGCGAGAGCGCGCGCGCGCGCGCTCCAACTAAAAAGTGGGAGAGAGAGAAAGAAAACGAACGAAAGAGCGAACGAGATAGAAATAAATAAAGAAACAGAAAGAGAGAGAAAGAGAGAAGGCAGAAAATAAAAAGAAAAGAAAAGAAAAGAAAAGAGCAAGTGCTTGCGTGCGTGCGTCCAACGTGCGTACGTACGTGCGTATGTGCGTCCTCCGTGCGTGCGTGCGTGCGTACGGTGGTGGAGAAGGCGAAGAAGAAGAGAAAAAGAAGAAAAGAAGAAAAAGAAGAAGAAGAAGACGAAGAAGAAGGTGTCTTTGAAGGGGGAGGGTGCCTCGTTCGTTCGTTCGTTCGTTCGTTCCGTTCGTCTGTCCCGCCGTCCATCTGTCCGTTTGCCTGTCCGTCGTTCCCTCGTTCATAGGAATGCACGACGGTCGAATGGCTACAGGTTCAGGGGAAGGTAGTAGGGCCGCCGGAGGGGGGCCCGTACCACCTCTGGAAAACAATTCAACTGCGACAACTACCCTTACGGAATCGTCCACCTCCTCCCCACCCTCGGTTGCTCCCTCTTCTTCTTCCTCTACCTCATCTTCTAGCTCCTCCTCGTCCACTGCGAATACCCCTGCCGCGATCTTGACGGAGAATCACGCGAATGTTACGAGTAATTTGCCATTGACCACGGGATCCCAACAACCTCAACAAACTATTCATCAACAACAACAACAACAATCGCAACAAGAACAACAACAACAACAGCAAGATCAACAACAGCAGCAATCGTGTATCAGGCTCGATCTGCTCGACGATTTATCCGGCAATGATGCTTCAGGTACGATCACGCATTGATTCAGCACTCCACTTTAAATGCTCTCTTTTTTTTTCTCTCAGTTTTTTTTTTCCTTTCTACTAGCTTTTCTTTTTCTTCTATTGCTTGTGCTTTTGTTCAACCCTTTTTCTTTATTCTATCTTTTCCATGCTCTGCTTTCGAATCTCTTGGAATCTCTACTTTTTTTTATCTACCTTTTTATTTACCTCTTCCCCTTTGTCATATTTCCCATCCCATCCCCTACTCTACCTTCCCCTGTCTTTCTCTTTCATCCCCTTTTTTTTTCTTCTATGGGTTTTCTCTATTGCACGTGCACCTTTCCTACCAAGAGGGAACGAAACGTAGCGATCATACAATGCACTTGATCGTTTTGTTTTCAAATGAATTGAGTGACGTGATATCTATTCCGTACCTACCTTTGAAATGAGAACAGGTGCCATATGAACGAGGAAATCTATGAGAATAGATCACCCTCCACCCTGTGAAACGGGGGAATAATCTACTTGTTTTTTATGATTTTCAGGAAAACACAAGTATTAGTAATTTTATACTTTTACTTATTAGCTTTACGTATTGTATATTTATGCACTATCTTTGTATAATGTTTAAAACTTAGGATATCATTTTCAAATATTTTCATCGAGGGAAACTAAAAGAACTGAAAATGTCTCATGAAAATTTGGATATAATAATAAAAAGTATACCTTGGTATGTCCACTGTAATAGGACGATTTCTTAAGGGTTGTTTGGTTGTATCAAAATTGTTAAAAAGTTTCAATACAAAATCAAAATACAATGGAGTATTTTGCAATGGTATAAAGATGTTGTACTAATGGATTAGATGTAGGTGATTCGATGATAATGGAAATTATTTTTTGAAATAAAATTTCTACAAAAAATCGTACCTATTGTATATACATTTTCCAAAAATTAAAAATACTTTTTACAAAGTATTTTATATTTCGCGCCATTAAAATATTCGGATAGAATACTTCGCGAACGACGACGTTTGGCGTCGCGTCGATCGGTTAAGACGCAACAGGCGTTTTCAATTAAATTTCAAAGTGGAATTGCTTTCAGAGCATGATTCTACTATGGTTGTCCTCAATTTGGAAAGAAGCTTTGAAAGCGTGTCTCTTCGAGAAGAATGCTCATACACGTTTGTAACAACCCCCCAGAAATTCTGAGAAAATAACATTCCTTGCTTTTTATTTTGTTTCATAAAAGCAACGTGAACAACGTTCTTTAACTTATTCTTGTTCGTATCATCCCTCCTATTTCCTTTTTCTTCTTTTTGGAGAACACAATGATGCATAGTTAATTGGAAAAACATTTTGAATCTTATTTCTAACTTCGAAAAAACTTTACAGTCAATAGAAATGTTAGTTCCGTTCTATCACCTCTTCCGAAACGGAAAGACTAACACAGCAAGAAGGGGAGAGGATTATTCGGTCCCTAAATGTTTCCGAACAGAAACCCTCTATTCACATAAAAAATCTTTTCGTAAGCGTGCTGGCGCGTGCCAGACGAGAACCGTTTTCCACTAATATCCTTGAAGGACAAAGTTCCTTTCAGTCCCGTTCAAAGAAACTCCAACAATACGGATAGAGTCAACATGTACTTGATGCATCAAATAGGAACACTTGTTGAGTCCCTTTTTTCCAAAGTGTCGTAATTTTTCTTTTAGAATTGTTCGTTCTTTAAATATGTCATGTCCTGCGTAACTATTCAACAGCTACCCCCTGCTATTACCACCAACATAGAATTCAAGCTCTAAATTTGAAGCATTTGTATTCACATTTGATTTATTTCAAGTCTAGGATATTATAAATCTACTTTCACTTTGTCCGAACAGAATCTATTAGAATGATAATCATTGTATCGATCATTTTTCATAAATAAAATGAAAAACAGCTCCAATAGAATTTATTTAAACATCTGAAAAAAGTTTATTTATTTCTATTCCAATTCGTCCGTATTTCAATATCCTTTTTAACATCAAAATGTTAGAGTGCATATTTGTAATAGGGTGTATCTTATTTACGAGTGAAACTAGGACAAAATTGATGGTAGAAATAGTTGTCAAATATTTTATTCAATTTCTACTATTTGTTCTTCTATTATACGAGGATTCAAGTATCGTTCCGTCCTAACTCTCGCCAGGAGATTTTTTTTTATAAAGAATCTTTACAAGGAACTATTGTGAACATTTCGACGGACTGGTATCACGTGGATACTTTAAGGGACATCATAGAAAAAAAAGAAGAAATAAAAAGACGACACGCGTTCATGATATATAGTACGAGCCTTCTTCTTTCTCCGGCTCTCAGTTGAGCATGATTACAAAGCATTTGCGTGGCTCTCTGTGTGTCTTTTATAAAGTACATACACTCCCACGCGACGTTAAGACGGTCGACGGGTCGTTTCTCGTCGACTGCGGTCGCTATTGAATAGCTTGACCCACTTTGATAAAGTCGCATTGGAATAACTCAATAACACCAAGCCCAGCCAACAACAATAATTATTATTCAATGTTCTCAGCACGCTGAACACTGGTGATATCGATGCACGTGCCAATTTATCAGACCATGAGCCTAGAAACTACATTTTCTTTATCGTTAACTACTATTAGTAACTACTATGCGAATTTTACATGTATTCTTTTTTATTATTAACGTTTCTTTGCTCACACAAGCTCGAGAATAGTTAATAATTCGTTAATAATAGAAAAGATCATGAATATGGATATAAAGGATGAAAAAAAAAGGGAAAGCGTTATTGATCATTAATTTAACGATTATATCATCGCAATCTCTGTTTTTTATTTGTATTTTATCGACTGCTCATACTTCCCCTGCCCTCCCCCTAGCCATTCTTTTTTTAATGATCTTTCTGGATCCTTTTCCGTGTTGCTAAGATCTCTCGATCGAAGTCGGCTAAAGTTTGCCAGATTCGCCGCGACATGGCGCTGATAATCAATCTTTCTTTCTTTCTTTCGTTGTACTTCAAACCTAATCTCGATTGGCGCGCGCTTTTGCGGCCGATTTAAATGTCTACTTGCTGTGTACTGTTTGAAAACTGCTAAAGTTAAATACATGGACGATTCTCTAACGACAACGACGTTCCTCGTACCAGTTATGATGAATTCGATTGGGTAATACAGGCGTAGAGTACCGAGGGACGAGAAGTGACGCCACGGGACACGGTCTGTGGTTTTTAATACGCGTCCTACTTTCCGCTATCTTTCCCGCAAAGAGCAGAGCGCGCGCAGAACCAACAGTAACAGCAACACCAGAGGAGACCAAAACCAACGACGAAGACGAAGCTAAAGACCAAACAGGAGAAAGAAAAAGAGAGAAAAAGAGAGTGGGGTTCCAGGGGGTTACAGTGCCTGGATTATACTCTCCACCTCCCACCCTCTTCTCTCTTTCTCTTTCTTTTCACATATACTTGCTCTTCTCTTTCTCGCAATAACGAGACACAAAGACAACGACGACGTAATGTGTTGGAGGAGTGTGACGTGATTGGCGCGTGTCGCCATCAGTGTGTTGTTGCTGGTGCAGAATGCCTATGAGCTTATTGCATGCATGTATATGTGTGTATTTAACTCTAAAGAGTTAAAGAGAGAGAGAAAGAGAGAGAGATAGAGCGCGTGTGCGCGCATGCGTACACGCGCTAAAAGAGACGCGAGATAACGACGACGTGGCGAGTAGCCACCACTACCACCACAACCATCGCCGTCACCGTGGTTAGAAGGACTGAAATTGAAAGTGCTCGTCCCACTGGCCCACTGACCTGATTACCCACTGACAATGGCACGAATCCCGTGCGCCGCGCAAACCTCTCCCCGTTGCTCCCTCCCTCTCTCTCTCCCTTCGTCCTCCTCATTCCTCTCCTTCTTACTATCGCGACGCAAGCGTCGTCTACGCGTCGTCGTTGTCTACTTGCATCTATTTCTTTTTTGCTACCCACCTAAGTTGTACTAGTGGTAGTAGTAGTATTCTCATAATATATAATTTTGATCTCTCGAAGATGGAACAGAGAGAAACTAGCCGAAAAAAAAAAGAAATAATGAAATAGAAGAGAAAGGGAAAGGGAGAAACTTACGTTACACTTTCGTTTTACTAACGTACACTTTCTCCAAACGGTAGATTTTTCTTTCGGCAAAAATTCTCTGACGCAACTATTTCGAAAGAGGTAGGGTAGTACTCACGGGTCAGACCCGACGTGTATGAGGAAAGAAAAGAAAATAAAAGAAAATGAAAAAGAAATAAAAGGCATCGAAGATTATTTAAACCAGGAGTGCCTTTAGGTTCGAAAGGTTTCTCTTTTAAAAGGTAAAAGAAATATATTATCTGGTAGTACGATATAACCGAGGATATCATTATACTTCAGTTCGAATTTAAATACATTGTGTTCTTCCCTTAGAAACAATGGTTCAGTCGCGTCAGTAAGATTGGTGTCCGTTCCAGTTTGGTCCCCTCAGGGGCCCTCTTTTCTCTCTTACTTTTCGTTTCTGGCTAACTCGTGATTTCGTGGTTGCTACTCGGCCGACCAGAGCCAAACAAACGACGACTACTTCACTCTCGCTTTCGTCGCCATGCTGAAAGTGCTTTCGGCTTATGGCTTTCGCAACATTTTTCCCAAGCCGATTGGTTTTGTCCAAGCGCGCGCTCTCTCACGTACACCTTTGATCGCTGTTACTGTTGGTTGTTGTTGGTTGTTACTTGGTATTGGTACTGGTATATTTCTCCTTTCCTCTTTCTCCTCTTCTTCCTCCTTCTCCTCTTGGAGAGTTTGCATTCGTGTTCCTTCGCTCGGCTGGCTTTGCTCTTTTCCCCAAGTGTGCGCGCGTGAACAAACCGAGGGGAGAGACTCTCGCGCCCGCCTACTTTCGCTAGTTTGCGTAAGAAACGTATACGTATTCGGTTAGCTAACGATTCTCCTCTGGCCCCAACACAAACAACACATCTTTCGTACCTTCTTATATCTTCTATGGACCGACCAATTTCGGTCATCTTTTCGGATCAGTCCATTTTTATTCTTTTTCATCATCATCATCATCTTCTTCTTCTTCTTCTTCTTCTTCTTCTTCTTCTTCTTCTTCTTCTTCTTATACTCCCCCGTACTTAACGTTCAACTCTTTTGTTATCTACAATGATCATTATGATTCATTATTATGATGATTTAGTAGAGACTAAATTATCTATTAAGATCTCACAAATCCTATACTTGCTTTTTAATTATCCTTTCAATTCGTTATGTAATAACTTACGCCAATGGTCGAAAGGTTAAGTCACACACAGTTATTCGTTATTAGATGCTACTAGCCCTCCTATTATTCGCACATTAAGTAACGCAAGTCAACGCGTTAGGTTACGCCATGTTAGGAGTCTAAAGTATCTCTCTTGAATGTTTTAAACGCGTTAGAATTTCAAATATATCAAATGGGCTTTAGTATATATTCTGGGTAAAATACGTAAACGGTTGAATCTTCATCTAGCAACTATTACTATTACTATTACTACTACTATTATTGCTGTTGCTGTTGCTGGCTGGCTGCTGCTACTTTGTGACGTAACTAACGCACATCCTTTACCCTGTACATACAATCGGGATATATTCTACATGACGAAACCATCGAAACTTTCTCGAGGGTGGAGGAGGAGTGGTGATGGTAAAACTTACTTGTGGCCCGATCTCCTCCTCCTCCTCCTACCTTCACCTCCACCTCCACAGTCCCCTCTTTTTCGACGAGTAATTTTCGGTCCTAACTTATACGTGCTCGTCGAAAGTGAAATCGAGAATGTTGATGCGCGCGCATAAGCGCGGAAACTTTCAAATTGTATTTAATGATGAATGAATTTGTATTTTATATTGATCTATTAAATATCATTATTTTTTTTTTTTTATTTATTTATTTGGAATAATTAAATGTGGATCATTTGATATTGGATTTAATATTAAATCAAATAATTTTGTATATTAATTAAAATTAGGATAGTCATTTTATTCGATCGATTTTTAAGGTTATTTTGAAAGAAAATATAAGAACGATATTATATTGTAGATAACAAATATTTATTCTTATTTATTATTTATTCATGTAAGAGATAATTAATTGAATTGTTGTTAAATTAATTTAGTTTTTGGTTTGTTTGCAATATCTTTTTCCGTATGCTCGACCGATTCTTCCCGTCTCGAAAATCGAAGGACAATTCATGATTGGTTATACGACCTCGTGTAATCGTCAGACATTTTCCGTATACGTTGCCATTGCATTGCGTTGATACTTTAAGTTTAAAAGAATGAAGTTAAGTAAAGTTAAGTTTGAGCCGCGTTTGATATCTGCTGTGTTGTATTGCGTTGCGTTGCGTTGCACGTACGTGCACGCTTAAAATACACCACGCACTATCACCCCATCCATTCCATTTCGATGGAGGTCACCCGGTAGCTTAAGTGGGTCTCGACCACTTGGTTAGTGTGTCATGGCATACACGTTACTGTATAAACTTAATTTCAATAGCAACGTTAATAAGACTCGAACGTGGCTGCTGAAGTAAAAGAAAAGGAAAAGGAAGAGAAAAGGGGAGGACAAAAAAAATTATCAAAAAAAGAGTGGGGGGAAAGAAAAATAAATAAATAAATGCATTGATATAATACCTTCATCTTTTTTTTTTTATCTTTCCAATTATTTTTATTCTTTTTTTGTTTTGTTTTAAACATTGATTGACGAGCGAGACCACCCTGTATTCACCATTTAGCAAACAACATTTCGTGTTTATCCATTTATTTTTATATATATTTCTTTCTCTCTCTTTTTTTTTTTTTTTTTTTTATTTCATCACCTTGCAATGCTTATGCGTTATCGATCCGAGGGACGGAAAATTCTACCGTTAATCTTCCAGTCTCTCCTCCTCCTCCTCCTCCTCTTTCTCCTCCTCCTTCTCCTTTTACTTTGCACTCTGAGATATCTTCTTCTTCTTCTTTCTTTTTATTCAAAGATGCAACCTAATTTCATGACCTAGGACACGAGAAAACTCGACAAACTTATCATATACACACATGCGTACCAACATACTCTCTCTCTCTCTCTCTCTCTCTCTTTTTTTATTTTTACATTACCCTTTTGATATTCATATATACATAAGTAAACGTAATTTGAATATTTAAACTTGACAAAATACAAATCGTAAGGTAATCAAAATTTATATTCGAAGTTTCTCTCTTTATGGCTTGCCATTCAAACAAAAACGAAAAAAAAAAAAAATTAAAGAAGAATAATAATTAATTAATCAAGCATGGTAACAAACAAAAAAAACAAAACGAACAATGTGTAACCAAAACGAGGATTGAAAGTGTTAAGAAATCATTTTTTTCATTGAATACTTAAAGGGGGAAATAATAGAACAAAAGTGAAGAATACGGGATTTACGTTCTTAGGTGGGAAGAAACTGAAAGGGGAGGGAGGGAGGGAGAGGGAGAGCGGGGAGGGGAAGGGGTTATGAGCATGGACAAGTATGGGTATGGACAAAAGTGTTAGGTGGGACGGGGAGGTAAAAGCAATGAGAGAGAGAGAGAGAGAGAGAGACGTCGTATTACCATTGGATAAGAAATGTGTGTCTAGTTTAGTGGGCAAGTAGGTCGCAAGGGAAACCAACCTGAGTTACGCAACTCAGTTCCAGTGTTATACAACTATTGACTCACCGGATTAACAAGTAGGCTGGGTGAAAACGAAAGCTGAGCAGCACCAGCACCAGCACCAGCAGTAACGTTGTCCGGGCTTATTTCTTTCTCTCTCTCTCTCTCTCTTTACTTTACTCCCCCTCCTAACCCCCACCCTATCATTACCCCTCACTTCTCTGTACCCTTTTCCTTTTCTTGTACGCGTACAATCTTTCTTTTTTTCTTACTCGATTCACTCTCACCTGTCCTGTCAGAATGTTGCGAATAAGGGAGGAAGAGGGGAAAGAGGGGATGATCAGGAGGTGGGGATGAAGAGGATGATTTTACGTGCAAATTATGTTTATTGTTAATTCATAAATGGCACATAAATGGCATCGATAGAAGATCATAATCGTCATCGTTGTAATAATTGATAGCAAGTTAAGTCGGTTAATCTGTTTTTTCTTTTTTTCTTTTTTTTTTCTTTTTTTTCAAGTGCGTCCCCATTTACACCCCCTTCCATTATTATTTCTTTCGTTCTATTAGGTTAAATTATATATTATTATTATTATTATATATAAAATAATAATATAAATATTATTATAATATATTTTTATATTAATTATAAATTTACACCTTTCTTTTACTATTGGGTTGGCAAGTAAATGATTGCGGATTTTGTCGATAGATGGACTTTTAACACGTTGTACGCCACGTTCATTTTCAAGGAAGTCCTCGTCAGGCCACAGGCGTTACTTTGTATTGAAAAAATAGTTGAACGTGTCAGTCACCGGTGACTGACGCGGCCTAAACGGGAAATCTAATGTCAGTCACCGGTGACGGACGCGGCCTAAACGGAAAGTCTAATGTCAGTCACCGATGACTGACGTGGCGCTCAACGTGTTAAAATCAGCAATAACTTAGTTGCCAACTCAATACTTTGTTTTCGTTTCATTGTCGTTTAACAGTAAAACTTATGAGAGTGTGTGAGAGAGAGAGAGAGAGATAATAGGTGAGGGATTATCAGAAAAAAAGAAAAATCCAACTGTTTTATTGTACGCTCAAGTAGAGTAGTATCGGTTTGCGCGTAAAAAAGAAGTAGGCCACTCGACAACGACAACGACAACGACAACGACGACAACGACGACAACGACGACGATGACGACGATGACGACGAGGAGGCGAGCTTCTTTGGCAAAGAGGCGCTCGCGAGTTAAACGAAACGTGCAAATGGCGACGCACAAATCACCGAGAGAGTCTACTCCGATAGCTCGGAAATTTTCAACGCCAGAGAAACAGAGAAAGAAAGAAAAAACAGAGAAAGAAAGGAAAAGAGAGAGAGAGAGAGAGAGAGAGAGAGAGAATCTGACCCAGATAAAATGAAATTACGAAATCGCATGTACTACGAAGCACCGAAGCGTATCGAGAGAGAGAAAGAAAGAAAAAGATTCGCAAAGCAACCCCTTACGTTTAAAAAAAAAAACACACACACACACACACACATACAAAATAAACCATCCAATAGAAAATTAAAAAAAGAAAAAAAAAAGAATACCGTTCCGCAATTGTCTATCTATTTATCTATCTATCTATCTATCTATCTATCTTTATCTACTTCTAACTCTGTTTTCATGTAGAAACGTTTAGAAATTCTTCCTTCGTTTTAAACGCGATCGAAGATATCTGACCCCCTTTTTAGGTGGAATCCGATGAAAAAGAAAAAAAGAACAGCGATTAGAAGGATAAAAAAAGAAAAAGAAAAGGAAGTAAGGAAGAAAGAATTAAAGAAAAGAAAAGAAAAGAAAAGAAAAGAAAGAAAAGAGGGTAAAATGAGGTTAAGAATGAAGAGCGGGAAAAAGAAAATAAGCTACCGCAACAGTTTTCTACTTCTAGGCGTATACCACCACCCCTAGCGATAAGTGGTGGTGGTGGGGGAGGGGTGGAGTAGTGTGTGGTGCGGACAGCGAATCAATAGCGGTGACATAGTTACCGAGTAAACCTGGCCCAGTTTTCAATACCGACCTCATTCTTCTTTTCTTTTTTCCTTTTCTTTCCCTTCAGACAATTTTTCCAAGAATTTTCTTTACCACCCTCTATCCCTTATCCCTTTCCTACCTTGAATAATCACCTGTACGTTAGTACAAACTTAAACAGAACGTCAATGATATTCTGGTATATTTGATAAGAAACGTTTTGTTGATAAATGACGTGTATTGTATTATGCTTTTTATATTTGAATCATTTTCAACAGTGACGTATTTAAAGGTAAATGCCTTAAAAAAAGTACGTGGGAGGTGTGTGTGTATGTGTATAGGACGATAAAGGGAAAGAAGACAGTTCGATATCGACGCAAATAGTTCTGTCGCAGTAGTAGCTAGCTAGTCGACCTTGGGGTCACTTATCAACCGACATGAAATGCAGCTGACGACGCAGCACGAGCACCACATACTACTACTAACCGTTATTACTACCCTACCTGTTTTGAATAATTTCGCGAATAATGATCTATGCTAAGCTATATCCAAAGTAGGGAGTGAGAAAGAAAAAAACAGACAAGAAAATAACGTGTAGTATAATAATAATAATAATAATAATAATAGTAATAATAATAAATATAGTTAACACTTGGAATATCGAATTTATATTACAATGCGTGCCATTATCGTACCAAATGAAAGAGTCAACGTGGTTTGTTCAAGAAAAATGTTAAATTTTGGCTCTTCATCAAAAAATGCAGCATATCAATGACGTTGAAAGATTAATGATTCTTATGGGGGAAGGAGAAGATCATTTGTATGCCGTCATGATGATCGTGCGCCGGTGCAGATCATTGTGAGATCAAATGAAGAGCGTTCGTTCTGAAGAGAAACCTCACGCAGAGTGACGAGACGTGACGAGCCTTTTCACTCGTCAAACGACCGCCAGAGTGCCAAGCTCTCCAAGCTTCTTCTTCTTCTTCTTCTTCTTCTTCTTTCAATGAGAAATACCGACACCAACGATAACGACAACAGCAACAACAGCAGCAGCAGCACGCTTCTCTCTGCTAGGAACAGAGAAGTGTGTCAAGGGCAGAGAGCTAGCAGGGCACCGGTCCGTGACGAACCGAAACGAAACGAAACGAAACGAAAGAGAGAACCGAGAGTTTTACCTGCTCGATCCACGTACCTCCTCCTCCTCTCCTCATCATCATCTCTCTCTCTCTCTCTCTCTCTCTCTCTCTCTCTCTCTCTCTCTCCTCTTTCTCCTCCTCATCTCTCGATTGCATTGCATATCTCCTTGCGCTACAAATACACTCGTAACGTGCGTCTCGAGTATGTCAACGATCAAGGACAACAGACCCACCACTACCACCATCATCATATCATCACCACCACCACTACCACCATTACCGATTACCATTTCCATTACCAGTACCAATAATATTCTTCTCAACGTGTTTATTGCCGATGAAATCTCAAATGTACTTTACTTTCTTTTATTCACCACCCACCCATGAATATAATCTGTCTGTCTGTCTGTCTCTCTCTCTCTCTCTCTCTCTCTCTCTATCTCTCTCTTTCTTCAAAGTTTCTTTCCTTGTCTTCTTTATATACGCCGACATTTGAAAATCAGATTGAACCGCGCAACCTCCAACCCCGGCCAGGAATTTGGATCAAGGAGGGCTCTGCGCGTCGAGCGTGACGCCTTTATGGGTCTTACACACGAAACGCGTCTTGCGAACTCGCACGCGGTATACTCGTGGAACGTTTCATTTCTAAGTATATGTATTTGTGTACTTATATATATATATATATATATATCCTGACTTCGATCTACATATATATATGTATAAACCTTTTCGTATGCAAGCAAGAAGGAGCCTTCACGCAGTAGCGTAACGCTTTAGCGTGCAGAAACTGTATCGATTATGGGTCAGTTGAGATAGGTGAGCTAGCCGGAGATTAGCTTATAATAGACTTTTCTTCGTATAAACGCGCGAGGCCATATATGAAGTAGCTGCATAAGTTAGAAAGAGAAAGAAAGAAAGAAAGAAAGAAAGAAAGAAAAGAAAGAAAGAAAGAGAGACTGGACAAAGTGGGTTCTCCAACTCTGTAACTTTATATACATCTCTCGTAAAGTATCTATCTACTACTTCACATCATTGTTATCTATATATATGTATAGACTACAACACATTAGCATAATATACTTTAACGAGGTTGGAAAGAGTATTATCATTCATGAGTTTTACTTAAATAGGTGACAAATTCTCGTTTGGGTGATATGCGATTTTTAGTTAACTTAAATTTAAAATCAAAAATTATTATTATTATTATTATTAATTGGTATTAGAAACTCGGAAGTTCATTGCTGCAAATATCAAATCCCGCCAGTGTTCACCGTACCTGAACGCGACCCCTTCATTAGGGGTTTTATAAATATTATATATATTATTTAATTTATAAAATTTATAAATTTAATTTAACATGGAAGGGTTCAAGGATAAAGTAGAGTCCATCCTATCTTTGATAACAAAAAATAATAGCTACACGAATTAAGAACTACTTAAGAATACTATTAACAATTACAGTCTTATTAATTAACAAAAAAAGAAATGTAGAACAAATTAAAAATAATTAGTTATATCAACCTGTCTGTAATAATAATAATAATAATAACAATATTAATGAGATTTAAAAAAGTATGAGAGGAAAAGAGAGGAGGAATTGGGACGACAGTGATATGTGCGACACCAAACCTCTACTAAAGGCTAAGTTATGTTCTTAAGTTCTCATTTTTTTTTTCTTTCTTTCTTGTAGTTGTTACGACGAGTAATAACAACGCGAGTAAAAGATAGAAAGAAAGGAATACAATAAAAGAGAGAGAGAGAGAGAGTAACGTAGCTAACTAAACATGCTGGTTGTGACTGGCTGGCTGACTAGCTCTGGCAAGTTGGCAGCAACTTGACTGGTTGGTTGAGTTCATCGAAGCGAGACATCTTGTCTCGAGTAGTATTAGAGATATGTATGCATGTTACTCTACTCGCGTGCACACGTTCCGTGTTGGGCGCCATTCTTCGGCAAATCGTCCTACCAAAGGAAAGACACCTTACATTCTAACTTGGGGGGGTCTACTCTTCCGGTACAACATACAACACCTTGTTCCTTAAACTTATTCTAAACAGAAAGAAGAAGAACAAGGACGTGTACTTTTTTTTTCTTTTAAATGCCATCGATCTTTTTTTTTTTTTTTTTTTTTTTATGAATCTTCACTTCAAGTTACGTCATCGTAATATTAATGAACATGATGATTGTTATTAAAAGATGTGATTACATGACATACAGAAAATATCCTATTAAGAACGATGACAATATAACAATAATAATAATAATAATAATAATAATAATAATAATAATAATAATAATAATAATAATGATAATGATACTTTCCCTTTTGTCGTTTTCTTTGTCAAAAATACGTCCGAGTGTATGTACGCCATGCGAATTAAGCGCATGACGGAATCAGGACAACGTGAACAGGCACGCCGAGCAAAGGTTTTGCACCCATATGCTTTTTTTCTCTCTCTCTCTCTCTCTTTACCCCCCTGTTAAGCGAGAACCAGAGTTGGTGTTGCTGGTGCCGGTGCTGTGGTGCTGGTGCTGGTGCTGGTGCTCGGCAGCAACGGAGCGGAACTTGCTATCTCGAGAAACTCTCGAAACTCGCGCGTTTATTATCGTACGTGTTCCTTGTATACACACATACACATACACACATATATGCATATTGATACGTATTTATATTTATATAGGTGTGTGTGTGTGCGTGTATGCAAGCAAGCAAGCAAAAGAAAATCCTACTACTACCGCGGTGGCATCAATCATCGTATTGAAATATTTAAAACTGTGCCAATTTGGCAATAATTAAATAACACATACATTGTATTTATTTATTTATTTATTTATTTATTTATTTATTTATTTATTTATTTATTACTTACTCTTAATTTGATGATTGTAATCTTAGAATATCTCGGTTCTAATGCAAGAAGTAAAGAAGGGTGTATATTTATAAATACATTTATATTATAATAATATTTATATTATTATTTTATTTATATAATTTATTTTATTTATATATATTTATAATTATATTTATATTATAATAATATATAATTTTTATTATTATATATTTATATATTATTATATTATATTAATATATAATTTATATTATAATATATATTTATATAAATTTATATTATTATATTATATTGATATATAATTTATATTATAATATTATTATTATAATAAATTTAAAAATATAAAAAAAGAAACATTAAACTTGAAAATTATGAAAGTACTTTTATTGGCACCTGTGGCCATCACCGTCTCCCTAAATCTCTGCAGCATCCATCACAACATGGGGGACGGTGACACACACCCACTTTAGGAATCACTGTTATAAACGATTAAATTCTTCCAAAAAATTCTACAACCAAAAACAACAAAGTCTTTAACATACTAGGAATAATTCTCTAGTAGATCGCATACTTCTTAGTATTTCGTGTAAGTTCGGCATTTAAGGCTACCTGTTATTTCGCAGCGTGTCAGCCTATTTATATCGGCCCAGATTCCGCTTTTACGCTGCGAGCCACAGGTACGCGCCCCGAGGAACGCCGCGATTCTCACGATAGGAACGCGATAAATTTATGGACGGCGATTAAACTTTGTGAAATACTCAACTAACTATTACACCCACCTTGTTTCTTTTTTTTTTTTTTTTATCCTTTAGTATTACTCACTTCGTATTTCTAATGTTTCATTTTAATTTTAGAATAATAATCATCATCATCATTATCATCATCATCATGATACTCATAGTTAGAGTAACCCAATGTCTCGTGCAATTCACGAGACATCACGTGAGTTCATTTAGATTAATACAATTGAAATATTTATATACATACATACATACATGTGTGTATACATGTATATAGAATTGTTTTAAAAATAATCGTTCTATTTATTATAACATTTTCAAACACCAACACAAGTTGTTCATCTCTCTCTCTCTCTCTCTCTCTTGTTCTTTCTCTTTCACGTTCCTTCGTTCTTAAATTATAAAAAGTAAAAGTTCAAATATCAATCATGCTTCTCGATGCACGTCAACAAATTTGATATTTTTCCACGTCCTCGTCCATCCTTCGTGCATGGCCTAGTTGGCTTC
Source organism: Polistes dominula (assembly GCF_049000335.1). Classification (NCBI taxonomy): domain Eukaryota; kingdom Metazoa; phylum Arthropoda; class Insecta; order Hymenoptera; family Vespidae; genus Polistes; species Polistes dominula. Next base: position 2,102,559 of record NW_028300963.1, read on the forward strand.
GTGTAAAAAGGGCTCGGCTCTAAATCGGGAGCAGGTTTACATTGCCCATCTTTCAGTCTAAGTTTATCGACCGTACGATAATATATAACGGGGTCTATCGTGTCACAAAAAAAAAAAAAATACAAAAATAATCAACAAAAAATAAGGAAAGAAAGGGATGGGAAAAGGGAAGGGGTTAATCGGTCTTCTTCTTCTTCTTCTTCTTCTTCTTCCCCGTTATTACGATTGACCCAAATAAGAAAAATAATGGATACACGGACACGGTATTTTGAGGGATGAGATAGAACTGTGGTGAGGTGGGGTGAAGTGGGGTGGGTTTTTTACTTGACAAAAATAAGCTTCGATTCTTTGAGTTATTTTTCTTTTTTCTTTTTTTTTCCTTTTTTTCTCCCCAACGTTCCGCCGTGCGTTCTTTCGTTTTTTTCACTTGTACGTTGCTCTGGAAGCTCAGGACGGCACGAAGAGTGCAGCATGCAGCCAGGCATGCGGCGGGGGCTTTCGTGCGTGGAATAGGCTCAAGGCTACATCGGTGTAACGCCGACTAACTAACTACTCACGGCTTGCTGCTTGCTTTGCTTTTGCTTTGCTTGCTTGCAGCACTTATTCGTCAATTCGCAGCTTGCTACCTGCTTGCTTACCTATCCGAACTTTCAACTCGATGATCCCTTTCCTCCCTCCCTCCCTCCCCCCCATCCTATTCAGGAATGAACCGATTTCACTCAACTTTCATCTCCCTTTCGTTTTCTAACTTTTTGTCTTCTTCCCTCTTTTTTTTTTTTCTTGTTCTGAACTAATTCAATTGATGATTTTTATAACTTTAATCCTGACTAATAAATCATCATCTTTGTCGAACCTTTTTGTTCACCTAACATTAATCTTGAAATGTGCTTGTAAAAAGAAATAATACATTTATACAAAAATGTATTATTATTGTACTATAGTTCCGAATAAAAGTCTCGATTTGCTGGAGAGAGAAGAATAAGGATAAAAAAAAAACAAAAAGGAAAAAAATAACAAGCAAGTTCCCTACGTAAGCGGAATTCCGGTCTAGTACACATACGAAGCGATGCGCCTTTGGCTTTTCCCCTTGTTGTGTTTCGCTTGCGCAAAATTGCGCTGAGTTTCGTAAAGGGACTTTAAAAACTTTGCGCGTGATGGTTCTTTTTTTTTTTTTTTTCTTCCAGGGAAGAGAAAATATAATAAAATAAAGGAATATATAATTAAGATAGAAATAAAATTAAAATTATTAACAAAAGTCAAATCTTTGAATGACGAAATGCGAAAAGGATTTCGAAGAAAGTACGTGCTGCAACACTGTAATATTATTTTTAGTATCTTCAGTAAAGAAGAAGAAGAAGAAGAAGAGGAAGAAAAATAAGAAAAGGGTTGTGAGGTTTGATATCATTCGAAAGAATAAAAAATGGCGACGGTAATGTAGAGGGCGCCATGAGCGAATGACGCCGGGTACAAACTACGACTTGATGGTCGCCGCGACGCCGGTGATCGTGTGTGAGGGGCTTTGAGAAAGGGTAGAGGAGGGAAGGCTGAGGTTTAGCAGGGGTTGGGGTGGGGATTGGGGATCCGTGCTAAAGCGAATGGAGTCGACGAGCAGCACAGAGAGGGTGGGGGAGAGAGGGAGAGTGCGCGAAGTGCGGTCAAGTGTACTGGGTAACTGGGTCAACGAGAAAACTGAGAGACTTTACTCCAGCGCGAGTGAGCGCACACAACAACCAACCAACGTCGTGCACCTTCCTCCTTCTATTCGTACATACAACACACAACAACTATATCCCTTTAATCCCTACTCGAAAGCTTTCAACACATTCGTCGATGACCACCACCCTATCTTCTGTTAGAATCGTCTCAACAACCGAAGTAATTCAATTTAAACGATATCTTATAATTGGAATCTTGCGGTTATTGATAAGGGATCATATTAATTAATGGATTATAGGTCTGGGGAATGTTAATTGACGTTGTAGACTAATTTATCATTGATAATAATGACTTGTTGTTGAGTAATTTTCCAAGTTCATATTTTTAGATCAGCGTTAATATTTCGAGTATATATGTTAAGAAAAATAAAGAAAAGAGTATGATGATGGTTGGACAGCACTTAGGCAGCTTGTCTGGTAAAAATGAAAGAGTGCTGTGCTCGAGCTCGTAACTTCCTAACGTATATCGTAAAGTCAGTCAGTCAGTGAGAAAGAGAGAGAGAGAGAGAGAGAGAAAGAAATCAGGTCACTTATATCAAACTGACCTACATATCGTTATCATCGGCGTTATCACCTTTGATAAAGCGTTTATTAATCATACGATTAAACCGACGAAAGTTTCAGGGACGTCATAATAGTTGTTCCCTCTTTTTATTTGTCTTTCTTTGTATTTGTTTTTACCATACATCCCCTTATGCTATAGGACAATCTTAATTCTCGTCATCGTCGTCTTTGTCGTCGTTCTTGCTCCCGTATTAGGTGTCACGTATATTACACCTTTCTTTCGCATCAACGATGAAGAGACAAGCAGCCTATCGTTATTGGTTACAATAATGATCGATGCCTGTTCTCATCGTCGTCATCATCATCGTCGTCGTCGTCATCATCATCATCATAGGATGAGCTATAAACGAACCAACAACAACAACTACGCGACTGACCTCATCCTGACCATCGTCTTTTATACACCAACAGCACTTTGAACTCTTCAACTTGACCTGAATCCAATCCCTAGGCTAGTCTTTCTTCATTATAATACTCCTCCTGTCCTACTACTACAACTACAACTACTACTGATAGTTATATTGATGTTACTTGTTTCCGTTGTTATTAATGTTTCCTCTTATTCATCATATATTTTCCCTACTAAATATCATCGTCACCCAAAATTGTTAGAGGGTGATGATTACTATTGCGATCGTTTTCACGCAAGTGACCCAGAAAATGTTACATATTATTAGATCGTAAATCTTGTTAAGCGAGTGGGATGGACGGACACATGGACGGACAGCAACCGTGTGCTGGACAGCATGGTCTAGCGTAATTTCATTATTTCATCAAACGGCCAAGTTCGTGTACATCATCATCATCATCCTACGATGTAACACACATACATACATACATACATACATACATAAATATTGACCAAGAAAAGATAGCAAATAAAGGAAAGTGAGAAGAAGGAATAAATAGAGAAAGGGCCCCCCTAGTATATATGTGTGAATGTGTGTGTCTATGTTTCATGATAGAATAAGAAAGAGATGGAAAAAAAGTCTCTCAAGTGTTACACGAGTCACGCTTACAGCAACAACTGGAGAGACCAGCTCACGTTCGTATCTCCATCTCGTAATCGCTTAACGTAACGGGCGTAACTAGTACCATTGCTAATGAAAGCTGCCGGTGGAAAGTAAAAGCGGATGAGCCACTTTCCGCGCGTGACGTGTGTTGTGTCGGCCAGGCAGGCAAGCAGGCAGACCTCACAACCGGCTTTAAAAGTAAAAAGAAAGAGAAAGATATATATATATGTATGTATGTAACCAATACACGTGCTTTTGATACGTGTAGATGTGTAGGTCTTTCTCTTACTCTTACTCTTACTCTTACTCTTACTTTAGGAAGAAATTCACATGTAACAGTGAAAGACTTTCACTGTCGAATCACCTCAACCGTATGGTGTAACAACTGTAACAGTTTATATATATATATATAATACTAAATATATAATAATAAATTTTTATTATGTTGATAGGTTATTAAAAATATAATAATTTAATAATATATTAAATTAAATTAATTAGGTTATTAAAAATATAATATTTAATAGTATATTAAATTATGTTGTTCAAAAAATTATATTATTATTTAATAATAATTTTATTTTAATTTAATAAAATTATATTAAATTAATTAAATTAAAAAAATAATAATTAAATTAATAAATAATATTTACAATAAATAATAATAATAATTATTATTATTAAATATATAATATAAATAAATAAATAAATAAAAATATATATATATATATATATATATATATATTATAAAAAAATATTTTCAAATTAAAATGACATCGATTATTATTCAAAATTAAATTTTCAAAAAAGTTCGATGAGCTACGAAGAAATTCGTCAATGATCAATGAACATTGGACGGAACTTTTCGTAGGCTCCTCGTGCATTGGACGAATTTCTTCGTAGCTCTCGTAATTTCTCGTAAATTGAAATAATTTTTTTTCATAAATTCGTGCATTGACTGAATTTTTCTAAAGACTCGTGCATTGATTAAATTTTTGTTAATACACTCGTGCATTGATTGAATTTTTCTTAGACTCGTACATTGAAATAGAAGAAATAAATGCATACTGTCTCACTCTTTTTTCTTTTTAATCTTTTTTTATCTTTCTGCACCGGAATTATTTCTATCATAAATTAGCATTTATTACCCAAGCAGCCAACGATTATTATTATTGGCCTTACCTGTCGAAGACACACACACGTCTTAGCTGATTTGCTTTCCGACCTTGAGTTCCATCCCGTTTAATATGAGATACCGAACGAAGGAAGCTTTACTTTTCTTTCAACCTTGATAATCTTAAGAAGATTGTTCAGTTTTGAATAAAACAAACAAATTGAAGAGAAAATAAAATTTAATCGATCGATCGATTGATTGATCGATTGATTGATTGATACAAACAAATTTTTACTCTTCACATTTGTCAAGTTATTTTTCATTATTTTTATAATCGGATATCTGAAAAAAAACATTGTTGTTGTTGTTGTTTTTTTTTTTTTTTTTTTATTATTAAAGACGTTGTAAATTTTGTTCGTAACGAGATAAATACAGAAAGAAATATATTCGATAAAGTTTGGTGGTTAATTCTTCAATGATGTTTAATTATTGGCTTTGGTGGTTATCTAAGTGGTTACCGAAATTTCATCCATTAAAATGTATGTATTTTGAAATTGTTATTACTTTTATTACGTGTTTGTATTATGATTTAACGAATTTTAACGAAATAATCGAAAATACAATGAAACTTTATACGAATTAATAATAATAATAATAATAATCATCATCATTATCATCATAATAATAATTGTACAAATGTATTCTGTTTATAAACAAGCATTAAATTTTGAATTTCAAAGTAAAACGATTTAGAAGAAATTCGTTATTATATCAATATTTGTCAATTTACGAGTTATTCATTTGAAACGTTTAATTATTTAAGAAATATTTTTCAATTTATATTATACAATATTATTATTATTATTATTATTATTAATTAAATATTAAAAGTATATTATTTTAATTAATATAGAAATTTTAGTTAATAATATATATTGCTATTATATATTACTATTATAATAAATTAAATATTCAAAGTACATTATTTTAATTAATATAGAAATTTTAGTTAATAATAATATTATTATTATTATTATTATTATTATTATTATTATTATTATTATTATTATTATTATTATTATTATTAATTAAGTAACAAGACTATATTATTTTAATTAATATAGAAATTTTAACGTGTTTATGTTTATATTAATATAATTAATATTATTATATAATTATTATTATATATATATAGAATATAATAATATAATAATAATATATATTAGTATTATTATTAATGAAATAACAAAACTATATTTTTTTAACTAATATACAAATTTTAACGTGTCTATATTTATATTAATATAATTAATATTATTATATAAATAATTTTATTATATAAATTCTATATAAACAATTATATAATAATATATATATAATAGTATATATAATAATAATAATTATAATTATTATTATTATTATTTAAATAACAAAACTATATATTATTCAAATTAATATACAAATATTTTCACTTGGCAAGTTACTCCTCTTTAAAGAAAATATCTTCCATTTATTGCTACCATCGTCAAACTTACAATATTTTATTTGGGGTTGATTTTTTCTGTAAATATTAAAAAAAAAAAAAAAAAAAAAAAATAAGAAAAGAAAAATGAAAAGGGTTTATACTACACTCACAAGCATTATCCTTTTTTTTTTTATTTTATACATTTATATATATATATATATATATTTCAAAGAGTGTGGATTATTTTAACGTTTCAAAAGAATCATAATACTTGTTTCATCCCCATTTTTTTTCTCCAGGATATACAGAAAGAAATGAGAGGGGAAAAAAAAATTGGGTATGAAGATGAAAAGGAAAATAAAAAAAATAAAAAAAAGGAATAACATTAACAGACATTGGACAACACAATTTAAGTAGTTTTCTCTTTTACAATGGAAGAGAAAATTTGTTGAACGTCTGTAACTTTTTTTATTTCTTTTTTTTTTTTTTTTTTTTTTTTTTTTTTTTTTATTATTATTATTAAAGTTTTCGTCAATTCGATACGTTCGAAGAAGAAAGAGAATGAATGAATGAATGATCCTAGGCACACGAGCAGCCTTTACAGTAGAATAGAAATACCACCCATGATGAAATGATGAATTTCTGACATCAATATACGATACCTTTACAGTATTTTTCAATATTTACAATTGTCATTATTTACGAGTCTTCATTTCGTTCAATGAAAATGTCTCTCTCTCTCTCTCTCTCTCTCTCTCTCTCTTTCTTTCTTGTAAGACATCTTACACAGAGAGAGAAAAAAAAAAAGAGAATAAAAATTTTCTCTCGTTCGAATAATAAAAAGAGACTTGTTTTTTTTTTTTTTATGTATTTATTTAATTCTTTTGAATTGTCAAGAAAAAAAAAAGAAGCAAACTTATGACGTGAAAGGAGATGATATAAAAAAAAAAAAAAAAATAATAAAAATAAAAATAAAAAAAATAAAAAAACTATTATTCACGTAAATTTAAGGCACATCTTCCTTACACATTTTTTGTTCATTCAGTTATACATATTTTTTCTCTTCTTATTCTTCTTCTTCTCTTTTTCAACGTACCACCCTGGAGATTTTCTCTTTTTCCTTTTCCTTTTATTTGTTTTTTTCCTTTCCATAAAATATTTCTAAAAATGCATACCCCATGGAGATTGACGAATGATGGAAAATGTAAAATATTGGATGCATTATAATCGTATACTTAACAACTGCATCATCGTCTAGTCAAACATTTGAATACTTGACTCTTGTATATAATATGATACAGCATCCACATCTGTAGAATAATCTTTCTCACTCACTCTTTTTACAATTATATATATATATATGTATATATGTATGCATATATATATAGGGATATCATCACCATCATCATCATCATTATCATCATCATCATAGTAGTTGTCGTCGTCTTCGTTATAGGTAACACATACATATATATATAATAAGATACATACATGCATAATACACGACGTATTGCAACGAAGTAGAATATGTAACGCAGAAAGATACACACACACACACACATATATATATATATATATACATCGATGAAACTCGCGATGTGGGTATCTGTGTCAAGGACGCGCGAACTGACCTGTAAAACGGCACTTTACGTTTTCTGGATGGTACTGTCCTACATGTTTTTCTCTTTTCTGATTCAATCTCTCTCTCTCTCTCTCTCTCTCTCTCTCTCTTTTTCTCTCTCTTTTTTTTTTTTTTTTTTTTTTTTATTTTTTTTTTCACTGATACCACACCTCCTTCACCTCCCCCTTTGTAAGTAGTCCCTCGCTACTCTTTTTCTACTACAGTTTTATTTAAAAGTCAGTTATATTTTTACCTGTGACGTATGCTATGAGAGTTTCGAAAACTCTTAATAGGTTTCTTAACGTAACACGAAATATATTATACAGTTTTATTTTGTTTACATTTAATATTAGTAGGTTTCTTTTTTTTCTTTTTTTTTTTTTTTTTAATTTTTTTTTCTGTCCCTTTTTCTTCTTCTTCTTCTTCTTATTTGTAGAAATGATGGTTTCTTTCTTTCTATATCTGTATCTATGATATTGTTATATTGTATTTATATTTTGTAATATTGTAAAAATATAAATTAATTATAATATAAATAATATAAAATAAATTATATTATTTCATTTTATTTTATTTTATATTATATTATATTATATTATGTTTAATTGTAATATAATAACTTTCATTTTTACATTTTAACGCAATAGTTTCTCAATTGACTAATATTATATTAAAATATAATATAATAATATAAAATAAATTATAATATTATAAAAATAAAAATATATATTATATATATATTATAATATTATAATATTATTATATTATATATTTTTATAATATTATAATTTATTTTATATTATTATATTATATTATAATTTATAATTCTCTCTCTTTCTATATTTATATCTGTCATATTATAATATTATATTTATATTGTATAATATATTATATATTTATAATATATTATATAATTTAATAATATACATTCCAAATTATATATTATATTATTGTTGTTATATATCTATCAAAGTGTTAGGGAAAAATAAATATGATAATGATTTGAAGGTTAGATTGTTGTATGATTAATGCCAAGAAAAAAATAGTTTTATCTTAAAATAAAAATTCTGTTTAATCCTTAATTTGGTAGAAACTAGGAATGGTGTTATTACAATTATTATACAGTTCTCCCCTTACATATCGTTACCATTTCATTTTCAAATTTTAACGCAACAGTTTCTCAATTGACTAACATTATAAGAGAAATACCTTTGACTATGAAATCATTAGACTATTATGTTTATAGAATAAAGTAAGAAATAAAATTTGCAAGACTTTTGAAATATTTAAGTATAATATACTCTCGTTAATACGAAAATCTATATCTATATCTATATATATATTATTATTATTATTATTATTATAATATATATATTATACATATACAAACATTATTTTATATATATATATATATATATATATATATATCACAGCAACACAGAAAGTACGTGTAATCGTACAATGAGTTAGATTTTACTTTTAGTTTCGAAAATGGGATTACAGAGTGGGGTAGGCCTTGGCACACTTCACACAGCGAGACGCGCTGTTGGAAGAGAGAAAGAGGGGGTGGGGGTGGGGGGTGAGCAACGAAGACGACGATGACGACGGGAGGGTGGCGTGTGGTGATGGCAACAGGGTGGGGGCAGGCAAGGGGAGGATCGTCGAGTATTACGGGGGTAAGGGGGAGACCACGGCTTTTATACTTTAACGTTGAATATTACAAGTTATAGATATTACACCTATGTACCTCTCGAAAAAATAAAATAAAATAAAAAGGAATGAGGGAAATGATGCTTTTACGATTTAACAGAATTTGTTCAGGGAGGGTTGAAAATGAGGATACTTTTTTTAAGGGATGATAAAAATTTGTTTAGGAATGAAATGTTATTTTATAGTTGGTTAAGTAATAAACAAGATGGTGGAAAGATATGTGTTAAAGTTGGTAGGATGAGAATAGGTAAAATACTAATCGACCCAGAAATAGAGTAATTCCGATAATGTTCGCATAATTTCTGTCCATACGGGCAAGAAGTGTTCGTTGGTAGTTTTACGAGCTCATGCTGTTCATGTCATGTATATATCGGACATACTTGTATATATATATATGTATATATGTCGTTATCGCGAGTTTCTGCGAGCGTATCATCGTTGTCGGCCAGTAGCGCGGAATACCGGCGTCTATCGCTTATGTGTGTTGTTAAAAAAAAGAAAAATATATATAACTGGCCAAAGTATGGATCGAACAACGCGGGACTTTGTGTCTTTGATTTTTTTTATTGATCGTTATTCGTCATACTTCTTAGACCAGAAGAAAAAGTAGTAATAGTAGTAGTAGTAGTAGTAGTAGTAGGACTTATTGGAGTGTACATTTTCGAATAATCGTCGTATTTGTTGTTTCAAATGGGTGAGAAAGATATACAAGAATTGAATAAATCAATCGTTCTTTAGCTTAGCTTTTATTCTCGATCAATTCGAATGAGATTCTGTTTTCTGAAAGGCAACGATATAAAATACGACAACGCGACGACGAAGAGCCTTCGTCGTCGATGCTTTGCGTTTCTGGGTCATGGCTTTCACTTTCTTTCGTTCCTTCTTCCGTCGTCGTCGTCCCTTTCGTACGTTCCGATCGTATTCTCCTTTCGTTTTCGTCTCGAAACCCCTCCCCCACGTTGGTGGGCTCGTTCACAATCAGTAAGCAGCGCCACTACCGCCACCGCCAATCGGTCGCCATTTTTTCGCCGGTGCTTTTTTACCTGCGCTAAATATCCATCGTCTTGTAAGAAGAAACCCACGGTCAAAAATAAAATCCCCAGTCCAGGTATATTGTATTCTTTCGCGTTCTGCTCTCTGAACAAAGGATTCCAACCATTACTGTTGATTACTCTTATTTTCATTCTTTCGATTAATCGATCGATAAGGATTCATTTATTTCAGATACTTCTCTAAAAACAAATAACAATTCTATATCGATCTTAATCTATTTTCTGATAAACTCTCGAGACTTCTACGTTCTTTAACGAAAACACATTTCTAGTGTGTATTCGGACACGCGACCAACAAACAACAGGGATGACGACACGCACTTGCGCGTGCATTCATGGATGACGAGTAATAAATAGGTGTACATGTGTATACATTGCGTGCAGTATTATGCGGCATAAGAGGAACGACGATCCCAACTTAATCGAAATAAATAAAGGGATAGAAGAAGACAAAATGGCTAAATTGCAAGAACCATCTTGGAAGGGTTGAAAAGGAAGAAACGAAGAAAGCAAGGAAGGAAGGAAAGAAGGAAGGAAGGAAGGGCGAGAAAGGAGGGCGGCATGGCACACTAATTGCGAGGAGGAGAGAGAGAGAAACGCGTGTCCACATACAAATAAAGAAAGAGAGAAAGAGAGAGATAGAGAAATAGCAACGCAACGAGAGAGTTGATGTAGTATGCGCGAGTTAGATGCGATGGTGGGCGTCAGTGACGGCGTGCGTGTGCTTGCTTACGGCATGTATACGTGAGCGAGAGCGCCGCAGAGAGGGAATATAGTGCTGAGAGGGTCCGAGGGGGAGGGAATGAGGTGGACGAAGAGGAGAGGAGAGAAGAGGAGAAACGAGAGGGAGAGCGAATGAGCAAGCAGGCGAGCAAGCGAGCGAGCGAGCGAACGAGTCGCGGCTGCGTCATGTTCTTAGCGAACTGGGTCAGTGGGTCTCCCCCACCTCCTTTGCCTCGTACATCTACCACGTATACGCACACACTGAGAGCCACTGGCTCTGTCGGGGAGTGCCAACGGCGTTGCTGTTGACCCAGCCCCGGCCCGTTGTCTCGCAACCTACCACGCGCGCCTTGCTTCGAGCCCGTTTACACACTCGTCGTCCCTTACTTCTCTCTCTCTCTCTCTCTCTTTCTCTCTTTACTACATGCTTTGCTTTTGCTTTTTTCATTCCCGACTCTATCTTTACTGTCTCTTTAAAGCTTGTTCTCTTGCGCTTGATCTCTCTCTCCATTCCTACCTCTTTTGTTTTATCTTGCCCAAAAAAATAAGCATACCCTTCTTCTTCTTTGAGTAGTTTTTTGATTGGTATTATTCCTTTCTACAAATTCATTGCTTATTTATAAGAAATTATGTCTATCCTTCAATGCCACGCATATTTAAAGGTTTCCAAACACGCCATTAGGATATAATGATCATGAATGCAAAAGAATTACTTCAAAAAATGATCGGGTAACGTGTCTGTCTGTATGTCTTTACTGCTGCTGTATAATTTTGTACGTATACGTTTTGGGTGGTGATATACGTGTCGGAAGGTATCAAATAATAGTAGTAATAGTAGTATCAGTAATAGTAGTAATAGTAATAGTAGTAATAGTAGTAATAGTAATAGTAGTAGTAGTAGTAGTAGTAGTAGTAGTAGTGTAATAGCAAAAAGGAGATAAAGAAAAAGAGACGCAAGGGCGCAGAGCGAAAAGGGGCAAGAGCGAGCGAACCGGTAGGTTAGAGAGTGGACAATTCTTTTGCCGCCGATATAGACCTGGTTCCGTAAGTAGGTCATCCCCTCTTGTGGAATGGCTAAGCTAAGCGGTGGTGGTGTTCCTCCCCCTTCGATCGCACCAATCCTCCGTCCTTCCTTCCCCGTTGTCTCGCCCACCGTTGTCTCCTCCCACCACTGGCAGCATTAACAGCAACAGCAGCAGCAGCACCGGGCCAGTACTACGAGTACTGAGGTACCACCATTCCGACACAGCGGCGGCAGCAGCAGCAGTTAAAAAGTAGTGGTGGTGGTGATGGAGGTGGAGAAGGTAGGATGGTGATGGTAAATGGAGGAGGTGGTGGTGGTGATGGTGGTGGTGGCGGGCACCTGGCCGCGCGCGCGGTGGCATGCGCTGCTGCTGCTGCTGAATCACTTTCACTTATGCCGTGCGCTGTGTTGGATATACGACGACGTGCCTCCCTTCTTTCCTTCTACTCCTCCTCACCATTACTCCCTCCTCCTTCACTCCTCTCCCAGCCCCTTCTCTCTCTCTCTCTTGTTCTCTTGCTATCTCTCTGTCTTTCTTTCTTTCTGTTCTCTCTGTCCCTGTCTACTACTATTCGACTCGATGTATTCTCCGTCTTGCTCGTTCGTATTCGCTCACCGTCCCGCTCGTCGGTAAAGGGACACGCGCGCGTTCTCTTCTCTGTACCTACCGAAACGCCAAAGGAGTCTGACATACACATAGTGCGCGACCCGTTACTACTGTGTGTAAAGAGTCATCCGTCCATTCCATTGCGCGCGCGTACCTAAATTAAATAAGTGTGTGCTGCTCCCTGTTCTACCTTATTATTCTTTTACACCTTCGATAGGTAATTCTCCCGTTCTCCATCCTTCATATCCTTCTGTATCATCATCCTCCTCCTCCTCCGCCTACTCATTCTCCAGCACCATCCTATATTTCTGTTTGTGGTGTCACACCAGCCACAAACATTATCATTCGGGGAAACTCCTATCCTTATCAGTGGCTATACACAAAAAGCAGAGGGTAAGAGAGAGACTGAGAGAGAGAGAAAGAGGGAGAGAAAGAGAAAAAGAGAGAAATACATCGCGAGTGCGATAATCGTGTCCGCTCCTTGTCGCGTTGGCCAACGATATATACGTGACGCGTATACCGGCACTGTGCAGTGCGGTGCGGTACGGTACGGCGCGGTACGGTGCGGTGCTGCGGCCCGGCACTCTCCCCGCACTTAGACGGTTCTCTCTCTCTCTCTCTGTTTTTCTTTCTCTTCTCTTCTCTTCTCTTTTACTCTCCTCTCTCTCTCTCTCTCTCTCTCTCTGTTTCTCTCTCTCTCTCTTTCTCTCTTTCTTGACTCTACTCGTGTATGTCTTCTACCTACTCTACTGTACCTACCTACCTACTCTGGTGTCGACGACGGTAGGGCGACGGCAACGGTGGCAGTAGTAAAGAAGGGAAGGGAAGGGAGGGGTGGGGAGGGGAGAGCAAGCCCTTCGGGAAAGCAACGAGGCGAGAAGACAACTCTAGTCGCACGCAGATAGCCGAACTGAAAAGTCGTACGCGTCCGGTACACTCGGATCCTTCCTTCCTTCTTTTTCGCCTACCGCGCCTTTTCTTATATTCTTTTACTTACATATAAATACCTTTGTCAAGTTTTTATTTTTATTTTAAATCTATTATTTCTCTTTTATTCATTCTGTCTCTCTTATATCGTGTGTTTTATTCAGTTTGATCGTTTAATCTGTGTCTCGCGCAAATGTTTATCAATTCATCCCCGTAAACGAGTGCCGCAAAAGTTTGATTTCTGAAATACTGTTTAAAACTATTTCGGTAGAATTGGGGTGATAATTACTAATAGTAATTGCTATTAGTTTGAGTACTTTTTTCTTTGAAACAAAGTTTCTCCAGTAGTGATAAGGGGTGCAAAAAAATTGTACTATTGCTCGAAACGCACACACGTGCCGCGATACCGACGACCGCCACCTCCCTTTCTTCTTACCTCATCTTCGATACGCGCGCGTTCCTCGCACGAGATATATCTCTATTGGATTACAGTGAGAAGACGGAGAAAGAAAACAAATATTTAGAGAAAACAGAATATATATATATATAGATATTATCGAAAGCATACAAAAAAAGAACGAAGGAAAATTATATATATATATATATATATTTTTTTTGGTGGTGCTTTCTACGTGCTGCTAGTGGGTAGCATTGGATGTTTGGTGGTGGTGGTGGTAGTAGTTTGTTTTGGGTGTACTTTCCCCGTTCCTCATAATCAACGGGAAAAATAAATATCTTTGATAGTGTGATATATATAGTGCTCTGGTGCTTCCTTTCGTTTTTTTGTGCTGCTACACGCTACCTGGTTGGTGTTCATTTAAAAAGCTACGAAGAGATTCATTCTAACTCGTCGTGGTTGATTGTTCTCTGGTCATCGTTACATTATATTACAACTACGGCGATGTTTCGGACGTAGTTCAGTCTTTTTGTTGAAACAAACTCTCACACGATGCCCGATGATTTTTTGAGTGAAGCTGTGCCGCGCAAAAATAACGTGACTACTCGGTGATTGATAATTATCGACTTGATCGTCGTTAGAAAAAGAAAAAAAAAAGGAAAGAAAGAGAACAAGGGGGGGACCAAGTGTATTTCTTTTTTTCTTTGATATCCGCAAACCCTGTTGTCGTCATCGTCGTCGTTACACCACCGTCATTGTCGTCAATCATCAACTTTATCGTCCTGTTTGAAGAATTGCGAATAAAACGTTCACGAGCATCGTCCACCTCCCCTAACTTTGACCGTTTTTCCTAAAGATCACGGTCACCTCCTATATCTTACCTATATGCGCCGATACGCGAAAACATTATTCCGTGAGGTCCTTGCGCAAGGGTGATATGTTATTGGAGATGGATCAACATCCGGGTTTGATGTCCCTGAATATGTCACCGTTCCATCTAAGTCCTCAGGGCAGTCCCCCAAGTGCGACTAGCGCTGGCCAACCGCAACAGCAACAGCAACAACAACCTCAGCCGCAAGCTCAATACAGTTCCTCGCCTTATGGAAATTGCGTTCAGAGTCCACCATCTACGATGTGTCATCACCATCAACAGCAGCAACAACAGCAACATCAACAGCAGCAACAACATCAGCAACAACATCAGCAACATCATCAACAACAACAGCAGCAACAACAACAACAACAAGCGCAGTCGCATTCGCAACAACAATCGCAACAATTGCAATCAAGTCATAGTCAAGCGCAATCTCAAGGTGGTGGTGGCATCTCCGGATTTGATGCAGCTTACTTTTATGGGACCGCTCTCGAGGAGCGATGTCCAATGTGCGGTGATAAGATGGCGGGATATCAATACGGTGTTCTCACTTGTGAATCCTGCAAGGGTTTTTTTAAACGCAATAATTCGCCGTGCAATAGCAAGAAGGTTTACGCTTGTCTGTTCTCGCCGACAGGGGGTGGAGGAGGAGGTAGCGGGGGAGGAGGAGGTGGCGGTGGTGGTGGTGGTGGGAACGGGAACGGGAACGGGAGTGGCGGTAGCGGGGGTGGTGGCGGTGGCGCGATCGGGGTCGGGGTCGGGGTCGGTAACGGTGGCGGTGGCGGTGGTGGTGGCGTTGGTGGCGTTGGCGGCACGTCATCCGCCCTTGAGAGTGGGCTTTGCGGCAACAAGAAGGTATACACGTGTCTGTTCTCGCCAACAGGGACTGGTGGAAGTAGCAACGGAGCTGGACCTGGGGGCAACGGCAATACCAACGGTAATACTACCACTACCAACAACAACAACAACACCAACAGCAGCAACAACAATAACAACAACGTGCCAAGTGCCGGTAGCTCGTCCGTTCTCGAAGGTAGTGCCGGTGGTGGTAGTGGTAGTGGTGGTAGTAGTGGTGCCGGTGCCGGTGGAGGAACCAGTGGTTACGGTGTTAGTACCGCAAACTCGGCTAGCAGTGCTGGTGGAGGCAACGGTCCCGGCAGTACTGGACCTGGACCCACTGGCAGCAACGCGACTACTGGGACCTCGGCTAGTAGCGGCAACGTTGCTGCCGTTCACGCCGGTACCCTCTGTCATCCCAGCTTGGCCCAGGTCGGGGTCGGAATCGTGACTGGCTCCCTACCATGCCCCTCTGATTTTCCCGACACCAAGGACATCGTTATCGAGGAACTCTGCCCGGTCTGTGGCGATAAGGTCTCCGGATATCACTACGGATTACTCACGTGTGAATCTTGCAAGGGTTTCTTCAAACGCACCGTCCAAAACAAGAAAGTCTATACGTGCGTCGCCGAAAGATCCTGTCACATTGACAAAACCCAGAGGAAGCGGTGTCCCTACTGTCGCTTCCAAAAGTGTATCGAAGTCGGCATGAAGCTTGAGGGTGAGTTTCGTTTTCAGGACCGTTCTTCTTCTATTACATTCAAGAGAAAGTTCGTTGTTATCTTTTCTATTTCTTCATTTCTTTAAACCAACACGCGTTCTTTTACTTATTATAAGTATTTGCTATATGTCAACTTATGTCATATTTTTGTTCTTCTCTTACATACGTCAATTGGATTGATTTGATTTTTTTTTTTGAGTCAAGTTTCGACGAACTTTCTCTTTTACTTAAATCTTACAATTTACGTTCGTCGCGTTGCACAGAGAACAGAAAAAAAAAACAATGATGATGAGGGCGTATAGATTAGGGTCGTACTCTAACTTTTGCGGATGCTCTAACGAAATAAATATAACGTCACTCGTATACGAGACATATTACGAAAATTCCGAAGGAGAGAAAAAGAAAAAAGAAAATAACGCGTTGCAAATGTGGGTGGTTGTGGTTGTTGGTAGTTGACAGAATAGTGGCGCGAAAAGAAGATATTGCACAATTGTGTACGGCAGATATAAAAAAAAAAAAACGCGCGTATTGCTTTGCTCGGTGTCAGAAAAAATTTATGCGTATTTATTTATCATTAATTTTACTCTTAAAACCTTTGATCCAATTCGCGTTGTACCAAAAAAAAAAGACTTTAAAAATGGAACTCTACGTTAAAAAAAAAAAAAACAAGAAACTTAATTAACAAATGACTTTTGTATATATTTTTTGTTTAATCTGACAATATCCTCTTTTGGGAATCGTAAAATTGCATTGAACACGTTTAATTTTCTAGCTTTCTAATTTCTATTATGTTCCCTTTTACACACACATAAGAATCGGCAGGAGGCCATTTTTACGGGAATACTCGAGTGATCGATGAATTCGTCACGTTAAAGTCACACCGCCATTTTTGATTCTCTTTCGAAAACGAACTTCGATCATATTTTATCGATTAACACATTTATGATGCACAGTTATACGATATAATACGATACAATATACAAATGCATCCTTGTTGTGTCGAACTTAACCTTATTACATACGATAAATAATGGACAATGGAATACATATATATATGCATATGCATATATTTTTGTTTCTATTAAAAACAGCGTACTACCCCTCATTTGCTTTTCAAAAAGTAAAATTGTAAATTATAGTCACTTTCATTTATTATTTATTTACTCTATAATATATATACATATATGTTATATAATATATTAAATATATATATATAAATATTTATATTATAATATTAGTAGTAGTAGAGTAATATATATTAGTACTATATATATAGTTAGCACCCATAATATATATAATATATAAACTATTATATATAAACATACTAACTACTACTAATAGTATAATATATATATTATACTATATAATATAATATAATTATAATTATACTCTATATAATACATATATTATGGGTACTAACTATTACTAATAGGTATTAATATAATATTTTGGGGTTACTAATTTTAAAAGGAATTTTTTATTAACAATTTTTTTTCGTATTCACCATTGTCCATTCTTTAAAAAAAAAAAAAAAAATGTTAATTTTTTTATTTTTACTATGATCTTTAATTTCGATAAAATGACGCGTGTGTGTCGCATTGTAACGTTGTGTAAAATTCATTCGTATGCAAAAGAAAAAAAATAAGTAGAACTAGAGATAAAAAGAAAAAAAAAACATAGAGTTTAGGTTGTGCACGGCCAGTGTATAATATAAATATAACTAGGTCTAGGCCCCCGAAGGCCCAACGATTAAGCGAATCTCGAAAGAAGGTTTGCTGTCGTAATTTGCCGCCTTTGCACGACGCGTGTCTTTTCCACGGTGGCGTTTCTACCAATGGAAATTGGCATTGCCTAACGCGGAAAGTTTCCAGAATGTCTTGCTTGCTTACTTGCTTGCTTGCGAACGTTTGGAAACAGTTCTAGGCTAACTAAGAAAATAACTAAGAAAATAACTAAGAAAATAACTGAAGAAAAATTTCGTTCAAATTCTACCCAGGCAGGTCTCTCTCTCTCTCTCTCTCTCTCTCTCTCTCTCTCTCTCTCTCTGTTTGTTCTCTGGTTTGTCTGCGTGTGTCTGTTGGTGGCTGTGTGTGTATGTGTGTGTACGCATGTTTGTAACATTTTTATTTTCCATAACATTGATAAAAAGAAAAATCACCAGGCACGTGCTCTTTTTTTTTCATTCATTTTGAATTCATCCAACGGGAATTAATTTTGTTTATCGATAACGTGAATTATTTTTTTTTTTTTTTTTTTTTATATTGGTATATCAGTAATTTAAATAGAAAGGAATAAAAATTTAGAGAGACAATTTGTTTTTTTGTTTAATTTTAAATGAAATTATTCGCGAAACTAACAACCAACCCTCGTTTGAAGCACCGATTATTCTTCCATTTTTCTTCTATCCTTTCTTTTCTTTTACTTTTTTTTTTTTTATACATTGGAGTATCAGTAATTTAAATAGAAAGATATGAAAATTTAAAAAATCAATTTGTTTATATTTTTTGTTTTTAATTTTAAACGAAATTATTCGCGAAACTAACTACCCTCGTTTGAAGCATCAATTTTTCTTCCATTTTTCTTCTATCCTTTCTTTTCTTTTACTTTTTTTTTTACATTGGAGTATCAGTAATTTAAATAGAAAGATATGAAAATTTAAAAAAACAATTTGTTTATATTTTTTGTTTAATTTTAAATAAAATTATTCGCGAAACTAACTACCCTCGTTTGAAGCATCGATTTTTCTTCCATTTTTCTTCTAACCTTTCTTTTCTTTTACTTTTTTTTTTTACATTGAAGTATATTAGTAATTTAAATAGAAAGATATAAAAATTTACAGGGGGTATTTGTTTATATATATATATATATATATTTTTTTTTTTTAATGAAATTATTCGCGAAACTAACAACCCTCATTTGAAGCATCGATTTTTTTCTTCCATTCTTTTTCTTTTTCTTTCTTTTTTTTCTTTCTTTTTATAATTACGTTTAATAAATGAAAGCTTTAAAAATCGTTTTTATCGTAAAGACAAATAACAAATATTAGTTGACAATCGATAACGACATCGTCAATATATCGATCTTAACGATTTCTTAAACTCACATATCCCACAATACTTTATTTTTCTTTGGAAAATCGACAATAATCTTTGATTATATTAAATAAAATATCGGTAATATTTTTGACAATCAAATTTTTGGCATATTACTTCTTTCTCCTTCTCCTTCTCAATGTGCATACGAAAATTTCAATTTAAAAACGAATATCAGATTTTGTTTTGTTCAAACAATTATTTGTTCAATTACGTTTCTTTAAAAAAAAAAAAAAAAAAGATAAAAATAAAATAAAGAAAAAACTTTTGCATTGAAAGTTGTTCGATTGGTTTACATTTAAAAAGTCAAAAAAGTATCATCCACCTCTTCTTGATTCGTTTAAAAAAAAAAACAAAAAATAAAATAATAATAATAAAATAAAGATAAAATTAGAAATATAATTCCAATTCATATCGTAGAAATGACATTTCTTATGAATATGCAACTAAATAAAATGGGTACGCATTGTTGACCAAGGTCCCCTCCTAACTATATAATACTAAATGTGTAAATTTTTATCAGCTTTAGTTTGATTACTGGTAAAAGACTGTTAGAATAATGGCTATATAAATTAAACGATAATACGGTTAGAAATTATTTAAATATGTTAATCGATTATTACGTCAATGAGTAATTATAAAATTAGAATAATTATTTATATTAATTTAAGGACTTCTTTTTTTTACATTCATATTAATATAACACAATAATATTATTAAATATTAAAATAGATATTCAATTGACTAATAATTATTTTAGAAGAATTTTCTTATCAAATATCTCGTCATATTACACTCAATTATTCTTCGAATCAAATATCATTTCGATACTATTTTTATTTCTTTTTTTTTGGAATTATTTTATAATTTTATTCATTTCTAAATAATACATTATTTAATGAAATATTTCCAGTTAATTATAATTATAATTATAACAGTTAATTTTTCTTTTAAATTAATACTCGACGAATAAGAATATTTTTCATTTTCATCATCTCCATACTATTTTTATTTATTTTTTATTATTTTATAATTATATTCATTTATAAATATCATATATATCTAATTAAATATTTCGAATTAATAATAATAATAATTATAATAATTAATTTTCGTTTTAAAATGAATACTCGACGAATGAGAATGTTTTTCATTTTCAAATTTGTTTTCATGTTATACAAAAAAATTCATTTCCTAATCATAAGTTGAACTCCTTGATTTAAGTAGTAACACGTTTATTAGTCAGACGAGAGTTGAAAATATATGAAAATAGTGTTAAAAAGTCTTAAGACCAAACCCAAGAGAAAGAGAGAAAAAGAAAAAGAGAAAGAGAGAAAGAGAGAGAAACTTTGCGCAAGTGTCGCGTCTGGAAATTCGAGGTAAAGACATTTCGTTCCAGGTTTATGCCCACGGGGCAAAAGTCTTTCATCGTTACCTTTTGTTCTCTCAATTTCTATTGGACGAGAACAAACGATTATTATTTCACCGTAACGCACACACACACACATCCACACACACACAAATACCAAACTCTAACAAAATTTCTCTTAAAAGGGAAGAAGATCCCTCTATAAACTTATTACTTACAAAATTAACAACCGTAACGTTATTCTTCATCACATGGAATACAACAAACGTGTATACCTTTTTCCTTTTTTTTGTATTTCTTTTCAAGAAAAAAGAAGCAACATCCTAAAAGTATTTTCATAATGTTGATAAAATATAAGATAACAATTTCCAAATAGAAAATCTTTTGTTTTCAAAATGAATCCTAATAGAGAGAGAAAAAAAAACACACAGAAATACAAACTGATGTCACACATCTGTTTGCCACGTGGCTAAATCTTTCAATATTTCTTTTTCACATTTCTCTCTTTTTTTGTTCTCTTTTATTTCTCTCACGTTTTAGTATTTATTGATTCCTAAATTCTATCAATTAATGTTAGAAAATAAAAAAGCAATAAAATGAAGAAGAAGAAGAAGAAGATACAATACAATGAATGTGTCTTAAGAGTATTATAAGAGGGGTAAGGGAGAACAACAAGAAGAGACAAACGTGCAAAACGGCTTTCAGACGTGTCTCCATTTAGGGACTCACGAATTTCATAATTGTCGTGTCGTGTTGAAAGACGTGGTGTGTTATACCTGCTTGCTTGATGCCAGTGTGCTGCCAACCAGCCAGCCAGCAAGCCAGCTTGCTTGCTTGCTAGCCAGCTAGGTTGCTTGCTTACTTGCTTGCTAAGTTGTTTGCTTGCTTACTTGCTTGCTTGCTTGCTTGCTTGCTTGCCTGTTCAACTCCTACCTTCTCGTTAAGTTCCGGAGAGGTGAGGGAGAAAGGTTGTTGAGGCGGCACACAGCATACACAGAGAGTTACACACACAGTACACACAGATTGTGTAATATTTCTCGTTGAGTGAAGCCTCCTCCTCAGTTCAGCTCAGCTCAGCCCCCTCCTGAAGTCTCTCCTCTTCTTTTCTTTTACATCTTTTTTACATTTAATATTTCTCTTACGAATTTGTTTCATATTTTGTCTTACTCTCGATGAAATAAAATGTTTGTGTCAATGGTATAAAGGTAGCTACAATTTTTGTATTTCTTTCTTGATCTTGTTTTATCTTCTTGTTTCTTAACACACACACACACACAATCTTGTTGAATGTTTCAATTAAATCAAGTCAATTAAATTATGATTTTTATCAGATTTGATCAATAGTATATTAGTTTGTTGATCAGGTGATCAAGACTTCTTGTCATTTGTTGTTTTTTCTTCATGGGACATTTGGTATTTAGATGTGGGACCAGTGGAAATTTTCCTTTCGGTTTCTCGCTGCTTCTTTTTCTTCTTCATCTTCATCGTCATCTTCTGTTAGACCAAACTGAAAAGAAACAAACAATTAGTTTTAATCCAATTAAAAAATAATTCTTCTAATGTATTTACTTCCTTTCACTTTCTTCTGAACTTTCTAAATTTCAACAAGGTTTCTTGCTTCTTCTTCTTCTTCTTCTTCATCGTCATCTTTATATTAGACCAAACTGAAAAGAAACAAATACTAATTAGTTTTTATTCGATTTAAAAAAGTACGTTTGCAAATGCATTTACTTCCTTTCACTTTCTTCGAGATTTCTTGCTTCTTCTTTTTCATTTTCTTCATCTTCTTCTTCTTCTTCATCTTCATCGTCATCTTCTGTTAGACCAAACTGAAAAGAAACAAACAATTAGTTTTAATCCAATTAAAAAATATTTCTTCTAATGTATTTACTTCCTTTCACTTTCTTCTGAACTTCATAAAATTTCTACAAGGTTTCTTGCTTCTTCTTCTTCTTCATCATCTTCATCATCTTCTTCTTCATCTTCATTCTTTTAAGATCTAACCCATCGTAGATATTGTTGATAAATCTAAAACAAATCTCATTGTAATCTTCTTTTATTAACACACGATCATTAGAAAGAAAATTGCATTTAGATTAGATATGGATGTGGTAAATGTTGTAGGTTACATTTTTTTTTTTTTTTTTTTTTTTTAACAATTGGATATTCCTCAATGTATCGTTTTAGTTATTTCGAACAAGCATTTTATCGCGAGAGAAGAAAAGAAGTGCGAGAGGATCCGCTATGGACTGATAATCAAACTTTTCCGGTTAACGTTACACTCCCATGAATTACGTAACATATTTCCGTGTGCACAAATCGGAAATAATCAAATATGTTGAAACGAAACAAATCTGTGTGATCTTTCTCTCACTCGTGTTCGTGTAAAAAATAAATTTGTTTGAAATATTCAAAAGAAAAAAGAAAAAAAAACAAAAAGAAAAAAGCAAGTTGTAAACTTTCCTATTATCGATAATACAACAACAACAACAAAAATAAAAATAAAATATGATTATCGTTCGCTCGTAAAATCCTATCGAAATTCACGAATTACAAGGAAAAAAGAAAAAAAAAAGAAAAAAAAAGGTTTCACGACGAATTTGTCTTCGTTCTTTTTCCTTTTCGCTCGTTCTGTTTTTTTATTTTTTATTTGTTTTTTTTTTTTTTTTATTTCATGTGTGCACAGTTGGCAAACGACACACACGTATCAAAGATGATAATTCCCTGCGTATTCTTGTTACCGATAATAAAAATCGTTTTTCGAAGGTCTCCATTAAAAAGAAAAAAAAAGAAAAAAAAAGAAATAAAGGAAATAAGGAAAAGAAATCAATAAGAGAAAACCATTCGAACTGTATAAACTGAATTACCGAATATTGTTTTAATAACGCGGAACAACCTCATCGTACAAACAAACTTACCGCGACCATATTACGTAAGGAGGAGGAAACACACACGAAAAATAAAAAAGAAAATAAATACTAAATATGTAAAAAACAAAACGGTGAAAATAATACTCGATAAAAACAATACGCAATTATTCGAATTATTAGTAATACTTATATTCTTGACTATACAGTGTTAGGATACCTTATCGAGTTTGCGATGAGTAATAACGTCGTTTCGAAACTATAATTAAACTACTGAAAGTATGACAGTTTAAAAAAAAAAAGAAAAGAAAATAAACGCTAAGGAAATCAATTTTTTTTCTTTCTTAAATAAATAAATGAATAAATAAATAAATAATTACAGAAAAAAATATTTAAATCGGTCAGGTAAAAAAAAAGTAATATCGATTTATCGAATAATTTTGAATTTGATCGTACGTGTTACGGTGAGGTTTTATAACACAAGATTTAAAACACACAAATGGGCACATACATATGTAAATATATGCGGATATAAAGGGCATAGGTGCATCCGAAAGTAAACGTGCGAAGTCAAAGAAATGAAAAGGAAAGGGAAGAAGAAGAAGAAGAAGAAATGAATGAGGGAGGAGGAGGGTTAGGAGAGGAGAGAGGTGGCAGAACGAAAGGAAGACGAGGAGGAGGAGGAGGGGTAGGGGTTGGGGAGGGAGTAGAGATGTCAAGTTTAGACGCGAACCTTGACGCTGCTGGGCCATGCCTTTGGTCTGGTATGCGTAACGCGACCAACGCTGCCGAGGGCTTAGGAAAGGAGAGTAAAAGAGAGCGTATGTGTGTGTGTGTGAGTGTAAGTGAGAAAGAAAGAAAGAAAGAAAGAAAGAAAGAAAGAAAGGAAGAAAGAGAGAAAGAAAGGAGTGAATGAGAGAGCGCGAGAGAGACCGCGTGTGGGCCCCCACCCACCCCCCACCCCGTTAGCGGTGTCGATCGCGGCCCCGAGGGCTGTTGAGAACACCAAGTTAGGGGTGACGTAGAGGAAAGGAGGGTCGAGAGGAGGTGGTCGTCGTAATGGTGGTGGTGGTGGGTGGACGGCGGGGAAAGAAGAAGGAGCAATACAGAAGTGGTTGGATGGCGGGTTGACGGCGGGTTAGCGGCGGGTTAGCGGCGCGATTCAACCTCCTTTCACTTTCGAGGAGCGCGCGAATATACGTCGATCGCACCTCTTTGTATGTATGTGTGTGTGAGTATGTGTGCGAGCGAGTCTACCTATGTATAATAAACGTGCGTTCGCGACGACGACTACGCTACGCGACGACGACGGACGTCGACGACACAACATAGAGCAAAGCAAAAACGCGTCGTACGAAAATAGGCAACGCTGCCGGTTTAAGCCGCGTGTTCGCCCTACAAAACGCGAGTTGGATGACGAGGAGAACGAGGAGGAGTAGGAGAGGAGAAGGAGGAGGAGGAGGAAGAGGTGAAAGAGGTGGTGACGACAACAATGACGACGACGGGGGTCAGAGGTCGGCAAAGTGTTGCGTATTATAATTAGTTTTTTTAAATCGTTTCCATTTTGTGCTTTTATCCATGTTACAGCTGTGCGAGAAGACCGCATGAGAGGCGGTAGAAACAAATTTGGGCCCATGTACAAAAGGGACAGAGCGCGGAAACTGCAAATGATAAGGCAACGACAATTGGCGCTGCAAACGATATGCGGGAATCTCGGGGATCCATCGAATTACACGTCCACCGTAACGCCTTTCCTGCACATCAAGCAGGAGATCCAAATACCTCAGGTCTCGAGTCTAACATCCTCTCCGGATTCGAGTCCGTCACCGGCGGCGGCCGCGGTAGCCGCTGCTGCTGGTAGCCTCTTGACAACGCAATCTGCCGGTGCCGGTGGAGCCGGAGCCTGCGGTGCTGGTGGTGGAGCAAGCGGGGGTGGCGGCGGAGGAGCTGGACAACATCAACTGATAGCACCTTCCTCTCAGCATAACCTCATCGCAACCAATCACCTGCACAACGTTACCCCTGGCCTCGATAGCAAACTATGGCCCGCTAATTCGACCACCCCCAGTCCTGTAGCCTTCAACTTTGGCGAACAGTCGGCGCAACCCCACGGCCCGCCCCAGGCCTCTGCGCCTGCTACCGCGCCCTTGAAAACTAGTCCGCTAATAAGAGACTTCGTGCAGACGGTCGATGACCGCGAGTGGCAAACGTCCCTCTATGAGCTCTTGCAGAAGCAAACGTACAATCAGTGTGAAGTGGACTTGTTCGAACTAATGTGCAAAGTGCTCGACCAGAATCTTTTCTCCCAGGTCGATTGGGCCAGGAACTCTGTATTCTTCAAGGATCTCAAGGTGAGTTTATTCTTCCTCCTCGTAACGCTAACCTCCTTACACACCCCACCTTCCTCATTTCCTTTCCCTTTCTCTCTCTCTCTCTCCCAACCTATTTAAAATATACTCTAATTAGTCAAATCTTTTTACAATGTTATCAATATTTTGTCAATATTTTTCAATACATTTTGAAAACGTTTTGCACGACGACGTAGAGTCTCTCTTGGAGGGAAAAGTCGTCGGTCCGTTCTTATACCGATAAATAACTCGTCGTTGCTGGCCCGCTCGACTCTACGAGTAGCGGGGATGTGAGGTAACCAACGGCATTGCACAATCACTGAATGATTTCAAGCATCGCCTCATATCTAGGTCATAACGAGATACGTTTCTGGGTTATGGCGGTTGCCCCAAAGCAGCAGGCCCATGTTAATTATATAGGATTGCGTATTACGTCGTCATTGAGATCCCAATATGCACCTATTTTTCATGCCGATTTCGCTTTCCAGTTTTTTTCCCCCTTATCGTTATTATTCTTTTGTTTTTTTCTTTTTATTTTTCATTATGTATTCTCTCAATACTCTTCTTTCACTTGTAATACGATACGCGATAAATTCTACGTCGTCCACTACGTAATACTACGTGATACTTTCTTTCTCTTTCTCTTTCTATACATATTTCTCGCGAGATAAGAAAAGCAATTATAGCATTCATCGATAGATCCATTTTTTTCGCTGTTACCTACCCACCATTCCAATGTGTATTATATATCGTTGTTACTGTCACTCTACATAAGCAAACTCTTGCATCGAGTTCCATTCAAATTTCATAACAAGTACACACGTACTTTATTTATTATTTCGAGATTTTGTTGTTTATATTTACGAATGAAACGTTGTAACATTTCTTTTTGTTTTGTCAAATTTACGAACCGTTACAAATCTCGCAATCGTGAAGTAATAATAAAGTATATCGCGAAATGTACGTGTGTTGGGCTCATTCAAATTCATATTTAGTGATACTTGTACTAATAATTACATTAACATTAATAATAATTTGAATAGGTCGACGACCAAATGAAACTACTGCAACACTCTTGGTCGGATATGTTGGTGCTCGATCATGTACATCAAAGGTTGCACAATAATCTACCCGATGAGACAACGCTTCATAATGGCCAAAAGTTTGATCTCCTGTGCCTAGGCCTACTTGGAGTTCCTTCCCTGGCAGATCTTTTCAACGATTTATCCTCGAAACTTCAGGAGCTCAAATTTGACCTGTCTGATTACATTTGCATGAAATTCCTTATGTTGCTTAATCACGGTAAGATACTCATCTAAACTTATCCTTTGTTTGTTCTTCTATTTCTCTGCAATTACAATAATAATCAGAATTAGAAAGAAAAAAAGAACAATTTGATTCTTCTAAAATCTATGTTAAAACATATTTACAAATGTATTTGTAATAAGATCGATTAAAAAAATATATTATTTTCGATTTATATGCAGATGTTCGCGGACTGGTTAACAAAAAACACGTACAGGAAGGTCACGAACAGGTCCAGCAAGCTCTTTTGGACTATACGTTAACTTGTTATCCATCTATACCGGTATGTTATCTGATCAAACATTTATATATTTATTTGTAATCTATCGTAAACAATAAATACAAATTGTTTCAGTCGTTTCATTGATTATTTTCTAATTAAATATATATGCTTGTTTCTTTCTGTTTGTAAATATAGGAAAAGTTTAATAAGCTGTTAGCAGTATTACCAGAAATTCACGTGGTTGCGACTAGGGGAGAAGAACATCTTTATCAGAAGCATTGTAATGGTGGTGCTCCAACTCAAACACTTCTAATGGAGATGCTTCATGCCAAGAGGAAATGAGACGATAGATTCGTGTGCCGACTCTACCGTAAAATAATAATTCTTTGGTATGTACTATATTTTTAAAAGGTTGGTAGAGTCCTCGCTCGATCGATATAAATTGTCAGAATAAACGTATGAATAAAAAAAACAAAACAAAACAAACAAACAAATAAAAAAAGAAACAAACAAACAAACAAAACAAGCAAACAAGCAAAAAAGCAAACTAACTAACAAAAAATAAAGTGGACCTCAAAGTGTACCTACTATTATGAGCTAACTTCGGCTTAGGTGTCGGACCAAGTTTAGGGTAGCCGTGGTTCATCAAAAAAAAAAAAAAGAAAAAAACAAGAAAAAAAAGCAAAATACCTATGCAAACAAAATCAAGTATAAACGTACACATACTTTACACATATAAATATATATACATAGAGAGTATATGTATTATAAAATGTATCTAAATATATATAAACATAATGACATATATTTTCTATATTTGATGTTGAAGTTTTAGAGATGTATCCGTGGATATAAAAAAAAAAAAAAAAAAAAATACACATTTACCCCTGTTGGTGGTACAAGCGCAGGGAAAACAGTAAGCAAGATGCCTTGAAAACAGTACAAAAGGGTGGTTAACAAAAAATATTGGTCAAAGGACAGGCAACTTTGTCAAAATATAAGTAAAAGCTATTTTTCTAATAATACTTAGATGCGATTATTTTTTAAGCATACCACTGAAGCCTTGCTCACACTCGAACGAATAAATAATACTAATGGTAATAACAACAACAACAACCAACAACTAATAGAGATCAGATCTCTCTTTCCATTTCTTTCTTTCTCTTTCTCTCTCTCTCTCTCTCTCTCACACTTTCTCTTTTTCTTTCTTTCTTTTTCTCTCTAACAATTGATCGTGCCTCTCTTTGCAAGAAATTTTCAATATAAAAATAAACATATTTGAAATTATAGTCAAACACGTTACGTATATGATTTTCTATGTACGTTGTTATTCACACGGATAATATATACGAACGATAAAATATATAAGGAGAGAAAAATAGAAAAAGATAATTGGGACAGAGAGGAAGGAAAGGGAGAGCGAGCGAGAGGAGGGGTAGAACGACGAGAGAGAAGGGTGGATGTGAGTGAATAAGTGGATCTGTGTGTTTATGTGTGTGTCTGTGAAAAAAAAAATAATAATAAACAAAATAAAAGATAAAGAAAAAGAGAATATTAAATATAAAAAAAAAAAAAGAAATAAATAAGAAAAAATATAAGAAAGAGAGCAAGCAAGCAAGCAAGCGAACGAAAGAGAGAGTGCTGCTTATAAATGACGACGCCGCGTCGTCTCGTTACAAGAAGCACGGTTTATGTATCTGGACATCGTTTAAAACTTCCTACAAAAATCTGCATTTTTCACACTTGCACATAGCAGGGCTATTGTACTGTAAATACTAGTTAACACATTCCAATTATGTTGTAAAGTATAAGTCATGTTAAATATGTAATTATAATAATAATATTTTGTGTATAGTTTAATGAAATAAAAAAATATATTTCTGTTGCTTACTGAAAAGAAAAATAATAATAAAAAAATAAAAAATAACAAAAAACCGAAATAAACAAATGAATCAATAGCTACTTAAAAATATCTTCACGTTTATAATTTAACTACATTGTTTTTCTTTCTTTTTTTCTTTTTTTCTTCTTCTTCTTAATTTCTTATTTTCATTCTTTTTTGATATTAAGTTTAATAATCGTGTTTATCTCTTATTATCTCTCTCTTTTAATTATTTTTTTCAAACACAGGTGGAGGAAGAGAATAACCACAAAGAATGAGATATTTTACTACATTGTATGTTATAATGCAATAAAAGACTTTTGTTTTGACAACAAAAGAGGCAAAAAGTGCATTGCAACAAATAAAAAAAAAAAAAAAGAAAATAAATAAATAGTTAATAAAATTTATCGGGCAAGGTTTATGTGGTCCTATACATTGATTAGCTATTATTATTATTATTACTATTATTATTATTATTATTATTAGCTAGTATTATTATTATTAATTATTATTATTATTAATATTATTATTATTATTATCATTATTATTATTACTAAAGACACGGGCGCACACGTTAAAAAACGCGTGCACGCGTATACACAATGGAAATATAAATGCATATAAACGCGTCGTGCATTATGATCTGCACATACGCGCATATATGCATGCAAGTACGAGTACGTGAAAATTTAACAAACACAAAAACAATAAATAAATATAAATATATATATATATAAATAATATATATATATATATATATTGATATTATTTTAATATATAAAATAAACAACACATCTCCAAACACAGCAGCAGCAACAGCAGCAGCAGCAGACACACACATAAAACACACAAAAAAGGATACACTCAGAGATACACACATCCACATTGTCGTCTTATCACAGTTGTTAAATAGATAAATATTTAATCTAAATATTATAAGATAACGAATCGAAGTTAGTAGTTTTTTTCATTAAGATTATTATTCTTTAGTCAATAGTAAGGAATTTTTCAGTGCTGTGAAGGTTGTCTTTTGACACCTGTGGTACCCAAGCCGTCGTATATATGAATGATATGCGTGCTAAATTTCAAGTTCGGATGTGGCACTGTGAACAATTATTCTTGCTCGTAATTAGCTAACTAAACTGATTAGTCTAAATATCGATAAGGATTCGCTTCCTGAAACTCCCCTTTAAAAAGGATCCACGTATCAAAACAAGTACCTGGGAAATAAATACTATTTTAATACTTCCAATTTTTTCCACCAACGACGATCGCAATATGTTTAGCTAATAATTCCTTTGAACGTTTTAATGAACGTTTTTTGATGTGACCTTAGATATTTAAAATCGTATGTTGCATTATTAAGAAGAAGAAGAAGAAGAAAAGAAAAATATAAATAAATAAAGAAATGAAGAAGATGAAGAAGAAGAGGAGGAGGAGGAGGAGGAGGAAGAAGAAGAAAAAGAAGAATAGAAGAATTAGAAGAAGAAGAAGAAGAAGAAATGAAAAAGAGGAGTTAACAGGCAGCCAAGAAATTAATATTTTGGGTACCCGAAAAGATTATTATAGGTACTCGTGATTTCTACGAGTAAAGATGATTTATGTTCACAGCTGCGTTTGGCTTTAAATCAATATAAAAGTATGCTAATAATGTGTTCTCAAATTTTTCAATCCGTCTAGTTCAAAATGTTACTATCTGATCAGATACAATCGAAAAAGAAATCAACGTTTATTATAACACAACATACACCACACACATTATAATCTATATGTTTATATATGCATATATTTATATACATACGTATACATGTATATATATTCACATATAAAAGTGTATATATATATATATATGTATATACAACAAATATGTATAGATAAGATATATGTATATATATATTATATATATATATATAAATCTTTCTTCTTCGATCCCTTCGAAAGCACAGTTTTATTTCACTCAAACAGGAATGACTACCTCTTCTCATAACTATATTAAGTTTTTATACTTTTACATTTTTAG
The DNA here is from genome assembly GCF_049000335.1 of Polistes dominula. Taxonomy (NCBI): domain Eukaryota; kingdom Metazoa; phylum Arthropoda; class Insecta; order Hymenoptera; family Vespidae; genus Polistes; species Polistes dominula. The sequence goes on from NW_028300963.1 coordinate 2,134,029, forward strand.
TAAACCGCATACCTCAGTATACACACTCTAACAGCAATCCGACAAACAATAATAAAAAGGATGTTGTTTTTCATAGAAAGGTACTTTTTAGTTGCACTAATTCATATTATGCATTAAAAGCATATACACCAACCACCACCACCACCACGATGTAAAAAGTTCCATTGAGAAAAAAATATTGTATTTGTTGTAATAATAATGTCCATGTCGCTATGCTTTAGTTATTATATAAATATACATGTTACTAATTAAATTATACTTGCGCTCTGTATATTGTACCAAAATAGAAGTTTAGTAAATAATGTCAAAGGTTAATTATATCACGCATGGTTCCGCGTTGCTGTTTGGTGGGTAAGGCAAGTTAAAAACGTGTGTCATATTTATATTGTAACTTTTTTTTATTTTATTTTATTTCATTTTTTTTTTCATTTTTTTTTTTTTTTTTCATTTACTTCCGTTAAACTGTGCTGATCGCTATCTATCTTGGTCTTACTAAATAATCATTAATATTATTTTAATTGTTCTAAATTATTATATCTCTCATTTCGAATATTTTAGTTTTTAAATTTAACCTGCTTTTTCTTGTCTCTATGTTCAAAGCTAAAAAACAAAACAAAATTCAATCGTGTCATTCATTATTTTACTACATAACTTTTATTAACAATTATTATTAAATAAAATGTTTGCATAGAAATTCAGCTCAATATATAATTTTTTTTTTACTCTCACTCTCTCTCTCTCTTTCTCTCTTTCACTTACTTTCTCTCTCTCTCTCTCTCTCTCTCTCTATTTCTATCTCTATCTCTCTTTGCAAAATGTTAACTATATAAAATATGATATATAATTTAATATGATATAAATGTGATTCCCCCCTCCCTTTTATCGCGCGTATATATAAATATATATATATATATTCATATATATAGATATATATCACGGAAATTTATTTTAACACGAAAGAAAACGAGAAATTCATACGTTGTTAACACTGCCATTAGAAGCTGGCAATTGTAAATTATGTAGAAAAGATTTAATAATTGTAAATATATCTTTATTATTAACAAATTATTATTTCTTTTGAGAATCTCTTAAATAATATCATATTATTATTCTCGCCGTTGCATTCATTAAATATTATCCATCATGCATGACAATATGATTCCTTCATCATAATCCTTTGTTTTTTTTTCTTTTACAAATAAAAAAACAATAACCATTACCTAAAAAAACATATCGAATAAACAAAGAAAAAGAAAAAAAAATTATTAACGACAACACAACAACAACATCTTTAAAGAGTATACAAAATTAATTGAAAATGGATATTTTTTTTTAACACGATATTCGTATTTGCAAAATATTTCTTCATTATGTCGATGTATTTTTGTGTAACGCTTGTGTAAAGTAAAATATTTTAACTGTTAATTTATAATTTACAATTGCACCAATTAATTAAATGATCTATTATTACACTTCGTGCTTATTTTTCTTCTATGATAAAATAATATTATTATATTTGTCATGATACGAAAAGAAAATAAATGCAGTTATACGTTGTAATAAGAACGAACACAATTGTAGGATATGCAATCCTATGTTATTAAAATGGAAAAACAACTTCTCGCTAATAACTGTAGATTAAGAATTACAGATAAATGATATTTAAGAAAAAAAACAATTTAAAGTTCTTAATTAAAACAAAAAAAAAAAAACAAAAAAAAAAAACAAAAAATGATTAAAGAAAGAAAGAAAGAAGAAAAAAGAAGACCGACCTCCTGCTGCTATTTGATAAAATATTCGCAATCAAACTGACTTCATTTTCTGTGATTCACTTTAGATTTTGTCAAGGATATATTATACCCATATTTATAAAAGCAATCAATTATTTTTGATATTCATCTATGTCTAAATCATTTGTGTCCATTGTATTTTTATGCCTCGAGAATAAATAAATAAAAGAAATAAAAAAAAATAAAAAATAAAAATAAAAAAAGGAACAAAGTATGATATATCTGCTTTGAATGATAAACAGATTGTGTTTGAAATGCTTTTATAATATAGATATGTACAATTGAGAATAACTTGTTTTCTCGTACAATGATACATGACGAAGTAAATACGTTTTTTAAGGATTTTCACGATTCCCATTTTCGTGAGCGCCAGATTTTAAAAATAATTCGTAAGCTTTTTCATCCATGAGCATCTTGATTTCCTCTGGATGACTTAATTGTACTTTGTATAACCATCCTTCATCGTAACAAGATGAATTAATCAATCCTGGTTTACTTTCCAGTGCAGTATTTTTTTCTACTACGGTTCCGCTTACAGGACTTATTAATACAGATGCAGCTTTAACGGATTCCAATGCACCGCATTCCTCTGAGAATCGGGGGACGAGATAATTGTTTACCAAAAATATTCAATGATATATGAATAAATGTATATATGTTTCATTCATGTAAAAGTATCAAACCTTCTTTTTTAAAGACAGATCCAACATCTGGAAGTTGAGCATAGACTACATCACCAAGTGCATCTTGTGCATGATCAGATATCCCAATTGTTCCTACGTTATTATCTACTTTGATCCATTCGTGTGTATCCGTAAACCATCTTTCTAAATAGGATTAACAAAGAAGAGGATAAATCTTTGTATAAGTATAAGTTAAAACAAAATAAATCTAATGAGACTCCTTTGCTAATTATATTAAATGGACCGAAAAGTAATGTCGTTTTTACAAATGTCAAATTTTGTAGATTTTTTTTTTATCCAAAAATCGATTGATCTTTATCAATTTGATATTAAAAAATTTGCATACTAAATGAAGAAAGGTTGTTGATAACGAGGTTAGTGATGTTATTGACTAAAAATATAAATTTGTTCGAAATTTATTCTTTTGAATTTAAGGTTAGAAAGCGACGTTACTTTCTGGTCAATCTATTATATAATAAAAATAATTAGAAAAAAAAAGAAATAATTAATAAAATTGATAGTATAAAGGTCTATCATTATCTTTTCCTAACATCATTAATGTTTAATAAATAATATCAATAAAATAATGAAATTCGTTTATTCTGTGTAATATTATTAATTATTATTATTATTATTTCATTTGAACTTACCCGATTTTAATTGTTGTGTAGTAGTAGATAAATAACGCGAAGTTGACAAAGATGAATTTGTTAATAATTGAGTCCTAGGTGAAATCACTTGTTCAAAAGAATTTTTAATTATTCTTGTAAACAATCTAGCCATTTTTTCTTTCTTTCTTTCTTTCTTTCTTTCTTTCTTTTTATCTCTATCACTCTCACTCTTATAATAATAACGAAATTTTCGGCGAGTTAACCTTACTTTCTTTCGTGTCGTCTGCTTCGTCGTCTCTGCCGAAATGCTCCGAATGCTGTCGTATTAGTTCGTCGATTACGAACGAAATGCGCGCGTACGAGCAAATGCAAGAACATTTTAATGATCTTTAGAATATTTCTTAACCATTTCTGGTGTCATAATTTAACTGTTATCTTGAAAAAAGATTATACTGGAAACTTTTATGTTACATGATGATGATGATGATGATGATGATGATGATGTTTCATCATCAATAATTCGATATAACAAATAAACTATTTATTTTCATGTTCTATCGTTTGTTTGTCGTTACAAGAATATCATTAATAATATGTTCATTTATTTATTATTATTAATCTAATTATTTTTAAACAATTCGTTTCAATTTTTTTTAACAAATGTTTAATCTAATGAATATTTTTTGCTATTTAAATAGAATATACGAAAACTCAATATACAAATATTACTTCAATAATAAAATTAATATAACAACTATCCTTCTTTTTCTTTTTTTTTTTTTTTTATTTTATCAAAGAAAAATATTTCCAATGCAATGACGAAATATAAACTACGATCAACCACGAGTCAAAGAATATGTTACAATCACGTGAGGTTAAAAGATCAAGAGAAATATTCTTATAAGATAACTTTAGATTTTTTATTATCAAAGTTGAAACGATATCGATGACCTTTTATGAATCCAATTCGGATAACATAACAGTAATAATAATAATAGTAATATATATAATCGACTTTACGATAATTATATCTAATGAATATCAGTTTCTTTAAATAATCCTTTAAAATTCGATATTAAAATAATTATATTTATTTATCGTTTTGATAATACTAGAACAAAGGTAAAGCGCATTGTAAAATACATATATATGTATGCGTTATAAACCAATGGTATAAGATCGTCCATTTGGATTATGAATAGATCCTACAATTGGTTCACTAACACACCATTCATACCAAACATTTTTGTTATTGCATTTGCGCCAAAAATGCAATACTATTTTTTCCCTTTTTCCAACCGAATTGGTTCCTAATATATAATAATAATAATAATAATAATAATAATAATAATAAAATGTACATTCTTATAATTATTAATCATCTAAATATATAAACAAAAAATTATCAAACTTAACAGTACAATTAATAATAAATAAATGAAGATTTTCAATTAAACTCACCTTAATAGGAAAGAAAATAGGAAACCAACTAAACATTCCTGGACTATGTGTACTTGGTTCTATACTTAAATTAATATCATTGTATAAAACTGCTTCGAAATAACCAGAAAATCCATGAAGTATACAATTTTGTTTCACGTTAAAAGTCTTCATCTCGTATCTATTATTATCTATAATTTTGTCTATTAACAGAAATATATTCGTTATTTATGTTATTATTACTATTATTATTATTATTTTAATATATACTCATTAAAAATATTTCTATATTAATTTTGTTAACATTACTTACCTTTATTTGGATGATAAAATGTAAATAAAGGTTGAGGCTTTGCTATGTCATACTTATTTTGTAAATGAACTACATAAGGCGTTTCAAAATTTACAAGAGGATGTTTGTCCTTATCTTTACATTGTCGTACTTCATTATACAATTTAGAAGATTGTACAGGACCAATAAACGAAGTATATGAACATGGAATACTGATACCATCATCTGAAAATAACTTCAAATATGAAATATGATTTTACATCAATGAACATTTATTTTTAGAAATAAATCACATTATATTAATATTAATATACCTTTTAAAAATCGTTGAACACCGTCCAAACATTCAGGAGAGAGTTCATTATCACCAAAAGATCCAAGCAGCTCAGAAACAAGAATATCTGCTTGTTCTGGAGCAGTCCATTCTCTCATGTCACTGGATACTATGGTTACTACGTCTCCCCATAACTCTCCTTGAAGAGCAAGTAGACTTTAAAAAAAAAACAAAAAAGAAAATATGAATAATCAATATTTGAAATACTTTGTTAAAATTATAATATATGTTCTCATATATATCAGATTATCTTACGTGTTGACAGCATTTGGGTTTTTCTCAACTGCGTATACTTTAATCTTTTGTTTTGTCAATTCGGCAGCATTTAATGCAGCACGTACAAGTGGACCTCTTCCAGCACCAACAACCATAATTACCCTTTAACATAAACACGTATATATTAATCAAGTTCATACGTTGTAATAAAAATTAAATGATACTTATATATACATATATTTATATACATTTTATCCAATTGAGTTTTTCTGTTATAATTTATATCTTTTATCGCTTCAACCATAGCCAATTGATATTGGGTATATTTAATGGGATCTTTTTCAAATATTTCATATGTCTGGGATTCAAGATTATCCATCAATGGTTGTAGTGGGCATTGTAAATAATCTTCGTAACCACGTGCGAATCGTTCTACTGGCCCATCTATTTGACAATTCTATATCAAATTTATATTATTAAAGTGTGATATATATATATATATTTTTTTTTTAATCATTCTATTTATTTAAAAATTTTTGTAACTTCTTACCTTCCATAAAAAGTCCAAGTAATTGTGATAAAGTGATATACTACTGTATCGGTTTGCTCCTGTTAATATGAATTGTGTTTCCAGTATAGCAAATTTCTTGATTATCATTTGATGCGCTTTGCTTAGCACTGGATATCCTTTTTTATTTGTTATAAATAAAGTTGTTGGCAGTATCAAACATCTCACTGGTTCCCCAAGCCATCTATCTATCTGATATATTTTACATTAATTTATCAATAATATACTTTTAATAAACTGAGTGTTATATTAATTATAATTGATCTCTTCACATTTGGTTTAGATTTATACAAAGAAAAGAGAAATAATCAATTAATTATAGTTACCTCTTCTGGTTCAGGAAGATCATGACTTATAACCAAAGCAATTGCTAATTTCTTTTCATAATCGCAAACTGCTCTGAAACTGTTCCACCATTCCCAAGAATTTTCAACAGCAACATCTTCCTCTCCTCTGTACGAAAGTGCTTGTTTCAATGGGTTTTCCATAGGAATTTGTACCCATATCTAAATTCATAAATACAATAAAAAATAATAATTATATTCAGTTTAACTTATTCACATATAAAAGATAAAATAAAAGAAAAGACTTACTTGATAATTACAAGTACCTAATAATTTATTGTTTATAATTCTGGCAAGATTAATATTTCTTTCTATGCCACCTATTAATTTAAGCATAACTCCTGCCAGTCCTAAATGAGTAGCCAATGTTAATTCTTGATTTAAAGCTTCTTCACTATTTTTCCTATATATACTATCTAAAGCATCGACTTTTATATGAGGAGATATTTTTCCAATAATTAAATTATTCCAATCTATAAAATAAATATTGTATATTAATAATTTAAAGATTTTTATATAAAAATGTGTAATATTATTATTATTATACATACCAGGAGTACATAATACTAAATCGGGTCTTGTTAATGGCCCTGGTCGATTTTTGACAACACCAGATAAAAATTCTCTTTTAAATAATGGATGAACAAGTGGTATACATATAAATTCAAATCTATAAAAAAATTAATTAATTATATGTACATATACATTATAGTATATACATATAAATATCATAAAAATATTATAATAAATATATTTGTAAAAGTATACCTAGATGTAGTTGCAGTATGCAAGCAAGTATTTAGATCCGGTACAGAACATAGATCTAATCCACATGAAATTGGTCTTTGGTTTGTCATTTTATTATAAAGTGCAATAAATGATTTTAACCTTATTTCTTTTTCAATTGTTTTACTAGGAGCGCGCGAAGCCGGTGCGTTGCTACGTTGATACACTCGTGATAAGTGAAACAATTCGGAATAATTCGGAACAATTCGGAATGGTTCGGGACGATTCGAAATACGTCGGAACATTTCGGAGTATATCGGAATGGCGGAAATTTTTAAATGGCGTTTGCGTTTTATGCATTTACAAAGATTTGTTTATTTATTTTTACAGTCGTAATTTTTGTTCAATTTTAACAATCAAAGGCTTATTTGAAAGATAAAGGTTTTTCACATAAAATAATTATTCAATACTTTCGAAGAAATTTTATTTTTTTTTTTACAAAAATCGTGGTTAAAAATAGGTAATATTCAAGATTAATTTTTTTATTCAACTAAATACCTATTTTGATAATATTTCACAATCAACTCATGTACAAAACTTTTATCTTTCTAATGAATCTTAAATACTAAAATTGGGTAAGGAATATGACTTTTTAACAAGTAAGGATGAGTAAAATCGCCAGGCATTTTTAATTCATTTTCTCCACGCCTGTTTCTGAAGTCACATTGCATACGTTTGAATAGCTTTACTTGAACATTTAAATTATTAAATACCATCTGAAAATAGTAATAAATTTCGTTATCTTTATTAAAAACCTATATACATTAAACGTATGAAATATGCCCATAATATTTTATACATTCACACATTTTCTTAAAGTATAGCTTTTAATTTCATATTTATTACACACTTATAATCAATCAATCTTTTGATTTCTTTTTTCTTTTCGGTGTAGTAAAATCATCTAGATTATCTGTAGATAATCTTTTATGTTTAGAGATACCATTTGCTTCCACTGCAGGTTCCACCAAATCATTTTGTATGCTATCGGTCTCATTAGTCCCATTTGGAAGATTTACGGAACTACTAAATTGAAATACATCTAAACCTTCGGACATTGTCTGTAGACGTAATTCACGTGATTCTTTTTTCAATAACTGCTTTTCTTTTTGTTTACTCTTATTCTTCTTTTTCTTCTTTAATTTTGCTGTATTTATTTCTGTATTATTTTCTTCATCGTTAATTTCCATAACAGATTCGTCTTTTTGTTCTTCTTTTTCATCTTCTTCCTTTACACTAGAAATTTGTCCATTAACTTTGGGAATTGGATCAGTTTCTTGTTTCTTCACAGGACTATAAATAAATAATAAAAATAAATAAATACAATTAAAATAATAAATATATTTTAAATAATAATAATAATAATAATAATGCTTACCAATTAGTAGATAATCCAATTAGTTGTGCTAATCTATTGTATGCACTTCTTGCATCTTTAGAAAGTACAGCTTTAGTCCTGTATCTGACTAATTTTTCCCCGATAGTTTCCCATTTCCAAATTTCTGGTAAATGTTGTCCATGAATTGTGTGCAATAGAGTAAGGAACAGATATACAAATTTCTGATTAATTTTAACATTAGAATTTTCATTTGAAGTTAATTGTTCATCTTTGGATTCATTGGCATTGCATAGATCTTGTAATAGATTTATACTGTTTTCACATAATTTCTTTTCCATTTTAATTCTATTCTTGTTCTTCGTAGACTCAGAACGAATTAATCTATTATTTCTATAAAAAATAGTTAAAAATTCTAAAGCTTGGCCTCTACGAAATGATCTGATCGTGTTCAAATCAAATGCATATTCCACCTAATAAATAAAATATAAATATTATCGATTGTATAATTATTTTCCATTTGACATCATCATTTATTATTTTTTCATAACTTACTAATAATGGTGCCAGCTGCCAATTTCCTTCCCAAGATTGTTGTAACAGACTTTTGAAAAGAATACCTGGCAAAATGCAATCTCTTTTCTTGAAGAAAGCTGTTAAGTTAGTTTTATAAATGTCTACAAATGTATTATCAGGCAATCCAACGTATTGAACGCATCTTATAAGAAAAGCACAACATTCAGCTAATTTGTCTCCCATTTCTTGACAAACAGAAGCAGAACGTTCTCCTTTCTCAATTAAAGTCTGAAAATAACATAAATATTAATTACTTCTCGTCCAACAACATTTAATATCACTTTTATAAATAAATAAGTACCTTTAAAATGATTGTTAATAATTCATTATCGACTCCCTCAGTATCTCTAAATTTTTTAATACTCGATAATTTCTTTAAACAAGCTCGTACTCGATTCTCTAAAGGTTTCTGATGTGGATCCTTAATACAAAATTCCAATAAAGCAAAAAGTGGAACAAGCATATCTAAAACAACAGCCATTGCTGGATTGCAATCTAAATAAATTTCTAATAAATCTGTAACTCTAGCTCTGAAATGGGTTAACGTTTGTGCTGATTTTTCTTGTTTCTTCGATTGTCCACGACGATTTTGACGAAGAATTTTAAATGCTGCCGCTAATGATTCGTCCAATCGTTTGCCTTCAGCTTCGTCAATCTTATCTACGTCCATATCTTCATCGTTATTATCAGGATTAGTACCTCCTAATGCTTGACTCACAGCAACTCGTAACATATCTGTTACAGTTTCATCTTCATCTTCGTCTTCGTCTTCGTCTTCTTTATCGCAATCCATGTCACTTTCATCGGAGGAATCAGTTGTAGCTTCTGTATTATGTTCTTCAACATTATTCTCCTCATCGTTTTCATCATCCTCATCAGAACCTGAAGATTCTTCATTATCGTCACCGTTCATAGACAATGGATTGGTCTCTTTTTTGATATCCAAGACCTAACAAATCAAATTAAAGTATTAATATAAAAATTTAACTAGTGTTAATATTTTTTATATTAAAATAATATTTACAGATAATATTTGGGACATCGAGACGATGTACGGACAAATATGTGGAAAAACGCAAGTAACCAATGAACGCATCAAATGACTATTTTTAGATAAAAGAGATAACAAAAGATCTATCACAACTTCTACCCATTCCGGTTCATCTTTTAATTTTTTATTATTATTAGATTTAGATTTCTTTTTAACTCGATCGTAACAACTTTGTAATTCGTTGATAGACATAATTGCTACTTCCGGATCTGAGAAGAGTTGTAATCCCATGTGTAAACACATGGTATGAAATATTGGTATAGCTTTTGCATTGGGATTATTCTCTAATTTTTCTATTAAACAAATCGCTTTTTTCCATGCTGCTTCTGATTCCTCGCTCAATGGTGTCCGTAATTTAATATTCTCACAACTTAAATCTGTATTTAAATAATGAACTAATTCACTTAACATATTTCTTAAGTCATTCAATTTAGGCATCTTATGATCCAAAGCACGATAGAAACTATCTTTAAAATGTTCTGCAAAAATAAATAAATTTATTTCATTTATTTTAAATAAATTAACAAAGATATATATATGTTATGTCATAATGAAAATTAATATTACTTACGAATAAGTTCTACACCAACTTGTGGAACTTCGCAGAAACCAAAAAGAAACAAAAACTTCAATTGATTCAACTTCCAGTCTGGATCTGATAGAATTGCTGGATGATTTATTAATCTAAAATCATAAAAAAATACAAAATATATTATTAGTAAAAGAATTTTATCGTAAACAGAAATAGATTTATAAATTAACACAAATATGTTTCGTGTTACCTCGTTAATAATTGAACAGCATAGATTCTTTCAGAATTTGTCCAGCTTTCTGTTTGTGAACGTTCTCTTTCTTTAGGAATTGTATTCTCTATAATGGTTCTATAGATATTTGATAACTTTTTAACTCCATCAGCATTTAAATTGCTTGTGATCAATTGGATTATCTTGACACCTGTTTTTTTTCTATCATTAAATCACCAGGGTACAAGATCAGTTTTTTCAATACATTTATCTGTATTTTTGTTTTAATATCTTTGACACTTGTTATTATTAAACTTAATAAGTCTTTAAATGCTACAACAACTTCATCGTTGTTATTTCTCTTTAAAATAGAACATTTTTTTAACATATGTTGCAAAAAATCTGAGGATAACAAGGATGGCAACACTGTTTTATCATTTAAATGTACAAGTAAGTGTTTTAAAATTTCAATGGCAACGTATTCATGTGTTTTAGATGGCTTTTTAAATTTACTGTCTATGACTAACCAGAAATCGGTTACTAAATCAGTCGCTGCCAATTTTTCACAAAATAAAACGAATACTGGATGATGGCAAGATTTTATCCTGGGCAAATCCTAAATAACAATAATAATAATAATAAATTATGAAATAAATCATGCAAACTATTTCCTTCAATTATGTATGTGTATACTTACTGTTAATATATTCACAATATTGTTTATGTTTTCCTTCGTGATGATATCATTGGAAAGTAAATATTTTTGTAAAAAATCTTGATTCACAAGTGCTGGAAATTTATCTCTGATAATTAATAAAGCATAAAATGAATCTAATGTTTGTTCTGCCCAAGGCTTGCCAAATTCATTTTCTATTAATGGCCAAATAGATTTCTTCACAGAATTTGCGTCAAGTTGATTTATAAATTCTATTAAAAAGGAAATGGAAACGAAAGATAAATAGCTTCGTTGTTTTCCAGCATTTAGAAGTATTTCCACTACTTTTGATTGAGTGTTGTTTATACTATTCAAAAGTAATTTTGATCGTATCAATGCACCGCAAGTTAATATACGACCCATATATACATCAGCTTGTTCCTAAAATAAAATAAAAAATGTACTTGTGTTAAAATTAAATATTGTACATATTGAACTAGCATACTAAGAAAAATTAAAGAATGATAATTATATTATTTAATCGTATTTGCATTACACTTTTAGCGTTGCTGTTTACTGGGTGTAATTCTGTATCCATTGTAGTTAAAATTGTGTCTATTGAAACATCAGAATGTATAATTAAGAAAGTTGTTAAGGTACTATAAAAACCCTTCTTGGCATATAATTTTGAGGATCCCAATCCACGTATTAATCTCGTCATAGCATATTTGTATTCTTTGTTATCATTTACATCCTAAAAAATTAATAAGTATTATTTATTAATTTCATTAAAAAAAAAAGAAAAAGTTATACATTAACACACATGAGCTAATATTTTTAGGTTACTTACAGAAGAATGTTCGTGCAAATGTTTTAATAACGTAAGACCACCTTCACGTCTCACTGCATCCTGTTTATTTATAATTTTCGCAAAACTATCAAAAATTGTTGAATTCATTTTATCTACACTTTTTAATTTAATATCACGTGAAACATCTCGAGCCATGTGCGTAGTGCCGAGATCCATCTTGTTTCTTTACCAAATACTACGTTGGTCAAGAATCTTACCTAAACAAAATTCTTTGTAATATTAGTTAAAGATATTAAATGTTTTATTAAAACAATATAATATTTAATAAACGATTTATAATTTTTCTTTATTTATTATAGATATATTAAGTTAATTTAAGAAATTATAGATATTATGTTTTAAATTTGCATATAGCAATACGCAATGATCTATATACATGCATATATAATATACTATCGTTACGATATTAATTCATAACATAAACATTAATTAAATAGTAACTAAACAAAATACTATCGAAAACAACTATTTATCCGAACTAATCTAACAATGAAATTAATTGTCTTTCACTGTATATGATTTTACCGATTTCGATTTTTTTATCCTTCTTTTATTTTTTTTATTATTCTCTAGATAGTACTAAATAATTTACTAGAAAAATTTCTCATGAATTATTGACGTTTAATGTATATTATTCTGAATGAATATTAAAAAAAAGTGTTATAGTAGACAGTACTTGTTGTATCCGTAATGCATCTAAACAGTTAGAACAGTGCCATCTTTAGCACAGTGACTGGCTCGACCCGCGCAGTTGTGAGCAGTTCCTTGCATCCAATATGGCAGGTCGAGGTGGTTACGTTGATCCGAGGCAAGTATCGGTGAAAATTTGTTTGTATACATCAACCATTGAACTTATTTTAAATAGTGTTGTTATAAAGTTTCATTGATTAATAGTTTCTACGATGAGTATAATTATTTCTTCAAATATCCACACGACTTTAAGGTTAAGTGAATTCATATTAGAGTGCAGCACACAGCATCTCGCGGACATAGTGTCTCAGAACACGCGGCTTTATTTTGGCCGGTTCTGTATCGGTGGATATAAAATGTGCCACTGCAAATGGACATCTCTAATTAATTTTGTTTCTTACAATAATATCATGGAATGATTTTCAACTCGTTTTATGTAGATATGTTTAAGTACTTGTGTCTAATAACGCAGTGCCCAATTCAGTGTTAGAGACTATAAGATCATAGTACTAACAAACATTTACTTTTAGTGTTATCATTATTACTTATCTAAGAACTGTAGTATCAATAGTAACGTTGTGTTTTTCGTTCATTTCTTACATTAAATATTTATTTCTTACTTCATTAATATTATGATGCAACAATTATATATAATGAACATTAGATCAATTATACAAGAAATAATTATAATTATCTATTTTGCAATGTCTAATTTAATGATTAAAATACGTTGTTTTATAATTAGTTTAAATACAATGGGATATTATTATTGTTTATTTTGTATCGAATAATGAAAATATTTCTTTTCTTTTTTTGTTCTACAGAGATTACGGTAGCAGTTATAGAAGTAGAAAACCATTACCTACTGAACCTCCATATACTGCATTCGTAGGAAATTTGCCCAATGGAATTGTTCAAGGAGATGTTGATAAAATATTTAAACAGCTTAACGTTAAAGGAGTCAGATTAGTGAAGGACAGAGAAACTGATAGGTTTGTATTTTGTAAAAGTTTTACAAAAGTTTATTATCTATGTTATAAATAATCTTTTAAAATTATTTATATAAATATCATTTACAGATTTAAAGGATTTTGTTATGTCGAGTTTGAGGATTTGTCTGATTTGGAAGCAGCCTTGGACTTGGATGGATCTGTAGATGTAGAAGGAAGTATAATCAAAATTGATGTAGCCGAGGGTAAAAGAAATGATCGAGGAGGTGGCTTTGATAGAAGAGGAAGGGGAGGACATAATAGCAACAGTGGCTTCAGAGGCCGAGAAGGTGGCCATAGTAGATTTAGTGGAGATGATTTTGGTAGCAAATCTATCTATACGAGTAAGCGTTGTGCCAAGCATAACGTGTGCAATGATTTTTTTGTGTTTTTTATTGTAAACGTAGATTTTGTCATTTGGTAATATCTTCATTTTTTTGTTCAAAAGATTAAGAGAAAAAAAAAGCTTTAATTTTTCTAACCAATTTAAATACTAACTTGTCGATTGTCCATAAATATCATAGCACTCAACTCGTATAATTGTATAACTACTTCATTCTTGATAGAAAACAAATCATTAATAACATTTGCATATTTATCAATTGTTTACTTGTCTAAGGTTTAATTGTTATATTTACGTTTGATTACTCAATCTAACTAGTAGATAGATTGGCTAATGATCTGTTGTATATGTTATCAAAATTTAAGAAATAACTTTAAAATCTATAAGAAAAAAGAATTAGTTACTACATAGCTTGATGAAAGTTTTAATATTTCAATGAACGAAAGGAAAAATATTACATTCTCTTTTTATTCATATCTTTGGATTTGTTTTAATATTATTAACATTTTAATAATTGTTTGTAGGATATAATGACAGAGGACCAGGTGGTGGCGGTGGAGGTAGGCAAGGAAGTGCATGGGATTCAAGAAATAACAGAGGCAATTATGGTCAGTTTAATGATGACTCTAGTGGAGGTAGCAGGGAATGGGGTAGGAATACAGCACCAAGATCGTACAGTGGTAGACCGATGTCACGTGGAATGGGATCTGATCATAAACCATTTAATGATGAGTCAGATATTAAAGACCCATCAGCAGGTATTTCATTTCATTTCAATATAATAACTCTTGCATAATACATTCTTTCTTTTTCTTGTATTAATATCAACGTTCCCTAATATGTATAGGTACAAGTCGTAGAAAACGTTTGGTGCTGGCACCAAGATCAATTCCAGATCCTGTAAATGCTATTGCTGAATCGAGTAAATCAAGTTCAATTTATGGGGGTGCTAAGCCTCGGGAAGAAAAATTAAAAGCTAATGAAATCGAGTAAAATATAAACTAATTAACATCTTAGTTTCCACTTTCTTAATTATGGAGGAAGAAATTTCCCAATGAAAAAAAATAATAACAATATTTCAAAAGCCAATGTAAGATGATTCTCTTATAGTTTTTCTAAAATGAAACAGAAATTTCTTTTTAAAAACTAAAATAATAATATATGGAATCGTAATAATTTTTATTTATCCCCTTTAATGGGAAGAGTCTTCCCCAAATAACAATGTAATCACTGTAGGGAACAATTCAATAAGATTTCTTTAGTTTTCACAAGTTTCAATAATTTCTTTCTCTTTCTTTTTTTCTTTTATTTTTCTTCTTTTCTTTTTTTTTTTTTTTTTTTGGAAAAAAATCTATATATATATATATATATATATATATATATATATATAAACTTCTTCTTACTAACACCTTCTATATCTTATCTCTTTATATAATGCAAAATTAATATCAAATTATTAACCTTATTGGAATAATATTATTAATAATAATAATAATAATAATAATAATAATAATAATGAAATAAAACTAGCGTGTTAAATAAATGTGTGCAAATAATAATAATAATAATAATAATAATAATAATAATACAATGTGTATAATGTGCATGCAATAATAATAGTTAATATTTACAAACAAATTATTGTTAAATTTTTTAAAAGCGATATAGTATATATATATGTATCTCATTGTTCATATCACGTCATGTAAAACATTCTTATGTCGAGTATAATGATATCGAGGGTGTTGGGGTATAAATTATGTAAAAGTGTGCTTTAAATATGATCTAATAATACACATGGCTGCTGTTGCTGCTGCTACTGCTGCATCTATTCATAAATTTTCCCTATTGCAGTAAATTGTAGAGGCGTATTTATTTTGCTATTTTTATTTATTCTTTTTCAATCTTCTCTTAACTTTGCACATTATTGCAATCCTAACTTGAATAATAATAATAATAATAATAATAATAATTTTATGAAGAAATCGTAATGAATTGTTTATTACGTGTCATTGCATAACAAATGTTCAAAAAAACAATATTGCACGTTAGCTTGTAAAGAAAAGAAGAAGACAAACATAAAATAAAAATACAGAAAAGAAAAGTAAGGAAAAAAGAAAGAAAGAAAGAAAGAAAGAAAGAAGAAGAATAAGAAAAAGATAGGTCAATAGTTAGTAAAAAAAAAAAAAAATATAAAATGTGAATGCTTGGGGAAATTTACATACATACCGTTGAAATGGTGGTACGTACCATGGAGAACGTACCAAATTATTATATATTAAATATTATCTAATGAATGAATTAATGAATTAATTAATCGCGCTAACAATAAAAACGTCGACTTGAATTTACAAGGATTAAACATCAACGACGATTATCAGATAGTAATGGATGATGAAAAAGAAAAAGAAAAACAAAAATAAAAAGATACAAAAAAAATTATATATTATAAATTTATGTAATGATTAATATTATGTAAACGTATGCTTGTATATGATAATATTTCTTGAATAAAGTAGCTGTTTTTGCCTCGTAATCTTGTAACGTATTGAAAGTAAGAAGAAGAAGAAGAAAATTAATGAAAAAAAAATATATATTGTGTAATTTCGTTTGATTTAATGTGAATGTCATTTAAAATAATTATTCATATTTCTTGTAAACTATTCCCTAAATGCTATTTTAATGTTTTAAACTATCTAAGAATATTATGACTTCTTAAATAAAGCTATCTCTTTCTCTATTATTAAATATGTTTCTCTCTATTACACACATTAAATATATATATATATATTTATATGTATCATGTGTGTCAATATTTTGATAAAATATTAATTAATTAATTCTTTCTATTCCCTCAATTTATAATTCAATTTAATTCATATTTTAATTTTGTTCATTTGATACTTTTAAAAAATTACCATTTTTTCCTTCATTATCGAGAATTAAGTTATTTAAGTTTAATTCTTTGAAAATTCAGTGATTAAATATTCTCTTTCCATTTAAATATCATAAATGTGTGATTAAAATTTAATATAATAAATATTATAAATAACAATTATAAAATACAATTTAAAATATTAAGTAAGTAAACTTTTTCATAGAAATGACGTCACTTTACATGAATCAATGCATTGACCATTTTATTTAAATAATTATATTAATACGAATTTGTTTTATACTTGTTAACTGATATATGTAATATTCTTTTTATTTTTTTTAATAAAATATATAATTTTTTATTAAAAAAATATATGTCTATTAATTAATTGTGTTGTACCGGAAACAAATGTAATTATTTTTATGGCGGTTTCATATGAAAAAAAAAAAAAAAAAATTAAAGAAATTTTCAATAATAAAATATTGAAATAGAATTTGTAAATGTATCAATGAGATATTAATAAAATATTATTTATCGTCTAATTTATAATCTATTCAAAATTATATTTACTTTTATTCGTTAGTTGTTTTAAAATTCTATAAAGTTTCGTTTACATGTACATGTCGTTCTAACCTATTGCAGCGTCTTATTCATTATTGTTCATTATTATAATTATTTATAAACAAAATTTCTAATTTTTCTACAAATTTGTCTCCTCTCATTGCAATAAATTTATTTAAAGTATAATTCAACGAGATGAATTAAAAAATAAAAGTACATTTTTAATGTCGGCGAATATATAACCTAACAAACACTGCATGTATTAAACTAAATGATAAATATTTTGAAGTGTTTGATTATTTCTTTTTAAATATGGCCAAACATCATCCAGATTTAATCTTTTGTCGTAAACAACCGGGTGTTGGTAAGTTAAATTATTATTTCTTAAAGTATAATAAACAAATGCATTATAGAAATTATAAATTATTATTATTTTTTTTTTGTAGCCATTGGTCGTCTCTGTGAAAAATGTGATGGTAAATGTGTTATTTGTGACTCCTATGTTAGACCTTGTACTTTAGTTAGAATATGCGATGAATGTAATTATGGATCATACCAAGGACGTTGTGTGATATGCGGAGGACCTGGTGTATCAGATGCATATTATTGTAAAGAGTGCACTATTCAAGAAAAAGATGTGAGTATATATATATATATATATTTAGTAATAAATTAATAATATCAAATAATATTAACAAATGTGTATTACAATTAATTATATAAATTGTTTTCAGAGAGACGGTTGTCCTAAAATAGTTAATTTGGGTAGTTCCAAGACGGATCTCTTCTACGAGAGGAAAAAATATGGATTTAAAAGAAGATAATTTTGTTTTATTATAAGTCGTCAGCAATATTATTAAGAAATAAATGTATTTCTTTTTTTTTTTTTTTTAAATATATATTATGACATAATAATTTTCTTAATGATTTATATTAAACAATAGGACATGATAATAATATTTGAATTATTCATCAATGATTTCACATCTGATAATAAGATAAAACTTAAAAGTAAAGATAAAGATGTATTACATATTATTGAATATATATATATATATACATAAGATAATTTCTATAAATAGACATTCCTTTTTTAAGTATATCATTCGTTATTAAATTATTCCCTGATTGCTTGTAATATATTTTTTATTTCAATCACATTAAGAAATATTTCTATGCCAATTTTACTAATAAATATATTTTCTACTTTGCCATACTTCATTCGGTATACAAGCATGTAATAACATTTTTTTTCTATTATTTTCTATAACAACTTTTTACAATAGATTGTAAAAATAGATTCAATCTTTCGGCTTCATTATTATTATTATTATTATTATTATTTATTTTTTTATTTTCTTTTCGTTTAATGTTAATATTTGTCTACATTGCAGCATTCATCAAAACTATAGCCATTTAATAATGGATACAAAATAACATATATAGGCATTTTGTAAATGAAACAATATTTTACAAAATGTTTTCGTTGTTTGTAAAATAATATATTCTCTTATCGAATATATTTATTTATAATATAGAAAAAGCAAAATAGTAAAAAGCTATTATTTATTGTAAAAAGCAGCAGCAATGTAGTTATCATCTGTTATGTGTATTCTCTATCCTACCTATTATCTTATAAAGAATATATATTATTTAATATAAAAGTAGTTTTATTTGTTTTTTTTTCTATTTTATATCATATAAGAGAAGTACAAGTTTAACATTATGATAGAACTTGTATTTCTCTGTGACTGTTAACTTTGTTATTTGAACTAACATGATGGATAGATATATTTCCTGAATTATTGACATATAATCTAATAATTTATCAATAAAATAAAATCTCTCTATTGAATTATAAAATATCCCATAACCTTATTTAAAAAAAAAAAAAAAAAAAACATAAAATGCATTAGTCCTTAATCGCAAATATTTCAAATGGATGGATTACGTCAAATTCATCAGTGGAATTATTTGATAAAATCATTTAATATAAATTAAATGATAATGTCATAGGAATGTTATAGTTCCATTATTGAATTTTAATAATTATAAAGTTCTGTATAGATTTCTATTAACGAAAGAATAATAAAACTATTTTTATGTATTCTATATTAAAATGCGATTAAGTTTCTTTATCATATAATTTTTATATTCTTATCATCTATATACTTTTATATTGTGTATATACACATTATTGATTTTTTTTATACAAAATTTGCTTCTCATCTACGTCCTAATCTATTTTTTTTTTTTTTTTAATCAAATCCCAGTTGTAATATATGTTTAATTGTATATAGTAAATTCGTTACCATATAAACTACTTTTGTATATATATAATAATAATAATTATTATTATTTCTATTATAATTATATAAACAGCAAGGGCTGTTCTTAAGCATCAATACGTTTAGTAAATAATAAGCATTTACTGGAAGTATAATTATTTATATATGTATATAACATGTTAATTTTTTTAATATATATATATATATATATTTGTGTATGTGTTCATCATGTTTTTTAAACTGCATTAACACGATACAGTTAACTCCATTTTTAGTAAAAAATATATTTTATATTATTTTAAAAGAAACAACATTTATGTTGTTAAAATTAAATTTTAAATTATACAATTTTGCAAAACTATTTAAAATTCATTGACACGCGTAAGGGAACTGTTATAAAAAGAACTGAAAGAATTTTATATAAATATATTATTAAATCATTACGATATTGATATACGCGTTTTAAAAATAATAACATACAAAAAAATATAACTTCCTATCGATATAAATTGATTTCAAATTTTACAATTATTATTAAGGAAATGCAATTATTCAATATATATATACATAATCAACAAAATATTATGTAATAATAAAATAAATATAAATGACAGAATTGTTTCCTCTTATTCGATGATTTTCTTTGTATTTAATAAAAACTTTAATAAAACAAAGAAAAAAGTATTAAAATGAATTGAATTGATTAATTTTACTTCTAGAAAGATTTATAAATAAATGCATAGAAGCGAGAGATTCTGAATTTCTTTGAAAAATAAAATCATTACAGGTACTTTGATTTATACATATATATATATATATATATATATATATATATATATATAGTTTATGTAATCAAACCCTATTACAAAATGATTGTATGAAATATGAAAAATCTTGTTCTTCGTCATATTAAAATAAATCGTTTAAGAGTAAACATTCATTTAAGTCAAAATATTCATGATTAATAATGTTAAGTGTCAACGAATAAAAAGTGTAAATTATTTAGTTAACGTGATGCAATTGCATAATTACTTTCTACTAATGTCTGCTTATGCTTCCACCATTCTTGTTTTACCTTGTTAATTAATTTACGGTTTCTTGTACTTTTTTTCCTCCTAGACGTCAATAAAAATATAGTATTTATGTTACCAGTATCAGCTGGTTCTCATTTTGTATCAATTATTGCTTCTTCTATAGATAGAATAAGAGAAATAAATATAAATGCATACCTGTAGTAACATACAAATCAATTTTGATGATTAATTATATCATTAGTAATTAACATACCTGGCAGTGATTGCTTCTCATCTAGATAAAGATGAACTTGCTACAGATCGTCCACTCACTGCAGATTGCAAACTCAACATGGATCCCCTTCATCGAACACGAATGATAATAATTAATTTTTCAATTAATTTTCCATACTCTTTTATTACATATAAATATCATGTAAATATACCTGTAATGTACTGATGGTAAAGTTTCATAAAAGTACATAAGTTGTGCCTTATGAGAGCTTATCGAAGGTAGAAATTCTCCTTGTTCTTCTTGATTCTGCCATTGTAAAATGTAAGTTCCTGCAACCTGCATTATATGTGTACCCTAAAAAACAAACGTTTTATATTACTTTTTTTTATCTAAATAAATTCAATATATTATAAAGAACAAATTGTGAAATACTTGAATGCTTTCTCCATCGTGGCATACAACACTTGGTTCTACTTTAAAGAAACCTTCTTTTGATTCTTTTGAAATAGTTATTTCATGATCGCTAGATGATGTCAATTCTGAAGTTTCTGTAATGAAATTTATTAACAATTATATTATAATCATTAAAACATTATTATTAATTATTATAATAATATTTTTTACCTGTAGAAGGATCAATATTATAATCTTTTGGTTTATGCAATACAGTAAATATTACATTGTATCGCATAACATCAAAGTCCCATGTAAGAACAGCACCTGGATCATCGCATTGGATTGTAACTTGATGACTTTGTCCACGACTCAAACTGATTGAATGGTACAAGCTATGTTCATGTTCGCAAGCTGTATTCTCCAGGTCAACTTTATATAAATGTTTTGGCACTACTCCCCCTTCCATTATATAGGTCTGTCATTTTGAACAGATGATAAATAAATTATTAAAATCGTTTGATAAATTTGCAAAATATTTCTTGCACACTACAGCTAATAATATAAGCCCATCAAAAAAATGTCTTTAATCGGAAGTTCTTTTATTTGTATGATGTAACGTACGGTTCTTATTGATTAAATGTTTGTTTGTTTTTTTTGAAATAGATTTGAATTAATACTATTTAGGTCATATATACGAATCTATGATGAAGTAGATTACTGAAACTAAACATAGTGCACCTTTAAAAGTACATGAAGTGTGGTACATCACAATTTAGATTATTGTTTATACATTTTGCATTGATTCGAACAGTGTAATATTTACAACAAATAGAACATTAATTTCATATATATATAATCTTACACTGTCTGTAAGATTGTTGGCTGCAGCGTCGAAAACATAATATCTTCGAGGTACCGTGAATACTTCATATATATTTTCCTACCGGTTAATAGATTAACTATTATATTTATATGTTATACAATGTTTAAATAAATCTCTATGTTTTAGAACTATTTAATTATTGTTCTAGCTAATATTTCTTCCTATATGTGCAATCATTTCACACGAGCTTGTTAAAATAAAATTTTACATATACTTTTAGTTTTATAAAACTATACAAATAATATGAAATATTAAATAACAGTGACATTACCTCAGATGAACCACCTAAAAAGTCAGGAATAAATTCTGGATCTATATAATCGCTGAGACCACCTTCCCCTTGTTCTTGATAATCCGTACCACAGTAAAATATGAATTTCTTTCTTGTATTTTCATCTGCAATAAAAAACATTCATTAATTATTAATGAATTAATAAACAGTATGATACGAATTTAATGAATCCTTACGAATGAATGTGCTAATGAGGGTCCATAATATAGGAAAACATCTGGGTGCTCGTATAATGAGTACACGTCCCATTGTTTCAGGATAATTAGCTTCTACTATTTCAATAATTTTCAAAAGTGCCTTAAAAACATTTGTTATTATTATTATTATTATAATTTAATGTTAATTCGTAAAAGAATATATTTTAATTATACATATATATATTTTGAAAATTATTAATACCTTTATACCAGGTCTCCAAAGATGACGCATATTTAAACCTTCTAGATCAATTAACAAAGACCATTGCGAAACTGGATGACCCCAAACGGTAGTTGCTTCATCCATTAAAAGAAGTCCTTCTTCGCAGATATGCAATGCCTGCATTCATAATAATAATAATAATAATAATAATAATAATAAGTATCTTTGTGTATATTGTAATTCTAATGAAAAATATAATTTAATATAATATACCAATAATAATAATTCATCTTCTCCAGTTGACTTAAGGAGACCTTTCACGTCCACTTGACCTAATCTTAAAATGTATAATGGTCGTCCATCTATAAAATAAAATCAAAATAATGAAGTATTTATATTTTTATTATTGAATGAATAATTTAAACATAACATCTTACCTTTATCAAAATGATGCCAACCACCTGGAAAATAATCTCTGATAACTTGAGGAGTTTCATATTCTTCGAGAAGTTTGTCGATTTGATGTTTTTTCCTCCAATGTAAGGATTGAGTCAACATATCCTTAGCTTTTTCTACTGAAAATTCAGTAGCCCTTAAGAATCTTAGTAGAGTTGCATCGGCTGGTACTGAACTACCCCTTAATTCTTCTATACTATGTCGCAATTGTATCAATTTGCTTTCTTGCATCATGTCTAGTTTTCCTAAATATCTTTCTATGTAGTCTGATGAGAGTTGTATCTCTACAGTATAAAAAGAAAAAAACAAAATTATTATATATACTGTTATCATTAATATATTTTTATGATTTCAAAAAAAAAGAAGAAAAAAAAAACTATTAAAAAGAAAATACTAATACCTCTATTACTAGACAACTTGTTCTCGACATTACATACTTCTTTGTCACTATGTAATTCACTACCATCACCCACATACTTCCTATATAAAAAAATGAACCATTGCAGATGTAGAAGAATGTGTTGTTGATTATATTCGCTAATATTAATCTAGGAGCAATATTAAATTTTGTTTTGTTTTTAACTGCTGCAAATTAAAGAGAAAGAGACATATTTTAAAGTATGAAACTTTCCAACAAATGTTTTCACAAAAAGAGAATAAATAGAATAAGAAGGTGCTCTTGGATCTTCACGTGCTATTCATATATAGCCCAATTTTAATTTAACATGTTGAGCACGGTATCAGTCTCTGGAGACTGATAATGAACTTTTCGTTTAGGCGGTATCAAACCCTGGGAATTGATGAGTGATCACCGCCTAAATGAAAAGCACGACAAAATTGGCTCCTTGCTTAACATGTTAATAATATTAATACCTATCATTTGCAACAATTTCATTTTACCATATTAATTTATTTTACCACTTACTCTTTTTCCTTGGAAGTTTCTTCTTCTGGATCTCTCCATGGTGCTACATACGTTACACCTTCTTCTTTCAATTGATTGATGAAATATTCTATTATTTCTTTTCCCTAAAATCATTTGAATTTAATTATTACAATTAGAACCATCAGATTAAAAATTTACAAAATTTTTTCTATTTACCTTTGAAATATTTTGAGCATATTGTTTCATCGCTAACTTTTCCATTGAATTCTCAAATCCAAAAAAGTTTTTAATATCCAAACTTGCCGTTTGTTCGAAACAAGTCCATTCCGGATTTTCCGGATGAATCTTAGATATAATTTAATAATAAGTACACGAGTAATATTAAGAAATAAAAGTCTTATAAATAGTTTACATAAATTGAAACGTTACTTACAAAGTATCTACATTTCTCAATAACGATTACTCTAGAAGAGAAACTTTCATTGTACGCCTCAATTTCTAATACACTCTTGCGTCTATTCAATACATTTCTTTGAATAAAATATACAAAGTCTACACCAATGATCTATAAAACATAAAGTAAGAATTAATCAATCAATTAAATACACATACATGTAATTTGTTTTGAAAATACATTTAAACCAAGTAATTACTTTTTTCAAAATATATGGTGCTTCAACATTTAATTTACATCTTCTTTCAGTTGTTCTAATTGCACCATCTTCACTTTCTTCATCTAATGTAACATCACATCCTACAAATACTGGTATCTGCGGACACGTTGGAAATCTGCGTTCATAGGCCTACAAATATAAAATAAATCTAATGAAATATCATAATTTATAAATTTTTATATGAATGTATAAAAAAAATTTATTATAATTTAAAGGGATAATCATCAATTAATTTTAATCTGGAACATGATATATGCATATATCTGTAGGATTATTGCATAATAGGATTTTAACAAGGACAAGTATAGGAAATTATAGAAGTGAAAGTATCACATCTTCAATAATCTTATTATGTTTTATGCTATATAGATAATATCTATATATATATATATATATATATATATATATATATATATATATATATATATATATATGTATATCTAATTTTTAATCATAAAATAGTCTAACGTGTTGTTTTGATCAACTTAGGGTTAGAAGAGACAAGGTTTTATCCTATAATTTACTTATGTACATTCATGACCAAAGTAAGACGAGCTAAATCTAATGAATATTTCATGACAGAACTATTTGAAGGCTGTATAATAATAAATATACCATCATGACAAGGGCAAATGGGTGCTTATAAACTCGAACAGGTGATTGATATTGTTGAACCATATTGACGTATTCTTCTTATTTGTCAATTGTTAATAATTCACAAATATAAAATGTTTTATATGCACAATTATACTACTGTTACGCGTCAACACGACTTAAATTCGTCAAATTTAATCACTTCACGTTATCATAAACTCTATCCACTCAAGAGTAGACGAATTGAATGCAGAAGCAGAAACTTAGTACGTATGTTCGACTACTAGGGAGCGCTTAAGACAGTGACATCAGCGCCATCTATCGACGAATTATAAAAGAGCCCCTTTTAGGTCTTTTCGTTGTTACGATCCTGAGTTAAAGAGACGGTGCCCTTTTTGGGACTTTTCGATAATACGGCACTAGATGTAAACAAAATATGCACATTCTTTTTAAATAATTTATCAAAAGAAAATAAAATTTCCTTACAAATTTGAAAAGTCTTGTCTCTTAGTTCGAACTTTAGTCTTTTACATAATACTTTGTTTCGTAAATATTAGAAATGCTATTTTCGATAATTTCATGTAAGGGTAGATGATAATAGTCCTCAGATTTATTTTTTTCTAATTAATTTTAATTATATAGGAATTATGAATAAAGTGACCTAAGAAATAAATTACAATTAAAATACGTTTTATAGGTAGAAAAATTTCGTAGACAATTATTTTAGGTACTGCAATTATTTTAATAATTACAGATACATTTTTGTGATTTTTTCGTTCTTTTTTATTTTTTGTTTTTTTTTTTTGTTCGTCTTCGTCTTTCTAATAATCTTAAAAGTCTAAATTCAGTCCTCAACCTGTCGACTTACTTATGGGAATTTTATTTTAATTACTATAATACAATAATTATACATATACATACATACATATTATAGTTACAATCTTATTTCAATTCAACTACCGACGATTCTAGTATAAATATCGCATATATTTATTTATTTTTATGTTTTAAATCCTATAGGTAACTGATTCATGTACAGACGAAGTTTATAGTACGATATTTTTTTTTTCATTCTTCTTTTTTTTTTATCATTTTACGCGTATATTAGTGAGTTAAGCGTATTCTGATTTCAGGTTGTATGCTTAGAAAAAAGCATTATGCAATCTCTCCTCTTTGTATGTCTTATAACATAAAAAATTGTTTTTCTTACAGGGAGGATGGATCATGCACTATAAAATGATTCTTTTGATGATTAATTTTTTAATAATTCGTATGTCCGATTATTTTGTATTATTTTATTTTATTTTATTTTATTTTATGTTATATTATATCGTAGTTTTTCTGTATGCCTTTAAAGGAATTTTTGTTTTGTATTATTTCTTATCGAGACAATATGATTGGCAATTTTTTTTACAGCAAATGGCAAATAAAAATAATAACATATATATATATATACACAATTATTTCTCTTCAAACTTTTTCAAAAATTTCTTCAGATTTTCTAGTCGAAGTTAGTAACAGAAAATTATGATATTTAACTGTTACAATATATTATTAATTAATTATTATATTTATTTCCATCACTGTCTTTTTCTTCAGTGTTACATCAGTTGTTATATAATTCTTCTTTGTTTTTTTTTTTTTTTTTTTTTTTTTTTTTAATGAAACTTGTGTGTCATGGTTATTATTTCTTTCTTTCTTTCTTTCACAATATTGTAGAAATTACAAAAATATTTACTACGGACAAGACACTAATGATAAAAGGTCTATTTTATAAAAGAATGATAGCGAAATGAAAATGTTTGTTTATTTGTTTGTTTCCGTATTAGTTGTTTCTGTATTAGTAAAAACAAAATTATTATTATTATTATACATATATATATATATAAATTTTTTTGTAAATGATATTACGATGAAATGTATTTTTTTTTTTTTTTTTTTTTACATATTTTATAACGATGAATTCAAACAACATTGCACAAAAATGTGAACAATTCAAATTTACAAATTACGTTTTTTCAATATTATATAATAGAAATCGGAAGCACTTATGTATATAATAACCTATTATTATAATTCCTCAAAATAATCTTGAGGTTTTCCTACATAATTAACTTGATAAATGTGATATATAAATATAAAATATATGCATTGCATGTTGCAAATATATATTTTTATATTATACACACTTATGCACTTTCGCAATGTTTCTAAATAAAATAGAACTTAAACTTGATGAAATTCACTTTACTCTCTGCTCGTTAAATAATTCAAACAAATGATTAATTTTAATGTACAATTTACAATTAAATCTATGTACTATTTTTACTTATTAATAAATATTCACATAATGATTATCGCGAGATATTATCTATGAGACTAAACTATCATTATGTAAGAAAATCAAAAAATTATAATTCAAATATTTATAGTTTAGTATGGAATGTGTTTTTGATTAACGAATTATAGTAAATTCTGAACAAACAATCGAACTTAAGTTCTTTTCAATTGTAGAGCCTAACAATTGTGAACACGTCTACAACTTCTTATATAACATGTAAAAACGTATACTTACCAACCACATTATTTTGGTTGAGTATCTTGTGTTTGTTGCTGCTGTTGCTGTTGTTGTTGTTGCTGTTGCACTTGCTGTGGGTGAACTTGATGTGCAATAGTTTGAAGTCTAACTTGACTGGAACCTGGACTACCTCTTGCTGTGGTAACAATCGGTTTTCCTTGAACTGGTGCTGTTTGTCTTAACTGTGGGTTACCGGCAGTAACTACTTGAATAGTTTGCTTTAAGGAAGCTGGAGCTACTGGTATTACTCGAGTTTGCAAAGGAGATTTGGCTAAAACTACTTGACCTGGTTGCGAAACAGTTTGTCCCGTTGAAACCTACAATTAAACAATAAAATCAAATATTTTGATATTGGAAATAAAGAACATTTATAAAACGCGCGAGTCCGATGAACTTACATGTGTAAATTGTTGCATAGTAGATGGCTGTACATGCTTCATTACTTGTTGAATTTGTTGCATTGTCATGGCAGTCGGTAAAGATTTCTGTTGAACAATTAGTTGCGTTTGTACCCCACCTTTAGTAGTAACTTGAGCTAATTGCGCTACTTTTTGAGCTGGCAGCTTTCTCTGAGCTATAATTTGAGGATGAAGTGCCAACTGTCGAATTTGCTGTGGTGTAGCAGTTCTCACACCAGCTTTTACCAAAGTAGCTACCGGTGCACCGCTAGCTGATGTACCCGCTGGCTGAACTTGTAATCCAGTTTGCGCAAATATTTGCGCTGGTGTAAGCCCAGATTGAGTAGGTACTTGAACTTGAGCTACGGTCTTATTAGCTTGTTGCTGTAAAGTTTGCCTCTTTATTAAAGCTGCCATTTCAGTCTCTGATACTGCCCTTGCTACTGTTTGTTTTCCAACACCACCTTGAGCAGCAGTCGCAGTAGCAATACCCTGTTTCATTAATGTTGCTCTTTGTTGTGCTGCAGCAGCAGAAGCAGCTACTGAGACTTTTTGCCCGGCGACTCCTTGTGCCTGGATAACCTTCAGTTGTTGCTGTCTTAAAAGAAGTTGCTGCTGACGATAATATTGAAATTGGGCAGCTGTAATAGTCTTGCTACCAGATGCCGAGGCTACGGTAACGCCGACTATTCCCTTAGGTGTCACACCTGCAGAACTCTGAGCAGCTGATACTAAACCAGCCGTTGCAATTCTCTGAGCTGCTTGAAGATTAGATACACTAACAACAGTTGGAGTTGCTCTTACGTCTTGCATAGTTAATGCACCACCTTGTCGTGCTTTAACTGTTGTAGTGACCATCGTCGTGGCACAAGTCGTGACACTGTTCATTGTTGTTACAGTCTTCATAGATGTAAGAACATTCGTTGCTACGGTCGTCACTACTTGTGCCAATTGGTGCACCTGAGGAGGTGTATTATTCGATATCGTTTGTTGCGATTGTTGCTGTTGCTGCTGCAATTTAATTTGCTGTTGCTGCTGTTGTACCTGTTGTTGTTGAACTTGTTGCTGTTGTTGAGCTTGTTGTTGCTGTTGTGCTTGTTGCTGCTGTTGTTGTTGTTGTTGTTGCAACAAACGTGCTGCCGCTTGCTGCTGTTGTTCCGCAGTTAAAACCTAAGTAATATGTTAATAATAATTAATTATATTTAATTAAATACAAAAAAAGAAAGAAATTCATTGAAGATACTAACAGCGTGCTGCTGCTTTAGTTTTTCTTTTGCTATTCTATCAGCTCTTCGTGTAGCGACTTCTATCGGTGACAGTGGACTGTCATATTGAATGTTACATTCAGCTAGAACTGCTGCATTCGTAGGATTCTTCATCAAAGGATTTACTAATAAAGGTTTAACGGTAGAATTTCTTTTGTTAGAAATAGACTTGATCATCTCAAATCTCTGGCAACACATCATCGTGAATGAGTGATTTTTATCTTGATTATATAACTGAGATGTTCGCATCGGCCTATTCGTTTTAGTTTGTTGCTATAAACATAATATATAATATAGTATATAAGAAAATGATTACATAACATTAAACATTATTCTTATATCATCAGAGAAATAACTTAAGTTTACCTCAGAGACTTGAGGTATTTTATATACGCCTTTTTGTTTCTTTTGTTTCTTTGGTGTTGTATCGTAAAGAAGTTTCCCTTCTTCTCTAGGAACAACCACGGTTTCGTAACGATTTTTACATTGTTTAGATGACCTGTATATTCTCGAGGTGTTAGTAACAATATCTGCAACCAAATCCCAATTTGGAGTTTGTCCAGGAGACACTATTAGCAAATTAAGAGGTAAGCCTTGATAAAATTGAATCGCTTGAAGCAATGCCCAATCCTCGTGTATTATCCATTCCAACATGTGTTGGTCTTGTTCGACAGAATTTTTTCGTCATATGCGATGGTTTTATACCACTAGGCATTGATATAGTAGGTCTAACGATTTCACGATATTTCTGGAACTTCATATCTCTACGATTTTTCAAAGACGTTGATGGTCTATCGAATAAGGAACGAGGCGCAAATACAGATTCCTCTTTCTGTCGCACCTTCATCGGACGTCGTCCTAAATGAATGATTTCGTTAGAATTAAAACAATAATTAATCTTTGACATTAGACTTTGAAATGCGGAATTAATTGAATATTCTTACCATCTCGTTCATTTATTCCTGCGTCACATCTAACTCGTTTTTGTTCTTTCTTAATATAGATAGGAGGTAATTGCGCTTCTGACATTGGTGTATTTTCATACAAAAATCCGAGAGAGTAATCAATGTAGACATCATTATCTGTTGTTGGAGGAGTTGGTGGGCACCACATCTATTATAAATATGGGTTGAAAACAGTTATGATATCGGTATGTCTTGAAATAGTTATGGGAAAGAAAAAATGTTACAACTTATGTGGATATAACTATTCTCACCCATATATCATGTGGTTTCTTATATCCATAAGAGTTATAACATTTCTTCAGTTCTTTGTAACTGTTTCAATCAGAACCAATTTATAACCGCTTGAGAAACAGTTATTATCAGAACCGTTTCAACCCCCAGGTTATAAATTTTACTACTTACATATTGCAATGAATAAAGGTATATCTTAAAATGACATAACAAACACAGATTAATACAAATATATTTGTTTACTAACCGGCATTGGCTCCATCGTGTCGTCTGACAACCATATCTGTAAGACAGGAAAGCATAATCATCAAATCAATTGTATGATGTAAAATTATTCATTGAATAAAAAATGGTAAACAAAACTGTAGAATAATATATAAAAAATTAATAATATATTTATATATTATGCATGTATATATACCATATATATATATATGATTACCTCAGGGCAGTTCTCTTTTTGAAGATATTAATTCAACTTACCTTACCTTACAAAACTTCATGATTATATATATACATTTTTGTTTGACTTTGTTTTAATACATACATTTTCTTTTTTGTTCTAACTATCACGAATATTAGTAACAAATAAACTAAACTTTTTCTTTTTCTCTATAATAATAAATATAAAAATAAGAGATTAATATACTTTAATTATAGTTAGGAAGAAGAAAAAGGAGGCATGGACACGTATGATTCGCTCAAAGGCTTGTTCCTCTTTTAAACATATATATATATTTTTGTTTATATATATATATGTATATATATATATATGTATACTTTTATATCAAAAAAAGAAAATCATCTCTTTAAACAATATGAAATGTTACCATGATAATTATTATTAGTACTTTTTGAACCCGTACGCTTGTCAATGTGCCTGCTTATATCTTGGGTGACTCCAAGTTTGGAATGGCAAAGGCAGTGTTTTGGTGCCATTTTTCTAAACTATAGATTATTATACTGGAGCTCTTTCTATGCATGCTACAATCTAAAAATAATAACAAATATCTTTTCTTTTGCCTTTTATAAACGTGCGGTCATGACAGCCTTGCCACACCAAACCGACATTAACGAGAATGCAAGAGAAGAAGAGAAGAATAATAGAAGAGTAGAAGATAAGAAGAAAAGAAGAGAAGAAGAAGACGGGTTTATTTTGTAGATAGCTAAAAGAGAAAGAGGTGAAGAAAAAAAAATAGAAATAGAAATAATAACAGAAGAGAGAGAGAGAGAGAGAGAGAGAGAAAGAGATATATATATATATAAAGAGATAAAAATTAAGAAATAGAGAAGAAAGCACGCGCGCGAGAGAGAAAGAGAGAGAGAGAGAGAAAGTGTGAATAATTTACTTTAGAAATATATTATATAAACAAGCACACTGAGCAAGTTGTTTGACACCAAAACGGAACTGAACCTTTGATCGAACAGACTTGGATACGCACCAAGAAATAAGAAAACACATTTTGTTAGCTTTTTTATTTCGTAGTAAGGAATACTTTGTTTATTATCCTTTCTCGGATGCACTCGATCATACAAAAAACAGGCACGCAACTTAAGTATTACATTGGGGGAGAAAAGGATATATTGATAAACGAAGAATTAGTCTTACAGCTAAGATATAATCAGGTCATCATACCTTGCCGTGTTTTACTCTTGGCGCAAGGTATTTCTTTCTTTTTTTACTTTTTTGTTTGTTTGTTTGTTTGTTTTTTGTTATGAGAGCAGAAGTACGGCGCGTATTTTCTTAATAAATTATTATGAACCCTACAATTTTTCTCACTGTACTTTTAGACTCGACATATCATATCTTGTTTCCTTCTTTTTTCTTTTTTTTTAAACGTTTCTCAAACGCTGTTTAAGTCCTAAAAGCTACACGACACAACAGCTTGTTTTTTTTTCATTTTTTTTTTTTACTTTTTTTTTTTTACTGTGTCTCTAATTATATATAAACTATTATAATACACTTGTGTGTCTGTGTGTATACGTCTATGCATGTATGTATATATGTTCTTTCCTGAACGTCTTACTTAACATTATCAATGTATAAATTACAATACCACCGTACGAACGTTATTCCATTCTTTCTTTTTTTGTTTTCGAATCTTTACAATGCAGGGCACGATTTACAATACTAAAAAATATTACATGTGTGCCCCCTTGATTAGTAAAAGATACAAAAGAAGAAATTGAAGAAGAGTAATAATAATTATAATAATAATAATAATAAAAAACAAAAAGAACATCTCTTTCAATATACATATATATATATACAAGGCTACTCGAAATAAAGAAAAATTGGAGAAGGAGAAGAAGAAGAAGAAGAAGAAGAAGAAGAAGAAGAATTAGAAGAAGATGAAGTAACAAAGAGAAGTATAGAAGTAGAAGAGAAGAAGAACAGAACTTGATCTTTCTCGTGTAACTGTATCGCCACCATTTTTTCCATGAGATTTTTCGAAAGAGGCATTTTTGTAATACGTACGGCAGATTTTTACGTAGTAGATTACTAATATATAATATGTATATATTTTATATACAAAAAATGCACTGCTAAATGTTACAGCAATAATAAAATTCCAGTGAGACTCAAGATGATATTAAATTATCAGCACTGAATTTATTCATTGTTATTTCCTCTTTTTCCGAACTTAAAAGAGAAGGAGGAGGATTGGAAGAAGATTGCAATCGAACGGATTTTTTTAACGGTTGTACCTGTACCTCCTCTGTATCTAAAGTCTTTAAAATCGTATCTCCAATTTTACTTTCTGTGGAAACAGGGCTTCTTGATTTATTAGCGGAGGACAATCGTGTACGTTTTAATTTTTTTCTTGACCTTTTCGAAGTGACTTCTGTTAATGTGTCATAACACGACTCATTGCCTATATCGACTAAGGCTATCATAGATTTTAAAGAAACCTTGTCCGTGTTGTTAGTTTTTAATGGATTAGTTGCTGCATTAACAGTTTTGTTAGAATTCAAATAAGTACTGTTTACGTTAGACGCCCCATCCCTTTGTGTTGATTCATTAATGTGCTGCTTTACTTCGTTTTTCAAGTCTGATAATCGTTTGTTTGATACCTCTAATATGTCAGAATTTTTCTTATTTGATAGTTTTGGTTCGCTCGTAGCAGAATTCGCACTTTTACTATTATTCGTTTTGATATTATGATTGTTTCTCGTATCTAATGTAAGAATAGCTACAACTTTAGCGGTTCGTTGAGGTTTTTCTTTGACTTCAGAAAAAGTTAATTTGTTTTGGTCATTCTCCTGTGAAAATGCTTCCTCAGCAGCAACCGCATTACCATTCGTATCTGTGCTTAAATTTTGCTGCTCACACATCTTCTGTTCATCTGAGGCTCCTTTTAACGAAGAATCTGACTTTTTAATGTGTCTATTTCCTCTCAATACCGGTGCTGATGTAGATGGTGTTTTTAAATAATTTAAAGTACCGACCTGCCCAGAACGAGTTACCCTGGATGAACTTTTTTCAGTAGTAGATACTGGTGTACCTGGACGATGTTTCTGATTACCACTAATACTCTCGCTATTACCAATTAGTTTCTTTTGAACAGTTTTACTTTGTGCAGTAGACGATAATTCATTGCTGCTCTCTGTGGTAGATGATTTCATGGGTGGTATGGATCTACTTCTTCTGAATACTACAGGATTTAAAAAACCATTATTGTCCACGGATGATTTCGAGCTACGCGTCGTTGGTTTCTCATAAACTTTATTACTAATATGCTCATCGTTTTTCGTTGAAGAATTAACCGCGATAGATCTAGTGATCGGCCTAAGTGATTTTAAATCTGACGATGGTGTGCCCGGTCGACGTCTTTGAGATTTTTGTATATACGAATTTTCGATTGCTGTTAACATCATTGATTGATTCACGGAAGATCTTGTTACTCTACTATAATCCGGAGCAGATTGGGAATTACTATTATTACTATCAGAAATTCGGGACAGGTTTGCTTTTGCTGTTAGAATTTGTGAATTAAGAGCAACATTAGAACGATTAGTAGCTTCTTGTTTTATATTCTTCATATTACACGATGAATTTTCCTCGAGTTTTGTATTGGCATCAGATGTTACTTCCGAATCAACATTGTTGATTGAATTTTCTAATAACATTACAGCTTTAGCGCTACGCGTGGTTACTCCTAGAGTACTAGATAAATCAGATTTCCATGATTTAGATTTCAATTCGTTATTTGAGCATTCTTTGGACGATTCTGTAACTATTTTTTTAGGTATTTCAGATTTTTCAAAGTTCGTTTCTTTATTCAATTCATTACTTAAGTCGTTAGATTCATTTGTAGGAAGAGAATCATCTAAGGTACTAACTGTAGAAGACAGTTCTAGTTGATCGTCATCTTCAGTAACCTGATTCTTAGCAATTTCGGTAGTAAATTTTTGACTAGTATCAATTGATATCACAGAATTTTCTGTAACTGATTCATTAATCAAATCTTCAGTTTCCATTGAAGAATTATCGATACTTTGAAACGTTGCATCTGAATCGACACTTCTGTGCTCATCTAATAAAGATGAATTAGATTCTTTTAAATCTATGCGAGAATTAATTTTAGTTTCATTATTATCTACAGTTACAGGATCAGAACTATTTTCATTTTGTATATTTTTATACGAAGAAAGCGAGTATGCAAATGATGTAGATTTTGAATTAGAGTTAGGCATTGGACATGTTGATTTATCGTCACTGCTTAAATACGCTGAAGAAGAATTGGATTCCGAATAATTTGATTTATCAGTAGTTTCGTCAATTAAAATTTTAGAAATTATTGGTTCACTACTGGATTCTAACATTTTTTTCACATTGTTTCTAATAGGATTTTCTTTAACATTTTCTGAAGATTCACTACTCTCATTGATGGGATCTTTATTCTCTAATTTGTCTTGATTATGTTTTGCATTATCAAAAGATTTATTAATTTCATTCAATAAAGAATTCGTTTTTTCAAAAGATTCCGAATTTCTATTATTATCCACGCTAGTAGTAGTATCATCTAATTCTAATTTAACTTGAGAAACTGTCGTTGTAACGTCAGAAGATTTTACTGATGAAGATGAAGACTGAAGGGAAGAAGCTTTTTCACCAGCAGTTTCATTATTAGCGAGTATCGTAGTTGAATTAAAAGATTTTTCGAAAACTACATTACTTTTATTTATCTGGGAAATCGTATCTTCAACATTTGAAGAAATTACAGATGCAGATTTCGAATCGTCAGATTTAACGTATATCTCCTCAGTTTCCGACAATTCGGAACACTTAACGACGTCTGTCGTGATGCTGTTATCTTTATTATGACATTTTATAGAATTTTCATCAATTTGCAATTGACAGGAAAGATTCGAAGAAGATTCTTCACAGTTAATAGTAGTCTTTTTATAACTCTCCTCAATAGCCTTATTTGCTTTAACCCTATCTTCATCTTCGTCAGAATCGTTTAATTTTCCAGTCATATTCAAGTCACTTTCAATCTGTGATAAAGAGGAGGCAGAGATATTGGCGGTCGCCTCATTCCCTTTATGATCAATTTTATTTCTTTTGCTAGACCTACGTCGACACTTTGGTTTAGCTCCAGGAAGAATCGGACTTACGTCTAATGTCCACAAATTGATCTTAACGTTTCCCCTAGATCTAGTTCGTGGACTGTTTAAATCAAAATGATTTTGATCACAAGGTTTATTCGAACGATTATTACGTTTGGGATAAGATCCTCGTTCTGAATCATTACGATTATCAGTCTCTTCCTCTTCGTCCTCTTCGTCACCTTGACTTTGACTTTCTGTATGGCTTGACTCCTCATCGAGACTATCCTCAACAACATCTTCCTCCTGAGAATCCGAATCAGACTCTGTTGTAGTATCTGTTTCGCTCTCAGAAGATTCCCGAGTACTTCTACTATTGCGTTTTCGCGAACCTCTCCTCCTCCTCCTCCTACTACCACCACTACTACCTTGCCGAACTTTCTTACTAACTAATTTCTTTGAATTATTAGCACTATTAACCTGATTCTGCGCGTCCTCACGTCCAAAGGTCAGAGGTTTCTCGTCATCATCAGCCAGTCGCATACGTCTTTCCTCTTCCTCGCGAAGTGCACGCAAACGATCCATTTCCCATTCTTTCTTCTGTTCTTCGAGTTCACGTTCGGCGGCCGCCAATTGTGCGGCTGAAAACGCACCTTCAGACTCTTCCACGAACTTCATCGCGTATCGTTCAATTGGCGTTAACTAAATACGAGAAAATGTTTTGATGAATTTTATATTAAAACAGAATTAACAATTTTACTTCTTTTTGTTTTATAATAATTATATACGTAAGTTGCTGTTGTTGGATTATAAAATTATTTTAATGAATTTCATTACCTGAGACACTAAATTCTGTACTTCTTGTTCCGCCTTGCTAACTTGAAGGTCTTCTTTTTCTACATCATCTAAAGGAATATTCTCGTCAAATTCTGCTAAATCAGCAACTGCCTCAGCTTTTGCTATTTTAGCTGCCTGAACATCGAGATCTTCTTCCGCAGCTGCAAGAGCACTTTCAAGAGCACCCATTGCAACTTTATCTTCAACGTGTTGTGACAGATTTGGTATTTGTACACCCGAGGAATCCTTGCTCATGGATTTATCTCGATCTTTTTGTTCAAGTACTTCTGCCATCCTGGTTGATGCATCATTTTCAGATTGATCGATATTAAAGAGATCTTGAATGGTAGACTGTAAAGTATACATAAGGATTATAAATAAATTTAAAATATATTAGATTTGTTTGCATTGATAATGATAGAATTCTTACACTCTTAAAGTAAGCTGTTGTAAAGTTTCCACCTTCGATAGCAAGATCTCCAAGTAATCTTTTTTGATTAGCTTTCTTCAAAATATTTTCTTCTACAGTTTTTTCGCTTACCAATCTAATCAAAATTCAATGCAACATATTATTTATTTGTCACTTAATTTCTTACTTTAATTTTATGAACAACCATAGATACAGCAATATCAAGTTTACCTGTAAATATGTACGTCGCGTGTTTGACCTATTCTATGGCACCTATCTTGTGCCTGAGCATCCATTGTAGGATTCCAGTCACTATCATAAAATATGACTGTATCTGCACCTGTTAAATTCACACCGACTCCACCGGATCTTGTAGATAGTATAAAACAAAATATTCGTTTGTCCCCATTAAATCTTTCCATTAGTACCTGAAAAAAAGAATTGAACAATGAAACGACATTGAACATTTAATATTTGATGATATAAAAATAGTCGAACATACCTGCCGTTGATCTACTCTAGTAGTGCCGTCTAAACGCAAGTATATATGACCATGGAAATTAAGAAAAGCTTCGAGTACATCTAACATCCTAGTCATTTGAGTAAAAATGAGAACTCTATGATTTTCAGACTTCAATTTTCTAAGAAGAAGATCCAAGGACTGTAGTTTACCACAATCGTATTGTATTAATCTAGGTTCAGGGAACTGTGTCATCATCGACCTGGTCACCGGATGGAATAATTGCATTTTCTGTGACAACTCGTGTTGCAATTCTATCTGTATACGACGCTGACTCCAAAGTTTATGCGGCGGTGGATGAGAAACATGGAAGCGCGGTACTGGTGCACGTACAGCAGGAACGTAAACAACAAATCTTTAATAAAAAATAACTCCATGAAGATAACAGAGATATTAAATAATTATATTCAATAATATTAATTAAAGTTACCTCTCAAAAACTTCTTTAAGTTCTTCAACAATTCGTTCAGTACTTTTTATTGCTTCTGCTAACGCTTCTGTACAGGAGAAAAATTGCTTCCGTGTACGAACAGGCATTTTGGCAGTTGTGCAATTTACAAGACCATTATGCCAAGTGCAAGCTGTGGATGGTTTTCCAATTCTTAATGCAGTAAATAAATCTTCACCGTATAAAGGACACGCTTCACATCGACCTTCGTTGATGTTTGCCAATGTACGAAGTTTTCCCTGTCTTCTTTGCTTTCTTTCTTCTTCCAATTGTGGCTGATATATAATAAAATATAATAGTTCATAAAAATGTAATAAAATATTATATTTTGACAGATTTTAATAATAATATAATCATGCACAAATATTTACCAAATGAAATTCTGATTTAGGCTGTTCCTTTGCTTGGGTCTTTTCAGATTCCTTTATCGTATGCCTTGTAATAATGCCACAGCGCAAAGTTTGTTGAGTAGGTTGTCCATTACCAGCAGTAGACTGTGCCTGTGATCCAGTAACATTCAAGGGAGGAACCCTCATTACTGGTCTCCCACTAGTTCCACTCGAAGTTGTAACAACTCCTCCAACGACTTTATTTACTGTGGTCGCAGAAGTAGATAGGCCCATTATAGATTTAGATAGTACTGTTAATCGTTGTCCAGTCGGTGTCATTACCGGAAATGAAACTGAAATAAAATAACATTTTCTTTATTAATACACTGATGCAAATTTGATATCATTGACTTAGAATATAAAACTTTTGTTATTAATTATAAATGTTATAATTAAAATACAATATAAATTTGTATTAAAATCAGCAAAGACACATAACATCATGCAAAGATACTTCACGTATTATCATGCTCATTTTTGAAATTATGTGATTGTCAGTGGGAAATGATCACTCTTCTCACAAACCTGTGTTAGTATTTTGTTGATTTGAAGTCAAAATGATATGTCTACCAGTAGAGGTTTGAACCAGCTGTGCAAAACCAGGCACTGGTATTCTCTGGACGGAATCACCTTGTTTGACTGTAACTGTCTGTGTAGCCAACCTTTGCAGTCCATCTCGAATATTTGCATTCCCAACTGTAATTCTCTGTGCATTCGTAGATGCTGTTGTTGATGTAGTCGTTGTACTTTGTGAGTTATGTGCCAATGTTCCAACAGGTATAGCTATTAGATACATGGAACTTATGTAGAACATATACAAAACAAAAGCTAATAATACTAGTATTATTGTATTCTTGGTTCTAGAATGCTTATAAAATAAGATGATTATAAACAAGCTGGCCCGAGAAAATTATTCTAGCACCGTTGCAAACATGATTGAACATTACATACAATCACCAATCGACGATGCATTAAAAGATTTTTCAAACATTTCAATTCAATACCTTTCACACTGCCTTGATGCTGCACCAATTGCACGGAATATCCTTGCAATTGTTGACCACCTGCTACTCGCAATGTTACACCTTAAATGAATATAAATGATATATTTAGATCTACAATAATCTTTTTTACAAAGAAAATATTTATATGAATTATGAAGACTACAAAACAATTCATACCTTGACCTGGAGTACTTTGATTATTTAAAGATTTAATTAATGGTGATGTGCCAACCCTTGGAGTTGGTAATATACCAGCTAAACTTTTAACTTTAGTTTGAGCCGGCTGTGGAGTTGACGATGGTTTAACTTGATTTGATAATCTGACATTAATTTTAATTTTTCCTGAAGGACATCTAGGAGGTGGATCTGGCTGACTATCTATTTCTTCAATTAGTTTTCTAGGAGTTTTTAAGCGTTTTATTCTATGTGCCCCAAATGCTGTTAATGTAAATTCCAAGTCTAACAATAACAGATTTAAGGTAGACAGGTCAATATGCTGTAAAAATATATAGAATAAAATTACATTTAACATATGTATATCAAATATACAATTATATATTAATATGAAATTATAAAATATATTTACTTTAAATGGATCATAATCAAAAATACTCCATACTAGAGAAGCTGTAATAAATTCTATTGCTTCCATTTGAAACGGTGAAACTGTAGGTCGGACTTCAAATAAGTTTGGATGATTACACACTTTGCGCAATTGCATTAATACGTTAATTACACTTAACAAATTTCCACTAGCCAAAGTTTCCTTCGTCCTTTTGATATAAATTAAAATTAATTAATGTTCATATTTAATATGTAATATATACTTTATTACCTTACAATGAGAATCAAAATATCATAATTAAATGATAAAGTAAATTACTTACTTGGCTCGAGACATGAAATCATCATACAAGTATCTTTGTCTTTTGGACAATCGACACATAACGACATGCTCATATTTCTTTGGCAATTGTTTTTCCACCTCAGTTTTTAATCTCCTTAAAAGGAACGGTCTTAGTACCTAAAAGAACAAAATTCAATATAAATAAGTAATTAATTTGTATAAACATAGTATTAACAAGATAATGCATGTGAAATATATGTATATAGTTATAAAAATCTAAAAATTATTGTTTCTCCAGACAGGATACGTATGCCATATAAATTACCATTTCTGACACGCGAGTTTTATGGAGAACTTATTTAATATCTCGCTATTTATGAATAAAAACACACATCGTTATAAGATATCACGTGTCTGTTGTCGGTAGCGAGAAAATTTTATTTTATATATATATTTTTTTTTATTAACAGACAAGTGCAAAAATAGTACGTACAGACCTTGTGTAGACGACGAATAATATTCTCGTTGTACTCGCTGTTTCCTTCAATCATTCCGGTAACAGGATTACTGAACCACTCTTTAAATTCTCTATGAGATTGAAACACATTTGGCATTAAAAAATGCATTAAAGACCATAATTCCATTAAATTATTTTGAAGAGGCGTTCCTGTTAGTAGCAATCGCCTAGAATCAAATACAAAGATATACTCTAATGTGTTTTTATAAATTAATTAGTTGGTTACATACATATTTAAATTCTTTATTTTAATATTCACCGTTGCGTTTGAAAATTTAATAGCAATTGCCATCTTTGTGACTTAAAATTTTTAATATTTTGAGCTTCGTCTAAAATGAGGTATTTCCATTTTTTTCTTCTAAAACTTTGATGATCTTGTATAACAAGTTTGTAAGATGTAATGCATATGTGAAAAGCGTTTGGTTTGGTCCATCCTGAAAAATATAATTTTATCAAATAAAATTTAAACAATATTTCTATTTGTACAATATTATCATTGTGGAAAAGAAATTCTTTATTATTACCTGTCCTCTTTTGCTTTCTCTCTTTTTGTGTACCATAATACGTTAATATTTTAAATCCTGGACACCACTTTTTACATTCCATTTCCCAATTAAGCATTACAGATGTTGGTACTATTATAAGATGAGGACCCCAGTTACCCTTTTCGCAAGCCAAATGTGCTAACAATGCTATTGTCTGTATAGTTTTTCCCAAACCCATTTCATCGGCTAAAATACCATTCAACTTTCTATCATACATTGTTACAAGCCAATCCAACCCAATATGTTGATACTCCCGAAGTGAATGTTTTAAAAGAAACGGGATTTTTGTAACAACCTATAAACGTGAAATGTTTATAAGTACCCATATTTGAATTAAAAAAAATATATATATATAATACAAAAGAATAAATGTATTTTGTGAAAAAAAAAAAATGTCGTGACAACTTTTTAAAGTAAATCAATATATGAAGTTACTAAATGACAACGTAGTCACTTATACTTTACCCTTCCTGAAATGGTCTATGTGCAACTGAGATATCACATTACCTTGGATGGAAAGGGTAATACTTGTACTATCAACTTATCAGCAAAATATTCAAAATAAGATTAAAAATTACTTACACAAGTAGTAAGCAAAGTATTGCCTTTAGGTTGTATGCTTTCTGCTAAAGCTGCTACATTGTCCATTTCATTATGAGCATCTTCGACGTGATCTGCTTCTGAAGTCTAAAGATAAATATTCGACGTATAATAATAATAATTTATTTATCAAATAAACAATAATAAAATATAAATAAATACTAGCCTTATTTTCACTCGGTTTCTCAGTAGATGGTTCTTCTAATAAAGATTTTAGGCCTACATCTGTTTCCGTATCACTATGCATTTGTGAATCCTCAGCTTCATCGCTTTCTTCACTTTCACTTTCACTACTAGTTACTTGTTCTTCGTTCTCCTGAGTTTTTTCTTGGTCAGTTTCTTTATCAGACTCTATAAAACAAATATTTAATATAATTGTGAACAAATATTATACTTTGATTATATTAAATATTTTAAAAGTTTTTTAATTAATCTCAGACAAATGCCTCGTATTACATCAAAAAAAAATAGGATCAAGTATGAAAACCATAGCTGTCACCATCAGGATTGGTAAAGTTATCATCATCGATTATTATAAACAAATTTTAAAAATATATTGTTAAATGACAAAATTCAAACCATAGAGATTTACCTTGAGCATCATCCTCTTCTACATCCATTGGTGGATCATTTGACATG
The DNA here is from genome assembly GCF_049000335.1 of Polistes dominula. Classification (NCBI taxonomy): domain Eukaryota; kingdom Metazoa; phylum Arthropoda; class Insecta; order Hymenoptera; family Vespidae; genus Polistes; species Polistes dominula. The sequence continues at coordinate 2,177,608 of NW_028300963.1, forward strand.
TTACCATATTTTGCCATAAGTTCATCAATAGACATTTCATTCTCTGCCTATAAATATAAATATATTTTATTTAATAATAATATAATTCTCTGAAATGTTTGTTTTTTCTAAATCGTATGCAATACAAACCTTGAGATCGTCCAACTCCTGCTTGTGGTCTGTGCTTCCTTCTATTTTTTCCTGTTCCATTATAGTATCTTCTTCATCGGAAGACTCATCCGACGCAGCTACAAAATCAGTATCTTTATCCGAACTTTTTTCATTTTCCTGTAATAAAAATGGCATTGTTATAAATCATTACATTTTATTAACAACTAATTTTTAGATATAAAAAAAAAATATATATATATATATACCGCTTCTTCAACTTCTTTTTCACTAGGTGACAAGCTTTTATTTCTATCTTCTAAATAATTTGGTGGTAGATCTTTCAGAAGATCTTCTAAAGGCATTTCTGATTCTTTTTTTAATAATTCTATTTCTTCTTTTTGATCTGTAGTTGATTTCATTTCTTCTTCTGCTTTAGCTATTGTTTCTTCGTCGTCATCTGAACTTTGATTTGGCTGAAATTCCTCTGCAATAAAAAAATTAATTTATTTTTAGATGAACTCTCATAACTTAATAACATTGAATAGATGAAACAAATTCATTTTAATTTACCATCAGAAGGAGGTTTTCCAGTTGGTACTGGCGAGGAAATACGTGAACTATTTATTGAAGCTGGAATACTCTGAGAGCCATCAGTTTTATTAAGACCTTCAGTTAACCATGTTGAATATTTTTCTGTTTGTCCTACAATGAAATTTAAATGCTGATCTAATGCCTTTTTTCTTTTCTCTTCTAGCCTTGTTTGCTGTTTATACTCCACCAGCTACAAAGAAAAATATTATGAATAAAAAATAATAATTTTTTGTTAATGAAATAGCATTAATCAAACATCTTAATATATGTGTTTAAAGAATAAATGTCCAGCATCAATATTCTTTGACGGTACAAAAATAATTAATACAGCCATACACAATATGCTGACTTTGCTGTTCCCACAACGAGCACACAATCTTAACAAATGTATATTAAAACTGTCGGCTTATTAGTGTGGGGTAACAATAAGTGTTGTGTCTGTACGTGTACATAAATCATGACAATATAAAAATAAAATATAATATAAAATTACCTTTTCTACATTAGCCCAAAAAGTTTTAATTTCTTTTGCAACAAAACTGGCAATTTTCTTGAGTCGAAGTTCTTGAGACTTTTCAGCTTTTTGAGCTTGAATAGCTTTTTCTTGAAAATGTTTTTGCACCATGCGTGCACATTTTTTCGCAGCAGCTTTCTTCCACTTTCTTTCTTGCGCAAAATCAGCAGCTAGCCAAACCATTTCCTCCAATAAATAATCCCAATGAGCCTTTGTTCTTGCAGGCTCTTGTACCTTTGGTAATCTTCTTTCGGACCATAGCCCATCTCGTTGTAATTCCGCAATCCTTTGCATTACGTACGCTTCCTATAAGTTTCATAAAATATACATATATATTAAAATATATTCAAATTGTTGTTTAAATTAATACACAATCGTTTAAATAATAACCTACTTGTTTTGCTTTTTCTACAATTTGTTCTTGATTATTCGTAATATCACTTGAAGTTGCAGAAGTAGAAGATAATTTCGTAAACTTAACAGCAGGTTGAGAAGTACTTCTAGATGGGCTAGGAGCTTTTGTTACAACCGGAGTGATAGGTGTTTTCTCTGTAACTGGACTCGCAGGAGTTGTTTGTTTTGGCATCTCTGGGACTAATGGAGTTCCACCTGATATAACAGAAACAAATGATCATTGTAAATAAGTTATGAAAATATGAATAATTGATGTGGAACTTTTTAAGTTGTTGTAACAAAGCGCCCTTTAGTTGAATACATTTGCTAAACAACCTTACATATGCTTTGTATTATTTTATCATGCCAAGAAATCGTTTCAATGTGTAAATTATTAAAACATTTGCCTGGCATGAAATTTACATATTATAACATAAATGAAGATATATATATATATATATTCACATATATAATAATTATACAAAATTGAAATATAAAAAATATAATAGGAAAATAGCATATGTAGCTATAATAGCAACATAAATAATAAATGTGAAAACAAGAAAGGATCAAGAAACTTTATTCCTAATACATACAACTTTCAATTTCAACATTCAAATAATAAAAAAAAAAATAACAAGAATTATTAAATTATATATCTGATAATATTGACAATGATCTTTCTTATCATAGACTTGAAATAAAATATAATATAATTATTATTATTATAATAATCATGCAGCAAATAAAAGGAGTTTGTCAGAAATAATACAATCGTAAATAATTGTAATCCCAATAAAGCCACAAATTAAATTGAAATGAGAAGTATATGAATAAAATTTGATATGATCTTAGTAAATTTTCATATGTTATACATTATTCCAAATGTATAACAATATAATAAAATTGTATCCACCACCCGCAACATAACTAGCACCTTGCAAATAATTAACAGAATAAAAAGCACATACAAACAGAAAAAATGACATTTAATTATTACTTAAACATAATAGAGAAATCAAGATTTGTTCAATGATTTATCAAATTAAAACATAATTGTTCACCTCAAAGTAAATTTGTATGAAATATTCTAAACATCAAATGACAGGCCCTATAGTAAGTAATCACCTATAATGAGCGTGGGTGCTAGAGTAGAAGTAGGTGGAGGGTGAACGGTGACTGGTGAAGACTGTATTGCTGCTCGGAAGGCAAACACCATGCCATGGCGGCCCCCTTGAGGCCTACCTGGTACTTGTCCTATTGCGCAAATGATTTTTTATTTTATCATGATACATCTACTAAATGCCATTTGCTTTGACGACTAAATTATTTTTTCCACAATATGTCTAATGTATTAAAATATGTTAAATTAGCCATTTCCTTTGATTCATATAATTTCAATAAGATTATTGATTATCACTTATTATGTTTTAATATGACTTTTAGATAAATATGTAAAATAATGATTGCAGTACCACAGGCTATCAGTGAGGTAATACTTCAAGGCATGCGAAATATATAGTATTATGTAAGAGAGTTGATACTGGAATAAAGGTGTGTATAAATGCTTATAATTTTTTGTGCACTTATGTACAAGAAATCAACTATTTATCATTTTATAGCTATTGTTAGTAATACAAATTAAATAGCTAAGCCTCTGCTAAGTATTGCATTTAATACCTTGTTGATTAAGTTGAGCAACAGCAGCAGGTAAAGTTGTAGATACTGCAACCGGAGTCACACCAACTCCAGAAATTTTTACTTCTGCGCTCTGATTCGTAGGAACTGTAGTTGAAGCAGATGTCGTAACTGGAGATAGTGGAATTTCTCGTATTGATGGTAATGGAACCGTTAAATCTTCATCATCATCATCTGGATCTAATCTATGTTGCCTTAAAAAATGTAAATACTGTGATGTAGGTGGACGTTTTCTCCAAGCTTGATAATCCATCATATTTCCACCAACATGAAGGAAGAACAATTCTGAAACGTTCTCTGTATATTTTTCTCTTATTGCTCTCATTCTCTTTATCTTGTGTTCTAAAATACGTTTTTTATAACTCGTACAATCATCTGCAGTAGCAGTTACTTTTTCCGTATTTTCTGTAAGTTTTAATCTTTTCCTTGCTGGTGGTGATTGCATTGAAACTTGAGAAGTAGGCGCAATGAACATGTTCCCCATAGAAGTTCGTACAAGTTTAGGTGAAGTCGCCAATACAACCTTTGTCGAAGTTTGACGAGAAGGTGATGTAAGAGGCGTACCACTTGCACCTGGAACTCCCACAGTGCTAACACGAGGTGATGTGTTACTAATATTAACAATCCTCGTAACACCAACTTGCTGAACATTTGTATTGGTTGTAGCACTACTTGTAATAACCTAAAGAAGACGTAAAATATTTTATTCACAACCTAATACACAACCATATTTTATAAAGCAAGCAAAATATTCAAACAGAAATACATAACCTAAAAAGAAGAAACGCATATTGTAAAGAAAAGTATAGAGAGAAATTTATGCTACCAAGTTAATATTTTATAGTTATATTTTTTATTCATAATAACCTGTGTAAGACCGGGAACTTGTGAAGTAATAACAAACTGCTGGCCACCACCAGTAGTGAGTACATTGAGCCCTTGAGCTGAAGCCAGAACTTGCTGGAGACTGACAGTTTGTTGTGCTGCACCACCATTGTTTCCCCCATTATTTCCTCCACCCCCGGAAAGGGGCGGCAAAATAGGTGCACTTTGCTTATCACTCATTACATGTGACACTATAAAAATTGTTCATTATACTGTACTAAAATGATATCTAATCTAATTTAAATTCAAAGTGAAATTTTATATACTATAAACAAAACTATATAACTAAAAGTTGGTTTGCTATGCAAATATTTCAGTACTGTAAGATTAAAAAAGAAAATAATTATAAAAAAAAATATATATATATATAAGATTAAAAATAGAATAAACAAAATAAAATAAAGATACTACAAAATACATATAATTTGTATGAACATAAGATAATATTATCTCTTACATGAAATAAGACAAAGAATATTCAATTTTTTAAAAAGAAAAAAAAATTAAGAGATTCATTTAATAAATTTTACGTATACATACATACATACATACATACATGTGTGTAGATATATGAGACTATAATAACGATATAAACAAAACATTTACGTATGTTATTTGAACCAATTTAAAACACTTCTATATATCAAAACATCCAACACAAATAAAATTACATACGGAATGTCAACGTAATTAATTATCTTATGAGTATTTAATGAGTACAAAAAGTATTGCATGGCATAATGCATTTCTTTTTTTAGTTTTTAACAAACACATACTCAGACGGGATCTTTGTTCTGGGAATAGAATACAAATACGGTCATATAAGAATGTTAATTGATTTGTGAAAAAAGCGCCGAAATCAAAATTTCGCTATGTATTCATTCATAAAGACTCATTGGAATTTATAAAACGTTAGTACTGCGCAGAAGTGCGCGTGCATTGAAAATTACGGTATCACGAAGACATTGAATGTCTCAGCGACCAACCGGTCGTCGAAAATAGCGTTGTCATTTCGAATATCGAAAGAAAGTTAAGAATACCCGAGACTTACGCGACAAACATTAGGGGCGTACGAGTGTTCCTTCGACGAATAAATTAAGATTTTCCGAATAAATACTTTTGTAATATAGATTTTAAATATGCTAATTAATAATTAAGACACAAAGTACGTTATTTTTGATTCTTTAAACTATACAGTTAACCGAGATATATATTTTCTTATAATTGCGTCAGTGGAGCCTCGCGGTGATACAAAAGAAATTTTTCGTCCGCCATGTTGGCGTTGCTCGATACGAGGGCGGACTTACCATAATGTAATCACAAAATTCTGCAACGTAGGTGAGCCATCCACGAAAATAATTGTCACACCCGTGATCGGCGAACGTTAAATAGTAATTAGGTACTTCACGTAATATACGCTACATGAGCTATATCTAATATTTTACAGAACATTTTCGCTCGACTTGCTCAAGGACGCAGACACTTCTAAACATGGCGACAGCTCCCGATAAAATTTCAGACGGGACCAGATCAGGAGTAGCTTGCTCATGATCATTTACAGAAGCCACGGTTGGATGGCGCTACTATGCAGCTCGAATTTTCTGATTGGTTGAAACGAAGGAAACGCTTGGCAACGTGGCATCAACGGAATCACGCGATTGGTGGAATGTTAAAATGTTAAAACTGCTAATTTTAATCAAATCAGCAACCATTATTCCTTGCTTGTATTAATATTTCTTAAATATTTACATTAATTTTTTTATAATAATTTATTATTCTTGCATGATTACACAAAAAATTATCAAGATTAAATTTTATTTATATGATCTTAAGACAAAGACTCCATTTGAACTAATATAAACTTAGTATATCTTTTATGGTTGATCTAAAAAGGCTTTTATTCTTTACTAATCCTAATATAGCATTATAGATCCATAACCATACAAGCAAATATTTAAATGATCACTAGTATTTTTTTATAATAATGCACATATACGGTGGTTTTTTAGTATCGTCAGCGTAATAATTACAATTATAATCAATTATATGAATTACACAAAGAAACTTCTATAGAAATGTCGAATGGATTACTAACGAGTATTCTATTATCAGAAAAAATTGATATTCGTAAAAAAAATAAAGCGGATGCAATAGGATGAAATTTGTACTCACTTTTTATCATCTCATCCTGTGTTCCGATGATACTTGGAGCTCATTCCACCGTTGAAATATTTTCTGTTCGACACCACGTGCACACGATTGCCTATCTCTGACCATGTGCGTGCCTGATGAACAAAGCTTCCGTATAAAGGAAAAATACGTAGGATGCGTATCTTCGATGTACGACATTGAAATATTCGATTTTTAATGAGTTGAAGAAAACCATTAAAAGGAGACTTCTTCATCTTCAAATTGACCTAAGATTGATACGACAAAAAAACAATGTGAAAAACAAGAAAGACGAATATAAATAAATATGTGAATACGAGAAAGGTTAATCTTAGAAAAAATATGTCTTACCACGATGTATCTTCTTCTCTCCTTGAATAATTCCATCCACTTGAATTTTTCTTCATCGGGCTAACCGCGTGCTTCACGAGCAAACACCAGAATGACGTCTGAGGTCATTTCGAGTACTTAATACAGCGCATCATCTACTTTAGATAGCTACCTTATATTTGCACTGATCAACGTAGTATGTGTTATAACGATTTGAAATTTATTGTGATAAAGGGGTGGGGATTTCCTTTTACTTTGTACTAAGGAAATCTTAACTATTTAATTTTTTTATATATTTTTTTTTTAATAAAAAAATGGAACAATTGAATTCTAATATGCATTCTCAATTATCGGAAAGTATAATTGAACGATTACGTCATAAAAAAATATTAACCGTAATCGATTTTATAATCGAGGATCAAGACAAATTGAGAGCTGCAACGAATCTTTCATTTAAGGTCCGTTTAAAATTTTATATTTTATATAAAAATATTTTTTATTGTTTATATATTATAATATATATATATAATAATAATATATATTAACTAGAATTTTTTACAATAAACATTTATACAGGAAGTGATCGACATTAAGAAAACTCTAACAAACAAATTTGGTGGCATTATAAAAAGACCTTCAACTTTGTGGAAATTAGAACAGTTAAATACTGTTCGCACTAGAATAAGAAGGTATTTGTTAAAATTATATTATAAATAATAGAATAAATTATATTTATAATTAATAGAAAATATTCTTAATTAATTATATTACAGTTTGGATGATTTATTAGGCGGTGGTTTAAATCCTGGTCAAATATATGAAGTATGTGGTTTATCTTTTTCTGGAAAAACACAATTATGTTTAACAATTGCAAGTAATATTGCATTATTTCCTAATAGTCTTGTGAGGTATATTGATACCAAAGGAGATTTTTTTGCCTCCAGAGTAGAGAATATTTTGAGGTATAGGACTAAAACTAAAGAGGTAACGTTTATAATTTTGTTAATATATATATATATATATATATATATATATATATGAAATATATATTCAAAGATAGGTTTATATAAAATAACAATATATTTTTAGGAAATCAATAAAGCGATGGAGCAGATAAAAATTACATTGGTACGAGATTATAATAAATTACTTGTTATTCTTCAATGTATGATAAATATTTTAAAACAAGAGAGTGATATACGTACAAGAGCTTTAATCATCGATTCTCTGCCAGGAATAATTTTTAAATCTTCTAAGGAACCAGAAATGAATTTTATTTTAAATCGTTTATCAAATCTATGTCGATTTATAGCAAATGAATTTAATATACCTATTATTATAGTTAATTTAATAACTTATTGGACACAGCCGAATGATAAAAGCAGTGGATCCTCAACAAAAGAAACACAAACATTAATAAATCCTACATTAGGAAAATATTGGCTGCATATACCGAATACAAGATTACTCATTGAAAAACTAAATGATAATTATAGAAGAATTTCTGTTTGGAAAAGTTTTCAAATTAAAATGGATTCTATATGCAACGTTAAATTAAACGACGCTGGTGTTACATGAGTGATATATAATTTATTGTAAGTATATTAATTTCGTTCAAAGCATGTGAAACTTCAATGACAGATATGAAAAAAATAAAAATATGTAACAGTGTTTCCATCATGAGTTTATTGTTTAATCATATCAGGCTATTCTCTATCTGAAAGATAGAGCATGTGTGATTTCAGTGATTGATTGATAGCAGTGATTGATACCATAGGAAAATAATATTTCCATCATGTACTATATATGAGCTTGTATATAATATATTCTTCTAACTAGGAGAGGCTCAGAAGTGTAAACGTCCGATTTTTTTTCAAATTTTGTATATTAGTAGTAGTCCATGCAAATCTAGTACGTTGTTTTTAAGCTGCTGATGTGTGCGATAATCCATTGAAAGTCTTATGATTTTTCCAGCTAGTACCGCTAGATGACGACACATATTTTACTGGTCGGTAAAATAAAGTAATAGTTATTACCGTTAGGTGGCGATAAATGTTTTACTAGTCGGTAAGATGAAGTAATAGCTAGTACCGCTAGATAGTGGTACATATTTTACAGTCGGTAATAAAATAACGATTTTCTAATATATTCTTTTTTAAATGATTAAAATTGTGCAAAAATTTGAAAAAAAATATCTGAGGTTTACAATTCTGAGCCTTTCATAGTAAGATATTAATAATAAAAGATTATCGAGTAATTATATAATGTAATATATATTTTAACAGAAAAAAAATGAATTTTTATTTCTTTTTTACTTAAAAATCAAAAGTACAGAAATAACAAATCATAAATATTCAAATTGTTATAAAAGAATAATATAATTGAATATATTTATTTATACTAGAGGTCTTTTATATGCCAATAATTTTTCATGATCATATATAGTGTGTATCTTTTCGTACATATATTTAAAGAAGTATAAAAGATTATCGTATCGGCCATCATATTTTTGATTAGAATTTGATATATTAGATGTATTTAATTCTTCAATTTGCAAATTATCCTTATTCTCTTCTCTATATGTACATTCAGCTATATCAAAGGCACATGTATGAAGTTCTACTAAAAATTGATGAATAGCTTCTATCGTTGCCAAATACCATCTTGGACTTTTCTTTTGGTGTCGCCAGAATTGTGACATTCTTGATTTTAAAATGATACATCTTAAATCTATAAATGAATATTTAATTTGAAATGAAAATAAATTCTAACAATTGAATAAAAATATTAATTAAATATTATACAGGCCTCGAAATCGTTGATCTTTATATATTGACTTTGTTTGATGCCATGTACTATCGATAAAAATTGCTCTCTTTATTGGATATTCATTCCTTTCGATTCTTTCTAAGATCCTTTTCCCATCTTGTTTAACTTCATTAATAAGAAAGTTATCGATACTTACAGCAGTTTTGCTAGGAAAAATGAGAACAGTCTAAGGGATAATGTCATTAACATATGTCAAAAATGTAATGATTCAAAATCAATTGTATTACTATATATACATATATATATATATATATATTTATCATACCTCTTCGTTTTTTACCATTTCAGGAAAATCTGGATAAATATATATCCTTACATCTTCAGGAGCTAATACAGCAGCATGGACAGCTGTACTTTTCCCTTCTATTTCTCGAGGATGTTTGATAATATCTATTTTTACAGGTAACTATAATAATAATAATAACATATTTAATATTACTTATAATCAATATTATTTATTACATATTTATGAAAATATTAACGCATTGTTGACTGACAATTTTATACAAAAGTTATTTCATATTACCGGCTATTATTTCTTCATTAAATATGAAAGTAAACTTTAATATTCTTTATTTATATATAATAAATTTGAAAACAATGCAAACTAGAATTAATTCATAAACGATCAATTTTATTTCAACATGAAAACATGAGTTAACAAATGAACGGTCAACGATGTGTTAAATATTTAAACAATCTTATCATAGATACCCTTAAACGTGGAAAATATTGTTCATCGATCATAGGTGTAAAACACGTATAACAAAAGAATTTTCTCGACCTATAACAATTTGCACATATTTTTCTACCCTCAACTGTATCTAAAATTTGTGCATTGTCAATTTTCAAATGTTTGAATGGAGCCCTGTCGATGATCCTTTGATTTTCTTCCAAATGGTACTTTTTATCATCTTCAAGAACTATATTATTTCCTTCAGCCATAATACTTTTGTGGTAAACAAAATCTTCAGTCAATATAATTAATTATTATCACAATTTATTGAATTGATCGTTCATTCATGTACTTTTTTTTAATCGTTTGATCACATCCTTAAAATTAAATATAAAACGACGACACAAAGTTGTTTTTTTTTCAGTAATACATTTTATCAGTTCACCTTTCTCACCTTGTATTAAGGGAAACGTAATCTATAAAATTTGATATAAATTTTACCCAAAAAACCTTTAAATTGTACATATATATATATATATGTAAATATATGAAACGTCATATAAGCAAGTAAAGAGAGAACACTCCTATGAATATAAACAATTCGAAGAAAGTTTATTCATCCTATGGAAGAAAAAGAAAAAAAAACAAAAAAACAAAGAAAAAGAAAAAGAAAACAAAATAAAATCAGTATTTTTATATCGTCTTACTAAGAAAGATGCGTTTTAAGTTTCAATGACGTATAAGCACCCACGCGTGATTCTGCGCGAGAGGTTAGGAAAAAAGAATTGTTACGGGTGGGGTCTTGATAAGGTACTCCCTCCTCCTGTTTCTGAATTAGCGAACAGAGTCGACTTGAGGGTACTTTTTATGGTCGTCATGTTAGACAACTTTGCTTCAAGCAGATTTTCATTACGTACTTATAATTAACTTATTCTTAAATTAGTGTCAAATAATAAGTGTCAAATAAATTTCATTTTGTTTTCTTGTGTGTGAGGAATGACAGAATATAACAATCTTAAGATCATTCAAATTTTATTAAGATTTGTCGTTTCGTTGAAATTAATATTTAAGAAAAGTTTTCATTTACCAAATGTACAGTGCGATACGAAAATAAAACGTTTCTTGTGTTATAAGATGATTTGAAAATTTGTATGCGTGTAAAATAAAAGATCAAATATAAAATAATATATAAAGAATTAAATTAAATCAAAATGTTTCATCAAGTAAAAGGTAAGTTGGTGGTTCATTATCGATAATGCAGTGTCCATTACAGTTATTTTATTCTATAGTTTTTTCTTTCTTTAGAGTTTACGTGTCGATTCGTTACTAACCACCAATGATTGTACATGGCCTTCAAAGATTATTTACTATTCTCTGACAACTGTGCAGAACGCTCGATATTTAACTTTAGTGGAATTCTTTTAAGATCTATCTATCTATATATATATAATAGTTGTAAAAAAGGTTAGTACTGTATAATGTAAATTTATTTTCTTTTATGCATGATTACTTGTTCAAAATTTCAAATAATTTTTGATTTATTTCAGGTGTAATAATATAAAATGGAATCTAATAGTTGTTTTACGGAGAAAAGAAGAATAAGAGGAAAAGATATTCTTAGAATGGATGGTCTTTTACCACCAACACGTCGTCTGCCAGTTTGTAACGCTATAACTTCAACGTCTTATAAGAAGAAAGAAAAGAAATGGTCTATCGGAGGAATATTCAAACGTATATCTTCTATGCGAGATGATGACAGTTCTTCTAACGAAGAAGAAATAGTTTATTGTAAAAGGGAACCAAGGAAACCTCCTAAAATCAATAAGAAATCGGACAATATAGTACTTCATCCAGTCAAAACTAATAATGAACGTCAGACCGGGTCTAATAATTTATTAACCGAAACTAATGTAGAAAAATCAATGGAATCTCTTAACGTACACGTAGATTCTGTACATTCACGTAGTAGTGATGGTTCGTTGGAAGGTATGGGTAGGAAAATAAGAAAAAATAAAATGAAAGCAAGAGTAGAAGCTAAAAGAGATCAGTTATGTCCTAACAGTAGTTCTGATGAAGATTCACGTATTTCTAATAATTCATTGACTAAATCACTATTAGAGGATCAACATTCGCAAAGTATTTGTAAAACTAATTCTTATAGCAAACGTACTCGAGCTGCTAGAACAGAACGATATATCAAACGTTTGTTTAAAGAAGAAACAACCATAGATGATGGCAATCAAATCAATTCTAAACGAGACAATTCTGAATGTTTTGACGAAGGACAACATATTGTTATCGTTAATTCGAATGATACGTCTCGTCAAATAAAACATTCAAGACAATCAACAACCATGATGCAATCTAATGATCAAGTTCCAACACATAAGCCAGTTGTGTTAAGTTCTCCAAATATCAATACAGGTATAATAAGTTCTTGTAAAAATTCATCGTACAGTAATAAAAATGAATATCTTTCTACTCACAAATATTTTACAGATATGAATCAAAATAGCTATTATGAAAACAACACTGCTGCTGGTCGTTGGATGGAACAGGAATCAAATAATTATTTTACACTGTCATCGGTGAGGGATATTGACCGTCAAAAAGATCACATTATGGAACAAAAATCTATGCCAAGATCATCTAATCCACCAGATCCTCCACCTCGTGATCCTCGTCGTGTTCCTACTTATGCGTGCCATTCTTTTCCTTTTAATGGTAGAAGTCAAAAGAAAAGACTTTTTAACGGATATGCAAATACATGTATGGATCCAAAATTCGATTGGATGGATGGTAAGCGGGCATATAGTTCAAGTGAAGAAATTACACGATATTAACAATATTACACAATAATAATAAAATATATTATTTTCAGAATTCGATAAGATCAACAATATTCTTCCACAAGAATATACAAATAATAAGTATACGTCAATGTGTAATCGTTCGAACGAGATTGAACGTAATCCGTGTCGATCTCTGCAAATGGACGAGCCTGAGGCTTCAAAGTGTAGAAGAAAGAACAATCGTAATAATCAACTTAGTTTGAACGTTAATGAATACGATCAGAGTGTAAAACAGATTCAATTATCGATGGATTGTGAACCAAATGGTATATATGGACGAATCTCGGCACGTAATACTCAATCCTCTAACGAACGTTCGTATCTTACAAATAACGATGGGAATGAAATGAATATCGAAGAAAAGAACAAAAAGACAAGGAAGATGGATGAAGAGGCAGCTTTAGAGAGAAAACAATCATCGAAGAATCTTGAGGAAGCTATTTTCGAGTTGGAAGAAATATACAATAGTTTACGACTTGGAGATGAGGATTTGTTAGATCGAGCTGAAAGAAGAAGTATGGAAGAATTTAGTCTTAAACATGGACAACCTGAAGATAAACCAGTGAAAGCTGATACTTGTGATTCACCAGATAGATCGAAAGACGACATGGCCTATAGAAGAATGCATCCTGTTGAACGACCAACTTCCTTGTCGGATATTATTGGACAATCATCATTTTCAAACATCAGTTACCTTATTGCTTCACCTGTGCTTTCACGTAGAGACAATGTGTTTGATGAAATGAAAACACCTATTGGCATAACGCGTCGTGATGAGCCAGATGTAACGAAAGATGATGTTGTCTTTCGTAGTATACATCATGCCAATAATACTCTTAAAGTTATTGAACCTCAACCACCTTTTGGTATACCACTTGGACCAGTGACCACTGCTACAGAGAGCGACTATCTGCACACAGTGCCAAATAAATCTAATCCACCTCGTTCGCCATATATACCACAATGCGAACCTGATGTCGTTACGGACGATTTAGCTTTCAGAACACTTAGAAAAGATTCTACAACAACACCAACAAAGAATAACGTAGATAATCTAATAGAAAGTTTCAATGAATCTATTAATGAATTTCCTACTAAAAAAAGAGAGCCGTTAGATCTCTATCTGCCAATCTTTATGGGTTAATAAATCAAGAGCGTATACATTTGCACAGACAACCAAGCCTTTGTGAGATTAAAGATGACGTCGAAAATATAGATAGTATTTGTAAGTCTATAGAAAAATTAGATTATTTTAGACGTGTTGTCAGCGATGGCGAATTATCCGATCAAGGTAATACAAAGTGGTATGGTGAAAAATATACCAAAAATAATTTTGATATAAATGGAAATCATCGTGATTCTGGTCCTTGTAGAAAAATGCTACGAGTTTATGTCTCTCCGTCAACAACGATACAATGGTCAGATAAAAATTCTAATCATCGTGAAGATACGCCAACGTCAACTTTTCTCAGTGCTACCAGACGGACTTCATCTGTTGACATTAATCAAGATTCTTGGAAACAAACTCGTAATGATTCTTTAACTGCTAAAGATAATACAGATTCAGATTTTACTGCATACAGTCGTTTGTGTCAAGATTTAGTAAATATAATTAAGGGGACGGATGAACCAGATATAAAAACCAACGAGCAGGATGAAGTAATAATTGAAGCCAAAAACTCAATTCGTCAAAATAAAGTTGAGATAGAGCCTTTAATTACAGAATTACGTAATGAACTTCTTGATAATACACTTCAAGAACGGTCCAATGCATTTAAGAAAAAGGAGACGGATGAAACAGAGGAATCCATTGACTTAAAGTTGGATGAAGAAAATGTTTTTGAAATTGAAGATGATAAACTCGATTATTATCTTCGTTTGGCGAATGAAAATGTAAAGATGATTGCACAGGCTTTCAGCAACGTTGCTGACCACGTACAGGATGGCCTTGATGTTGTTCCTGGAGATGATTCATCAAGCCATCTTAAAACCGACAGCGATAACACACGTGAAACTAGCACGCGTTCGTCATCACTATTAGTAGAGGGAGATGAAAAGACACAGGATGAAATGTCAACGTCCTCGAAAAACGAAGATCCTGTTACAATAAGCGTAGAATCCGATATATCTAAAGAAAACCTTGATGTTCCTAATTTAAAAAAAGATAACGTTAGACATCCATCGGAAATTGAAATCGATCTTAACAGAGCCGTGGAAGATCTACAAATAGCTGCAGCTAGTTTAAATGGTAGCGTACAAGAGATGAAAGAATTAGAGATTCAACTTGCGAAACTAGGTGAAGGTTATTTGGCCATCGAAGTCGAAGACAAAGTCAACAACAAAAATGAACAGGAGAAATTGAAGAAGGAGGAGGAGGAAAAAGAAAAAGAGAAAGAGAAGAAGAAGGAGAGGCAGAAAGATGAGGAAGAGAAGAAGAAGGAAGAGAAAGATAAACTTAAATTATTTATTGTAGAGAAGAAAGATGTTATATTTGAGTCAAATATCGAACAAGAAAACGGAGCAGAAGGAGCAAAGAAAAATGTTGAACAGGAATGTAAGATGTTGGAGCCAATAGAAACGGAAGATGACAGCAGGCCTATTGCGGTTCGCGAAGGTGAGAGGAATGTATGGGAGGTTGATTTAAAAACATACGAGAATTATTTCGCACGATCGATCGAAATACGTGTTCCTTATGTAACTAACATCATTACTATAACTATAACAGAATATTCCATGGTTTTACTCGCTTGCCTCCTTGCACTGCTTTTAGCAATCGTAGCAGCGTCGTGAGAACGATTCTATCAAAGTGCATTTATATGGTATGGCATATTTATGGTGGGTCATGTGTTTTTTTACCCTGGGGTTGTGCAATCGTCATTTGTATTTTCGTCTTACTAATGTCGTAGGTCTCCAGGATAATGTTCGTTCGGCATGCGATAAAGGTTACCATGCGAGTATGTAAACTCGATTACACTCGTGGTGTTGTGGATTCACGTAAGGCGGCGACAGGTGTGTGTTCCTTCTGAATTTTTAAATAAAACAAAAAAAGAAAAAGAAAAGAAAATAAAAATAAAAATATATACATGCAACTCTACGAATTGATTAAGAAAGGAACGATTTTCTTGTTGTTCTCGTTGTTGTTGTTGCTGCTGACGCTGTTATCGTTGCTATTGTTATTGTTGTTGGTTTTAATAAAGTTTAGACATTTGTGCCGCATATTTTGCAAAGATCTAACACCCTATTTTGTAAAATAATACCGTATTACGTCGCCCCCAGTTTTTGTTTTTTTTCATTTTTATTTTTCTGAAATTTTTTTTCTTTTTTCTTTTGTTTTTAGGTGAATGAGAAAAGCATTTTGTTTTTGTAGGAAGTTATTTCACATAGATCATGTTTTATAAGTCATACATAAATATGGAGTTAAATATATATAAGGCATACATCAAACGAGTACTGTCGGTAAAGTTGCACGGGAAACTTAGATGGTAAATGATTGGTAAAGAGTACTTTAACGGTATATTTAAAATAAATGTTTTCCTTTCAGTCACTGAGCTATTGTTAACGACGAAAGTATATACTTTCATAGAATTCAAATATTGTTACTTTTTAATTGAATCTTTACGTGTATTAATTTCTTTTCTTTTTTTTCTTTTGTAAAAAATATAATTGTAAATATAACGTACAACGCGAAGTGGGTGGTGCATCAAGTCAGTATCGATCGTAGCAATATAATTTCGGAGAGGAGGCTTCCTCTCCCGGTGAAAGAAACGAGGAATTATCGATCGCATGAACTGATGTGACGTCATCAAGGATCACGCCACATTTTCAACCATTGAAACGAGATTCGCGATTGGTCTATGCGTAGCTCAACTATCTATATCTATATCAAGAATAGTCGGGATCGTGTCTCGTTTTGCAAACTGCATGCTTTAACGAGTTTGGTTCCTAGTACGTTGCATTTATGCATAAAACATTATTATTCTTCTTTATATTACTTTTTATACAATCTAGATAAAATAATGTTTAATAAATTTAATATAAAATTCATAACCACGCGTTTAATCATCTATGAATATTTAATACTTGATTGGGTATTTAAAAAATATCTACAATAAGATAAATATCATTTAAATTTATTATTGTAATTACATTATCAAATGCAATTGGTATTCATATAGTATTGTTTTTATCTTTTGAGAATATTTAACAGAATTTTGATTTTCATAATAGTGTACTGAAATTGATAAGAAATATCTACATAGATATGTGTATACTTTTTATTAAACTTTTCATTGAAATATTTATATTTTAATTAGAATGATATCTGCAAGAAAAAACAATTGTTTTTTAACTTAAAGAAGCAGATAGGTTCATGTGTTAAAAGTTTGTCAAGAATTCCGTTAGATGACAGTATCAGCGTGTACCTAATCGATCCCGTTAGTTTAAGATTGCCGAGCGGCAAGATGGCTGCGTCAAGTCAGAGTAAACCTAATACATCCCTTGTTATTTTCCGGTGGAATTAGTAGCGTCTAACGTGTAACATATAACAGAACGTAGATCTACAGAGTTTTCATTGGATATCCAGTTTTCTCGGGAGGAATAAGTTCGCGTTGTCGTTGATGACATATTCAAATATTCCATTTAAATTCTATGGGCGAAGAAATTTGACATTTATTAAAGGGACAACTATGACAATCTAGAAAAACTTATTCGAACGTTAAAACGATCATTACCACATTTTTTCTTATATTTTCAAATAACGAAGTATATATATCGAGGAACGAAAAGTTATAGAATCCAAAGAAGGTTAATTTAGCGAAGTAAGTGTGACAGTGTTAGTGACACGTAATAGGGCAAAGAGGAGAAGCACGTGGTATCACTTGAGTGCTTCGTGTAATAAAAACGGTATATCCTGTGGAAATTATTAATATAATACGACGAATAAAAAAAAAAATTAACAGACAAAAAGAGGAAGAAAGAAAGAGGATAATAAAGTACTTCGTACGAAGATCCTTTTCCTGGTAGGCTAAACGAAAAAAAAAGACAACAACAAATATTACGTGACTTCATTTGACTATTTTTGTTTACCACCGAAATCAAATATCAATTTAAATTCATCGTCTATCCATTCGGCGCTCCAACTGTCATACGTGATTCTTAAAATAACTTTATCAATCTTACGTAAGAAAATTAAATAAAAAGATAAAAGAAAACGAAAAAAATTTAATCGTTGGAACCTACGTCGTTCACCAATTTTAACAGTTAACTGCAGTAAGGATAGTACTGGTGGTTCGAGGAGAGAATTCAAGCCTTCTTGAATTAGCATGTTTATTTTTGTTATATAAGCCTGACTTCTTCTTCTTGTTCCACGTGTGTATACTTTATTACAAGCACTACATTTATTTCAATTTAAAATCACGACAATATTCTTTACTTCACAGTCGATATTTTCGTGATCGACGTGGGTTAGCGATTAAAGATCAAACATTTACATAAAGAAGGTAAATAGTTCAACGTAAAGTCAAGAGAAAAAAAAAAAGAATATATTTTTATATTAAATTGACGAATTGTTACGAAATACGACGAACATATGTTCTCCACATTATACATACATATATATATATATATATATAATAGGTGCATACACACATACACGCATATATATATATAAATATGTTTTACCGGCTTTAGTCGTGTACCATTCGGTGCATACTACCTCCGCCATCTTTCGCTCCTCCCCCTTTCTCCCACTACCCACGAACCTCTACCACCTCCACACAATCTTTTCCTCGATTCCACGGCGCCTACCATCATCTGCCTGCTGCTTCGTCGTCATCGTCGTCGTCGTCGGCACGGATGGTTGCGCTCGCGCGCACACCTACACTCACATTATTCTTGACCCTTGAATTGTGAACAGTGATCATTTTCTTCTTGCATTTGTGGTTGAAGGAAAAAGAGTTAGTCTATTGAAATCGACGATCTCGATTGGTGGATGTGGTACTAAAAATTTATAACTTATTTTTCATTGTAAAATATATATATATATATATATATATATATATATATATATATATATATATATATTGTTATTTTTGTCTCTTTCTTTCTAATTGAGTTGTGCGTGGGTGAGTGTTTTATTTTACTTGGTAAGTTTCCCTGAATTTTTTTTATTTATTTATTTCTTTCTTTCTTTCTCTTTCTTCAGTCATAGTTTTATATATATATATATATATATATATATATATATATATGTATATGCATTTCGTTACTCTTTCGGTGAAGTGTGCGCGCGTGGACGAAGTAGTGTAAAGCTTTCCTCTCACGAATCAACGTATGCGCCGGCGCTATTTGTCTAGCATAGGTATATGTATATATATATATAAATATATATATATATATATGTTGTATATAAGAGTATGTTTAAGGATTATGCGAGGGAGGCGTCCGGCGTCCTTCGTTGCAGTCACATCAAGTTGCACTTATAAGAGAGACAACGATGAACAGAAGAATAGGATATAGTTTTATTTTTTAGATAATTTTTATTAAAAAATATTATTTTATTTTATTTATTTAATTATTTATTGGTTTAGCTGAAAATATTGTTTATTAAAAGGTCTATAAAAAGGTAATTATTAAGGATTAGTAAAAATTTGATATTAATCATTGGTATACCACGAATGTTATCTAATTTTTTGTTTTATTTCAGTTATTAATCAAAATCAAATTATTTTCTGTTATTACAAAGAAATGAACTTGTTAAAATTATATCGATAATCGATATTCTATGTGAAAAAGGGATCACTATTATTTTTGGGGAGGATTATAACCTTCGTACCTTACTATTAATTTTTAATTTTATATATGCGCGCGCATCTATTTATTGGTAGGAGTATCTATTATATATATATATATTTGAAAACAATCTATTCACAGATAATAACGTAGTACACAACATTTTATCGATAATTAGCATTTAATTGACGCTCCTTTGTGTGATTGTATTCATCACGTATTTTTTTTTCTAAGTATAATGATATAATTAAAAAAAAAAAAATAGAAGAAAATAATAAGGAAAAACATTAAAAACAATTGCATTCGGTTTCCTGCTATTTCTTCACGGCCGTGATCAAGCCAATGAACGCCCTTTTCTTGTCACGTGGAGTATTTTATTCTCACGTTGTTCGATCTCACGCGATTTAATACTCTCTCGACGAATAATATATTCCTCTTTCTTATTTATTCTCTTTTTATCTCTTTTTAAGATACACACACATGCATTCACTCTCCCGTACTATTTTCACTCACCTGTCTTCTTCGCCTGTATTACTAACACACACATATGACTCATCTTCGTTCTTCTTCGGTATATATCGGATCGTGTTGTTCTTACGAAGAATTCGATTGCATCGAGCTTGAAAATATCGTAAGAAAAAAGTTTAATCTTTGTACTTTGTATTTCCCCTTTAAGTAAATTGTAATAATATACTGTGTAATCAGGTAGAAAATATAAGTATCAAAGTTTAAATATAAAAGATAAATCATTCCAAGATATATAATATATATCTTTTATTTTTTAATTTATATATTTTTAATACATCACTTATAGTAATATATTAAATGTAATATATTGTAATATATAGTAATATATTAAACTTTAAAATTATTTTTTTTGTTTTCATTAATAAACGATAATAATATTTTTAAATAATCATTAAGTATTTATCCAATCGGTAGGAAATTTTTCTATTTTTTTTTTTTTTTTTTTTTTTTTGGACAAACCGGATACTTTTTAATAATTTACATATGCATTTTAAACTTTTGTTTGTTAATCAATATCGATCGAATTTTTCACAATTACATTTTGTACCATCGTACATCGGAAGTTTTGAAAAACGAGTTTCCTTTATAGTTTAATAATTAGTTTACCTTGACTTCTTAACATTATGGAAAGATTGTCTAAGTATAACAATGGGGTTTCTCATATTTCTCATCTGGTTTTGTATAATACACATTTGTTGTGTTCTGTGGTTTAGTTTATATTCTCTTCTTGGATATGTATCATCTCTTTTGTACGAATTTACTCGGCATAGAGAACTTTGTAATCGATCGTTGACACGTCCTAGATTTAAAAAAAAAAAAAAAAAAGAGATGAAAAACAGATAGAGAGAGAGAGAGAGAGAGAAAGAGAGAGAGAGAGAATGAGAGAAAGAGAGAAAGAGAGAGGAAAATTGGAATACTTTTATTTTCTTAAATTCGAATGATCGATTGTTCTTAAGAGTTCCTATTATTACAATAAGACATTGATATTTGTTACAGAAGCGATATTTAACCTATGAAACGTGAACGCTTAGTGTCGGTCAACAAACTAAACAAATACTTGTGTGCGTTGCATCGTACCGGTTATACTTGTTATTCTTTTCTTTTTCTTTTCATTTCTTTTCTTTTCTTTTTATTTTTTATTATTCATGTAGTTCTTATTAGCAACGATTAAAGTCATTCATATTTATACATACGTATATAGGTTCCACTAAATGTATACACATTATTTATTAGTATATATATAATAAAAAATAGTATATTATATTATAATATAATTGTATTAGTACTACTATAATATACTATTATAGTATAGTATATATATTAAATTATTATTATAATTATATTATAATATATATAGTATAATTTAATAATTATAATATATATATAGTATTCATAATATAATATAATATATTATAGAGAGAGAGAGAGAGAGAGAGCGTATATTATAACTATATATATACTCTATATACCCTAATATACTAGTATGTATATATAGGTTCCACTAAATGTATACACATTATTTATTAGTTATTCCAAATTAGAATTGACATGAGTTATGCATAAGATAATAATCGATCAACTTTATAACTATTTAATAATATTTATTTCTTTACAGTTTTACCATCCTATTTTCTTTCTTCTTTCTTCTTTTGTTTCTTTTTTGTTGTTGCCAATTGTATGATTAATAATTGCAAGAATTGCATTTTTAAAAATTAAAAAAACCGAAAAGCACACGTGGTGGTGTGTTGAATAAAAGTGTATAAATGATCATAAATTATTTTATTTCAGCTTAGAAAAATTAATATCAGAATGCATAAAGAGAAATCATTTTTAACAGAAATTCTTTGTAATATTATTTGTAACAAAAGGAATAAAGAAATAATAGCACGTTTATTCGTGAGGGGGTGGTAATTAAACAATTCCTCCCATTGTTAGAAATATGATAATTATTTTTAAAACAAAAATAACAACAGAATAACGAGAGAGAGAGGAAAAAGTTATAAAAATTTTGTGAACAGGTTTTTATTTGAAAGGGTAAGAAGAATAAAAAAAAAAAAAAAAGAAAAAAAGAAAAAAAAAAGTAAAAATAAATGGGATCAGTTAGTTGATCTCAGCTGGTATATTCTCATCATGATTCGCGTAGGAGGTTGTTCAATAACAGTGCGACGTAACGCGAAATCCTTCCCCTCATAGATCACGAACGGTCTACTCTCTTCCGGTATATATATATCGTATACTCCCTTCCTTTTCGCGTGACATTATTGATGACGTCTCTTTCTCTCTTTCATTACTTATTTTTCTTTTCCCCATATTTTATTTCTTTTTATCCAACAAAAATTGTCACAACTCATACACTTTATTTTCCCATTCGTGGAAAATTTTCACATTTATTTATATATATATATATAGTATTACTAATATATACTATTAATACTAATATTACTAGTTATACTATTATAATACTATTAGTATAACTAGTAATCTAGTATATAATAGTAATATTGATATTATTAGTATAACTAGTATTATAATACATTATTATATATATATATATATATATAATATCTTATTTATAATAAATATATATAATAAATATATATAATAAAAAATATAATAAAAATATAAGAATAAATAAATATAATAATAAATTTTATTTATAGTAAAATATATAACATTTTATTATTAATATATATATATATATATATATATATATATATATATATATATATATATATTAATATAATTTAATTAATATATATATATATATATATTAACAATATTCATCCTAACAAAGAAAAAATAATAATCAAATCACATATATATATTTATTTATTTATTTATCAATCATTATCATAAATAATTATCGACAGGTAGATTAATCAAATCTTTAAACATTTGTTAACCTACCTGATGTTTAATTGTCATTGATTTCAGTTTATGATTGAAAATAAATAATCCTCTTCTATTATATAGAATATCATTCGATTATATTTTATTTGAAGTATCGATATGTTTCTAATATCAAATCGATGTATCGATTAATCAGTTAGTTCAAACAAATGAGTCCAACTACTTTAATACTCGGGATTAAACTTTAATCGTATTATTATCTTAAAGCTATTAGAATTATTGCTACGTGTAATCCTCGTTTTATTTTCTTCTTTTCTATTTTTTTTCGATTCTTTTTTTTTTTTTTATACGAACAGCTAAGTTTCACCTTGATGAAACTCTCAATAATATATCGTAGCATACAGGGTCCGACGTTCAATGCCGTGTAACTCGTTATCTTTATCTCTCTCTCTCTCTCTCTCTTTCTCTCTTTCCCTTTCTCTGCCTTTATTTGTCTCTTTCTAACCTTGTATTGCTCTATCTGTGGTTATATCTCATACGTTTTTAGATACTTTACAACCAACTAGTCAGTCAGTCAGTCAGTCAGTCAGTCAGTCAGTCAGTCAGTTAGTTGTACGGATTCTTGTAGAAAACTAGAGATAAACGGTCTGTTTAATGTTAAAGATAAACGTTTAAAATCTTTTAACACATACAAATTTGTTTCGAAAGAAACGAGAAAAAAAAATAACACGCGTTTCTCGTTGTATTATTTCTTTCGAATTTTTCTTAACGTTGCAATAAATATTGCACAAGTGTCCTGTGATTAATAAGCATATATTTTGGGTCTATTTCAAAATGTGTTCGTCGAGTTTAAAGAAAAGGTATACACACAAAAAAAAATCAAAATCAAAAATGATATTAAATTTTTATTATGAATTTATAATATAATCTATTGAAATTAACCAAAATGTGCTATCGTGTGATCTTTTTAATTTTTTTTATTTAAATACTACCCAGTAATTAATATCGTGATTTGTGAATAATTTAAAATATGTGTTAGTCGAATTTTAAAAGATTAATTGAATATATCAATCAATGATTAAACAATTTATTCTTTTAAAAATAAAAAAAAAATAATAAAAAAATGTTTAACTCGTGATAGAATTGAGGAAGTGTTTTGATTTACTTTCTCGGCGGGAAATTCAAAATTCAAATATTCAATTTCTTGTTATCTTTTTCTTGAATTATGTCTGAGAATTGGAATATATATATGTACATATATAATACACACATGTTAGATCTAAATTCTATCAATTTTTTTCTTAATCATGAGGTTATTACGAGCAAGCACGTGATATTACAATCAACGAGTAATATGCATAGAGAGGAGAATAATAATTTATAAACTCGTACTCGCGTTAGTTCCTTCATTTCTAATCATGATCATATAGTTTATAGTTTAATACTTTGTTAAGTTTCATTACGTCATTCAAGGCTCGTAATTTATGAATCAATGTATACAATTTGAATTTTGTAGAATTTATCTATAAATAATTTATAATCTATCAAAATACGTTTTCTCTATTTTATAGGTGAACAATTATTATTATTTCAATGATTGCGATAATACAAAAAAAAAAAAAAAAATAATTCCAAGAATGTTTTTCAATAAGGTGTAATAAAATTCTTCTTAATTTGTTTTTTTTCTTAAAATTCAACGAATTATTTTTATGATTATCTTTTTTTTTTTTTTTTTTTTTTAAGTATAAATGTAGTAGAACAAATCTGTGACCAAGTGAGGAAACAATTTCTCGTTCATCAAACCACTCTTGTCTATTTTCAAACTGTAAGAATCTTGTGAAGATTCGACCGGTTTACCCTTTCCTCATTTCTTTCCCCCCTTTTCAACCCTACTTTCTCCTCCCTCTCCTCCTCATCCCTTTTTTTCTGTCCTCTCAGCTTTCTTCTTCGATCGGAGAGAAATTAGGACGTTGACTTGTATTTAAAGTAAGATTTTTCAAAGTCCTTTCACTCATTAGCATCTTTCTTCGAATAGTTTCATCGATTTTCTATTTTCTATTTTCGAAGAAAAAATTGAAAAAAAAAAAAAAAAAATAAGAATAATATTTCATCATAGTTATATGGAAAAATAATTGATTATATTCTATAAATCGAATGATTCATTTTTTTGGATAATCGGCATGTGACATTAACGAATTAATTTGAATAGATCATTTGATCTAGAGACCGGTTTTTGTAATTATCATAATTCTTCAGTATGCACCTTGTTTACCTAATGTGTAATATGTTAATTTATTTTTTTTTTATTTCATAATCATATGATTTGAAGAATTAGTTCAATAAAAGTTTGTTTTTTTTAATTTATTCCAATTAGTAGTAGTTGGTCTTGTGGTTATGCAATTTTTTTAGAGAGTTGATATTTCTAAATATTGTTAGGAAAAAAAAAAATAGAAAAAAAAATAATTAAAATAAAATTTAAATAAAATTTAAATAAAAAGAAGACAAAGTTTCTTTGTCTTCAAATATCTTTCTTACCAATACACGAAATATACGTATTTAAATATATATATAATATACATTAAATATATATTTATAATATGCATTAAATATATATTTAAATAATAAATAAAAAATAAAAGAAAATAAAATAGAAAATAAAAAGAAGACAAAGTTTCTTCGTTTTCAAATATCTTTCTTACCAATACATGAAATATATTCATTTAAATATATATTATATACGCATTGAATACATATATACATTTCGTATTATGTACAAGTCGGCGGCACGTTTTATTTCTATACAAAAAAACATAGTCAATAATGAACATAGATATTACACGGACTCTGTATCCTCTTCTTCTAATCTCGCACGTACACGTGAAAACATTATACATAAATAAACTTATAATTGATGAATTTTGAAAAAAAAAAAAAAAAAAAAAAAATAAAAAATCTACTACTTCTGTCTTTTAGTTATCTCATGAGACTAAACAGTCAAGGTCGTGAATTAATTTTTTTTTACGATCAAAGTTCAAACGGTAGATCGAAGATTTTTCTCTTTTTTTTTTTTTTATCTTCTTCTTCTTTTTTTTTTTATAAATAAATGGAGCGCCGAATTAATAAATTTACTTTAAGTATATAAAAAAAAAAAAATTTAAATTTAAATTTAAATTTAAATTTAACATTTACAAAATACAGGTGTGAAAAATATTTTTCTCAATTTTCTTTCTTTTCCCTATAAACAAACCCCCTCATCACCTCGCCTTTTTGTTATTCACATTTCAAGGACTAACTCTAAGAAGACGATTTATTTATTTAACATTTTTTGCTGTTCTTTCTTTCTAAAGCTTCAACTGAACCTTTTCCATATTTTTTTTTTTTTTTTCTTTTTTTTCATTTTCTCTTTAGTTTGTGAGTTATTGAATTCCATCGCTCGTGATTTCTATGTCTCTTCTTCTGTCTTCTTCTTTTATATTTTATTTTTGTCGTTGGTTGTATATATATATATATATATATATTTTTTTTTTTTTTTTTTTTGGTGAGAATGATTTTTCTTGCAGTGCCATTAATACGCATCAGCGAGAAATAAGAGAATACCTGAAGTTAATCGATCGGAAGTAAGCATAAACTGGGTCGCCACCATGATCGTGGAGGACAAACCGTGAGTTTGTGTACAACACTTTTCTCTCTCTTCTCTATAAAAAAAAAAAAAAAAAAAAAAGGATAGACATAGTTGTAGAAGTAGAAAGAGAGAAAGAGTGAGATAGAGATAGAGAGAGAGAGAGAAATTTAAAAAAAAAAAAAAAACCAACGTAGTAGATTTCATTTTACTATTATATATGCCTGTTGATTATTATTATTATTATTATTATTATTATTATTATTATTATTATTATTATTATTATTTTGCTGCACGCATATTTTAAAATGACTTAAGATTTTTTTTTTCTTTTTCTTTTTTCTTTTTCGATAACCTTATTTAGATGATTAAAAAATTATCTCGCTTAGGATTGAAGATTATTCGATATCAAATTCGTCTTATTTTTTTTTTTTTTTTTTTTTATATGTGATACAATTTTTTTTCGCTTTTTGGATTTTATTTTGTTCTCATTTCTGTAAATTTTATATAACGCACATCCTCGCTTTTTTATTTTATTTTTTTAGATTAGTATTTGCTTTCTTTTAGAATAATTATCAGTTGAAACGAATGGATGTTTGATGATTATTATTATTATTAGTATTATTAGTAGTAGTAGTGATATTAATTAGCATGAATTTTTTCTTTTAGAATTTTGCGTTTGCACGTACAACTTTGTGTCAGCGCTTTTTTATTATTCGCATAGTATATATAACATACATAATTCATTTAGTTGTTTTTTTCCTTTTCTCATTTTATTTATCAAATTTATTAATTAGTATTTCGCAAAGTGTGTTATATGTATACGTATACATATTACATATGTATATATATAAGTTGTATGTAACACATATTACATGTGTGTACATATGCATTTGTATGAAATATAAATTAACGAATTTCAAAGAGTTTCTTTTCTTTTTTGCTTTGAGTTAATTTATTAATACGTATACAATCTTTTATTATTATTATAATTATTATTATTATTATTATTATTATTATTATTATTATTATTATTATTATTATTATTATTATTAGTTTTTTCATTCAACTTTATGTTAATCGTTTTCATTCGTCTATTCTTCTTCTTGTTTCTATTTCTTATGTAAGATTATTTTAGCATAATTAAATGAAAGAAATTTTTCTTATTTTATGATTTAACTTTAACTTGGGTCAGTAAAAAAGTCATTTCTTTATATATATATATATATATATATATATATATTATTTTTTTTTTTTTTTGTAATATTCTTTTTATTCAAATAAATTATAGTAATTTGAGTTTTTATTGTTTATATCTTATCATATATATATATATATATATATATATATATATATATATATATATATATATATATATAATTAATATAATATTATAATAATATGTATATAGATAGATAGATAGATAGATGGTTACTGCGTCCCCGAAGGGTTGCACTCCATTAACAATTATCTCCTTAACCTAACTTAACACTACCCTCTCCCTCACTTCCTCTTCTTCCCCTCCCCCTTCACCCGTTCCAGACCTCCGCTTCTTCCTCCCTTCTTTCCCTCCTTGCCTCTCCTTCTTCTCTCTCATGCTCCCAATCCTCTTCATCCACTCCTCCCCCATTCCACTCTCATCCAAAATTTCCTTGATCCTCTCCTCCACTCCTCTCCCGTCCTCCTCCCCGACCGCCCTACTGCAGCCCTCCAACACGTGCTCCCATGTCTCTCTCTCCCAACCACACACCCTACATTTTTTCTTCTCCTCCTCTTCCCAGTATCTCCCTTCCCTCATCTCATTCCCCAATCTAAATCTCGCCACTCTTCTTTTTCTCTCTTCACTCCACTTTCCTACCCAATATCCTGGCAAACCTTCCGCAACCACCGTCTTGTACCACTTGTTGTATCTCGACTCCAATATCTTCTCCCATCTCTCCACCTCCTGTCGCCTTCTTTCCTCCCTCTCAACCTCATCCCACCTTTCCACCACCTCCACCCCGTCCTGCGCTATCCTCTCTTTGAACTTCATCCTCTCTACTTCCCACTTTGATTTCCGTACTTCAATCTCCCTTTCTCTCTCCTGCGCCTCCTTCCAACACTCTCTCGCCAGCTCACTTCCCTCTCCTCTCCTTAACTTCTCCCTCATACTTCCACGCTCTCTTCGCCGCCTTTATTTTCAATTTGTCTCTCTTCCCTTCCTCCCTTACCATATACCCTGGTGTTCTCCAGTCCACCCCCATAGTCCACCTCAAAAATCTTTCCTGCACCCCCTCGATCTCCAACCTCTCCTCCCACCCCCATATTTCCGCTCCATAACTCAAAACCGTCCACACTAGCTTGTCAAATAATATGTATATAAATTAATTTATAATTTGTAATATTATAATGTATTATTTTTTTATTTATATTTAAATAATATATTATTAATTTATATATTTAATTTTATTTATATTATTTTTATATTAATATAAATTTTATATTAAATATATAATTAAAATTAATACATTATTATATTAAATAAGTTTATTAATTTAATATAATTATTATAAATTTATATAATATAATAATAATTATTTATATATATAATATATATATATATATATATATATATATATATATTTAATATACTATATATATAATTATTAATTATATTTAATTATATTAATTAATTAATTTAATATATATATATATAATTTCGTATACAACTGTTCACTTATTATATGATGATATTTCAAAAATAAGATAAATTATATCAAAACAAAAAAAAAATATATAATTTACGATTTATGTGTAGAATCATTGATAAAACCTGTATGAATTTTGCAATA
The DNA here is from genome assembly GCF_049000335.1 of Polistes dominula. NCBI lineage: Eukaryota > Metazoa > Arthropoda > Insecta > Hymenoptera > Vespidae > Polistes > Polistes dominula. The sequence goes on from NW_028300963.1 coordinate 2,207,252, forward strand.
AACGTGGTAAATGAAGCGAATGGATGAGAAGATAAAGAGATAGTATTTATCAAGGCATATGAAAGACAATGTTCAAAGTCCACTGAGCAAATTTATGGTTTTGTCTGAGTTGGAACTTTTATGTTTGCATGTATCTATTTTAAGTAACATACATACATACATTTACATATATATATATGTTACTATTAAAATGTAATGCGTAAATCAGATGTGAGATAGAGAACAACATACGATTAATATCATTGCTTTTTCAAAGAATAAAAAAAATACAATCATTGTATAGACAAAAAAAAAACAAAGAAAGCAAATTTTATAAAAATAAATCAAAGTTCAATCTTCTCCTACTTTTAATTGAACTTGTTTTTCATGAAATTGATACTTTACTTTATAGTCTCAAGTTATATTTTAAAAAAACAACATAATTGGATTTTATTCAATTTAAATTCTTTTCTTATTTTCTTACGTTGTTTATTTTAGAAAAAAAAAAAAAAAAAATCATTTTTATATAACGAACAGAGAGAAGAGAGGATCGTGTATAATTTCTTTCAATAATATTTTCTTAATATAGATCTTACTCCAAGTTAATTTATTATTTTATTTTATACTGTATATACATCCATATAACTTCGAACAATTTTTAAATGTATGTATACATATGTATGTGTATGACTTAAAACATATATAGATATATACGTGCCTGCATACATTTAATGCTCGATTTGCTATGTTTATTCTTACTCCCAAAGGAATCCGTTAGTCTGGTTAAAAATAAACTTAAATATCGTCGACCCTTGAGGTGCAATAGTGTACCTATATATATATGTGTAATACATGGAATCGGGTCGCTATTCACATGTATATATATATATATATATATATATATATATATATATATATATATACGCACACATGAATATAGATAAAAGTAATTGGTGTTTTGCCAAATTTGATCAAAGTTCTTCTTTATCTGTCCTATTTAAATTTTTTCCCCAGTGTCTATTTTTTATCTTAATGATTGGGTAACATATAATTTAGATAATTCTTCATTTATAATAATCTATAATTATAACACATTATGATATTATTTCTATTATTATTATTATTATTATTATTATTATTATTATTATTATTAATAATAATATATTGCTTTATATTTATTTATTTATACTTTTTAGTACGCATATTATAATGCTGCACGTTTGAAAACGCAAGCATGAGATGCATCATTGCAAATATCTGCTTATTATTATATTAATGTTTATGAAACTAAACGAATAATAATAATTATTATTATTTTGTTTAATAAATTTACGATCTATCGTATCTTAAAACGTTTACTTTTAATACGTTCGTTCTATTACAATTTGTTTCAATATTTATTGTCATTCAAGAATTATAAATATATATTTATTTATTTATTATGTAATTAATATATATAAATGATTTTTATTTATTTTATTATATTATATATTTATTTATTATAAATTAGTATATATATATATATATATAAAAGAAAAAATAAACTTATTGATAAATTATTTTAAAAGTCAAAGACTTTTATCTTTCCACGAACGTATTAAAATAATATATCATTGAAAAAACATAAGGATTATATTATTAATAATTTGATTAAATGATTTTTCAGAGAAATGGAAAGCTTCTGGATCAGCACTGCGATCCACGCGATCAAAGCTTTATCGTACGTGTACGACCTGCTGACCTTTCCAGTATATCTCATCCTTCAACGGCCATGGGAAAAAAGAAAGGCCTCGAGAAGGATCAAAGCACGTCCCATCAGCAAAAGTGAAAATTCCATTACTTATAGAAGCGTTGATTCACCTGGTCCAATGCATATCAGACTTGAACGTGAAAAAGTTCAAACGCTTGAGGCTGTCCTGCTTTGGGTTAGTAAAATACACGGTGATAAAAAATGTCTTGGTACAAGACAAATACTTGCTGAAGAGGATGAGGTCCAACCCAATGGAAGAATCTTTAAAAAGGTGTGTTCTTTTATTTATATTATTTTGTGTTTGAACAAATTTTGTTCCAATACTACTGTTTAGTAAATTAATATTTAATCGAAACGATTGAATGTTATTAATTATTTATATAAATTTCGACATTTTAAATACACGATCTTTAAAAAGGTCTGTTTGTTATTCTTTTGTTTTATTTATATTAATTTTATTATTATATTATATATATTTATTTATTTTATGCTTGAACAAATTTAATTATTTCAATACTGTTTAGTAAATTAATATTTAATTGAAACTTTAGATATATTATTAATTATTTATATAAATTTTGACAATTTATTTACATAATTACAAGTGTGATAAATGCTTTATTTTATAATTTTCATTTGTGACAGTATAAAATGGGTGATTATAAATGGAAATCGTACGTGGATGTTGAAAGATTGGCGGCTTCCTTTAGTCGAGGATTGGTCGAGAGTGGTCTCAATGTACGTAAGAACATTGTAATTTTTGCTGAGACTAGGGCGGAATGGATGATAGCAGCCCACGCATGTTTCAAACAAAATCTCACGGTGGTAACGATTTATACGACACTTGGAGACGAAGCCATAGCTCATGGCATTAATGAGACTGAAGTTGACACAGTTATTACCAGTCATGAACTTTTACCAAAATTTAAACGACTTTTACAAATGGTACCCGAAGTTAAGAATATTATTTATATGGAGGATCAACTTAAACCAACCGATACAAAGGGTTACAAGGTAAATACGATAAATGTATTATCTAAATTAAATATAATTAATTTATGATTTTAATTTTATTCTAATTACATTTCTAATTAATTAAATTCTACATATTACTTTCAGGAAGGAGTACGACTGATACCATTCTCAGATATCATCAAAGCAGGCAACACGTCTAAAGTAGTATCAGTTTCACCAAAAGCCGAGGATACTGCTATTATAATGTATACGTCAGGTTCAACAGGTGTACCAAAAGGAGTATTACTTTCTCATAGAAATATCATGGCAACATTAAAAGCATTTTGCGACATGGTTGAAATTAGATCGGATGACGTTTTTCTTGGATTTTTACCACTCGCTCATGTTTTCGAACTTCTTGCCGAAAGTGTATGCTTACTTACTGGTGTACCTATTGGTTATAGTTCACCTCTTACCATGATTGATTCAAGTAGTAAAATACAACGAGGTTCCAAGGGTGATGCTTCGGTTCTTCATCCAACTTGTTTAACTGCAGTACCGGTAGAATATTTCATTTTTTCTTATCATTAAATATTTGATTATATAGAATAAGAAAGGATTATTATAAAATAACAATTATTATTACTTTTAGCTTATACTAGATAGGATATCCAAAGGTATTAATGAAAAAGTGAAAAAATCTGGACCCTTCAAACAAGCGATCTTTAATTTTGCTTATCATTATAAATTAAAATGGACTAAACGCGGATACAGTACTCCTTTGTTCGACAAATACATCTTTGGTGCAGCCAGACAGATTCTTGGTGGTCAAGTGAGAGTTATTCTCTCTGGTGGAGCACCTTTAAGTCCTGACACTCACACTCAAGTTAAATTGTGTCTGTGTGTCATCGTTATTCAAGGATATGGTCTTACGGAAACTTGCTCTTGTGCTACCGTCATGGATAGTACGTGTTTTAATGTCTTTCATATTAAATGAATATTATTATATTATAAATGTTCTTATATTATTTATTCTTTCATATTTTATTTATAGCATATGATAGAAGTACTGGAAGAGTTGGAGCACCAACAACAGTTTGTGACATTCGTCTTGAAAATTGGGAAGAAGCTGGTTACAGAGTAACCAATTTACCAAATCCAAGGGGTGAGATCGTTATCGGAGGTGAAAACGTCTCCTCTGGATATTATAAGTTACCTGAGAAAACAAAAGAGGATTTCTTCCAGGAGGATGGCAGACAATGGTTCAGAACTGGTGATATAGGTGAAGTCCATCCCGATGGTTCCATAGAGATTATAGGTAATAATAATACATACAACAATTCTTCAATATCGTTTAATTTTGTTATTTGTTATTTTGTCAAATGTCATACGCATATTAATTATTGATTTTAGATCGCAAGAAAGATTTGGTTAAATTACAAATAGGTGAATATGTTTCATTGGGTAAAGTAGAAGCAGAGTTAAAAACCTGTCCAGTTGTAGAAAACATATGCGTTTATGGTGATCCAAGTAAATCTTATACAGTAGCACTGATAGTACCTAATCATCATACACTCGAAGAGATAGCTGCTAATCTTGGAATTACCGGTAAAACTTTTGAAGAATTATGTAACGATCCGAAGGTAGAAAAGGCAGTACTTCAAGAGTTGGTTGAACAAGCTAAGAAATGTAAGAGGATAATCCTTTTGGATTATTATTATTTAATTGTATCGTCCTATTTTATATAATCACTATTCAACTCATTCTTTTTTTCCTATCAGGTCAGTTACAAAAGTTTGAAATACCTGGAGCAGTTAAACTTTGTCCAGAACAATGGTCACCCGACATGGGCCTTGTAACAGCTGCGTTTAAACTTAAGAGAAAGGCCGTACAGGAACGTTATCAACATGAAATCAACAGAATGTATGCTTCGTGATGTCGAACAAAAATGTGTACGAAGTGTAAGAAGTAATTTGTATAAAAAAAAAAAAAAAAAGAATATGAAAGATAAAAAGAAACAAACAAACAAAACCAAATGTCTAAGGAAGAAAGAAGATGGCCATCCTCGTCTGATGGGAAAGTAGTATAACTCGACAAAACTTTAGACACTATTTTTTCTGATAAACATGAAGGAATAATTTTAACAAATAAGAACACAACAAACAAAGTAAAAGTAATCACAGATTATTATTAACAAAAGGAAACGAATTTAAAAAGTCCTTGTACTTGAATGAAAAAGTTTAAAAAGCTTTGTAGCATCTTTTTGTTATTATTTGTCTTCCGATAGAAAATGCAGATTTTGATTTGTGTTTTTTCATCATCTTTTCTATATATGTATATATAAATATATATGAAAGGGATTTATTTCTAGGAGACGTTTTATCTCTCGATGAATATATATATTATATGCTATTCAAATTTTCAACGCGTATTAATATGATATATCAAGGACGGACGATTCTATTGAGAATATATTTTTATTTAAATATGATAAATATAATCTTGATACAAACGGTTAAATGAATTGAGAAGGAATGAGCCTAGTAAAATAATTAATTAAATAAATAAATAAGTAAATAAATAAATAAATAAATAAATAAATAAATAAATAACAGTAAAGTGTCGAGAGATATAAAAAGCCGAGATGGTGGAGGAGAGCTATAATAAAAAATAAAAAATAAAATAAAATAAAAAAAAATAAAAATAAAAATAAAAAAGAAACAAATGGTGCAGGACGAACCCGTCCTCTATTATTATTATAATTAATATAATTATTGTTATTATTATTACTATAAACAGTAGGGAAACAAAGGACATCACTATGTAAGATTATTTCTTTATTTATGTTATTATTTCTTTTCTTTTGTCGATAACGATGACGACGATGGTGATGATAATGATGATGATAATGAAGATGATAATGATAATGATATTTAATATACCGTTTAATTATAAATGTCTCAACGATTTTGTCTGAACAGTAGTTTTAACGTGCGGATCAATCGAGGATGAAAATTCTCTAAAAACGAACTGATCGCGTAAGTTCACGAATTTTACTGTGTACTTACTTGAAGTATTTATAAGTAATAGCCGAGCTTAAGGATAAATGGAAGAGGGCTACTTCAAATAAACAAATAAATAAAATAAAATAAAATAATTCACATAAAATAAAATAAAATAAAATACAACCAAACAAAACCCAAAAAAAAAAGAAAAAACAAGTAAAATAAAGAAATAAATTGTAATTTATTTCAATTAACATTGACATATATATATATATATAATATAGAAAAGAGAGAGAGAGAGAGAGAGCGAGAGAGAGAGAGAAAAAAAACGAAAAAAGAATGAATGACTTTTGCTAGAAAGAGATAAAAGGTGTACATTATTAAACGAAACAATAAAATATATATATATATATATATATATTTTTTATATATATATATAATATATGTATATAATATATATATAATATATATATATAAATATATATATATATATATATATATATATATATATATATATAAATAAAATTGGAAAGCATTTAAAGTCGTTGTCAGATTTATGAGTTAAAAACTTTGTACATTTTGATTTATGTATGTTTTTTTTGATTTGAAAATTCTTAATTTTTTTTTCGGTAATATAAACAAAATTATAAATCTATGTCAATTTGATATAATCATAATTATATTTGTCTGATGATATATTTATATGTCTATTAAATCAAAAAAAAGAGAAAAAAAGAAAAAAAGAAAATAAAAAATACCCTGCTTACATTTTGCAACGTTGATATATCAAAAAAAAAAAAACATTTACTTCAATAACAAATTTCAATGATGAATGTCCTTGTAATATGAATACATATTTACATACACACCAAAGTCAATATATTTTTTCGTTGGTCATGTATTTTTTTTTCGGTTTTTTTTTTGTTCTTATCACAAGGTATGTGTGCTGCTGTGTATGTATGTATGTATGTATGTATGCATGTAAAAGTAAGTAAATAAATAAGTAAGTATGTGTGTCGGGATCGATTTGTTCTCTCTTATTTAATTTGTATGTATGTATGTATGTACAAGTTGAGATAATTATTATAAGAAAAAGAAAAAGAAGAAAACAACAAATAAAAAAAAAAAGAAAAAAAAATATAAGAGAAGGAGAGAATACAAAAAAAGAAAAGAAACCGTGTCTCTTACGTAAGATTTCATTACGAATGTGTGTATCAGTGTATGACTGTGTGTGTGTGTGTGTTGTGTGTGTCTGTGAAAATACATGCACGTGTTGATTTTAGTCTTCCCGTTTTACATGAATAATTCTGTTGAATTTCTTTGCTCCAATTGATATTAAAAATAATGTAATTAATTATTCGTGAATCTAAAATGTTTCTTAATAAAATTCAAATAAAATATTAAAAAAAAAAAAAAAAAAAATATTTTATAAAAGTAATTAAAAACGGGGGAATAAAAAAAGAAAAGAAAAGAAAAGAAAAGAAAAAGAAAGAAGTACCAATTGCATCTCCATCGTCAAAATGTTCTTTCTCTTCTACACAAAAAAACGAAAAAAAAAGAAGCACATTATCTATAAAAATATGACGCAAATTATTATTAATTATTATTGTATAGATAGTAATTAGAACATTCGATTTTTTTTTCTTTTTTCATCGTTACATTTGAAATATTTCTATTAAAAATTATTGAATTAATACAACAAGGTGATGATGATTATGATTGTTACGTTCAGAACTGAAAAATTAATTTCAACAAAATTCAAACGAACAATACGTCTTTTTTTTTCTCTCTTTCATTTAATAATTAAATATGATTATAATTAATTATTTATTACCATCCGATTTAATTTGAGTTTGCCCATTTTTTCTTCTTCATTTGTACCAAAAAAAAAAAATGCGAAGAAGAGTTCCTCTTTGAATGTAAATAATTGTCAAAAGATAATTGTAAAGATCGGTACTAATTTGTAATAAAATTAAGCACTGTATTTAAATATTATTAAAAAATAGATATGAAAATTATTGTTTATCATTTGCGTATTATAATGCATCATAGTAATTCATTATTATTATTATTATTATTATTACTATTATCATGATTTAAAATTGAAATAAATACTCTATACAAATCTGTACAAAAAAAAAAAAAAAAGAAAAACTTGTATTATAGAAAGAAAAAAAGAAAATTAATATGGCTCTATATATATATATATATATATATATATATATATATATATATATATATGTATATGTATATGAAGAATTGAATCATGTATATACACATTTACCTTCAAAGAAAAAAAGAAAGAAAGAAAGAAAGAAAGAAAGAAAGAAAGAAAGAAAGAAAGAAAGAAAGAAAGAAAAAAAAAAGAAACAGGAAGTGAAGTTTTCAATTTACTCATTCAGGTAAAGTAGAAACATCATTCCATAAAATCCATCATCCTTATTTAGATTTATAATAATATATAATTTCCCCTATACACATAATACACATAGATAAAAAAAAATATATCTATATACATTAGTAGATTTTTTGTTTTTTGTTTTTTTGTGTTCATTACTTTTTATTCTTTATAAATGCATCAAGAGAAATGATCTATCATAATATTTTTTTATACATAGAACAATCTTTCAAGAGTTGGTCATTGCAATAACAATAATAATAATAGTAGTAGTAGTAGTAGTATTATTATTATTTAATAGTAATAATTAATAGTAATAATAGTAGTAGTTGTTGTTGTAGACGTTGCAATATCGAACTGCATAACCCGAAATTGGTAATTTCTTACCCTGTTAACGTGTACAACGATATCAAGGAATATTTTTTTTTTTTTTTTTTTTTTTTAAAAAGAAAGAAACATTTCTTTTTTCTTTTTCTTAACTATGAGATTGAACATTTTTCTTACTCTATCCTTTGTTTTTTTTTTTTTTAAGTATGTTTTCATTTTCTTTTTGTAAAAGGAATATCTTCTTAATAGTATATATGACACACACACACACATATGCGCGCACACACTCTCTCTCACACACACAAACACACATATGTATTATATAATACATATTGCAGAAGTAAAATAGGATAGTAGCAGAATCTTTTCCCTTTGTTGGCACCGATTCATTGACCACAATCGTTCATTCGACAAAAGTCCTTGACATAGTATTAAAAAAGACAACCCTTTTTTTTATCCATTAATTATCATCCATTATTTAATCCAATAATCACATTAATTACCAGCATACATTTCATCAATTCTTTTTATTTTTCTTTTTCTTTTTTGTGATTGGAATTCTTAATTAATCACACAATGTTTTTTTACTAAATGAAAATATTTCAATTTACAATATACGATATGTGTGATAATATTATTAACATCAATTCGATTTCATTTATTCGATTATTTCATATTCCATTCATATTGATATTATTATCATTAATATTATACAAAATTTATTCGTTAAAATTGATTTGTTTATGGAAACAATACGTTGAATCAATTATTACATTAATTTCGGACATAAAATTGATAAGATACGCAAAATAAATTTTAATCGAACGATTGTGATAAATAATCGATCATTTTGATCGAATTAGTATTATTATTATTATTACGTGTATTATTAATATATATATTCGTTTAAAAATATTTCATTCAATTGTAAAATAATAAGGAAAGAGATTTTCTGCTACCAGTGCGACAAAATGTCGCGTTGATCGAATAAATTGTCAAATAAATTCAATTTTTTTTTTTCTCTCTACGTCCATTCATAATTACAATGATTTTTTTCGTAACCTTTTTTGTATTTTTTTTTTCTTTTTTTTTTTTGCATTCTTTTCTGCCATTTTTTTTTTCATGTCTAAGGAACAATTTTGATATAACTAAATTCTCGTATTAAATATGTAAACTATCTACTTGCTAAATACCCGTTTTTTTTAATTCATTTTTTTTTAATTTATTTTTCTGTTTTTTTTATAATTCTAAATTCGTCCTATACGATTAATAATTAAATTAATTAATTTATTATTATTATTATTATTATTATTATTACGTTTTATGAATACGTAGGAATGTATAATATATTTATTATTATAATCTACGCATTACATGGTATATCATACGTATATTTACTTTTTTTTATATATATATACATATATATGTATATATTTTAAATATATATGTATATATATTTATATATATATACGCTAGAATTTTTGGTCAAAATTTTCATTACAATCAGTACGTGCATTTATGTCGCATTTTTTTTTTATAGTTCGTTTATTTATATATATATATATGCATTTCATTTTTTTTTTTTAATTTACTGTTTAAAGAGAAGACAATACAGAGGAAAGAGAGAAAGAGATGAAAGATGAAGAAAAAGTTTCTTTATAAAAAGTTTCAATATTATTATCGAATTATGTTTTAAGCCAAATCTCCCTAACTAACATTTACCTGTTAATTAACTTGTTAATCCTATTGCGAGTTTTTTTTTTTATGGTTCGTTAAATAAATTTTTAATTGAACAAATCGGATTTGAGGAAAAATATGTTTTATGTATAATTACATTTGACAAATGTTACTATTTACAAATAATAATTATTATTATTTTCAACAAAGTAATCTATGCAACATTGGAAATCATGTTTTATGGTCAATGATTTTTGGCTTAAAGCATAAACGATATTATTTTTATATATACGTGGAGTAGGTTTTAATTAATAATAATAAAAATGAAAAAAAAAATTTGACAAAGGGAAAAAAACCTTTCGAATCAATTTGTTTGTTGTTGTTGTTGTTGTTGTTCTCATATTTATTCGCGTTCTCTTTTCGAAACACTCCTCTCCGATTTGTAATTGTTTTATTTTATTTAAATTAATTAATCAAATTTTTCGTCACGTTTCTCTCTTCTGCATTGCTCTGTTTCCTCGTTTATTTTATCGTTTATGTATTTGGTGTATATTTTTTATTTTATTTTCATTTTCTTTGTTTGTTTTTTTTTTTTTAAATCTTTTTCATTTATGATTTTTCTACATTGAGAACACTTTGATCAAAGACTTTCATTAAATATCTTTTCCTGGTTATTTTTTTTTTTTTTCATTTTTTTGAAGTGAAAACTTCTTTAGAATGGGTGTGATTTAAAAAAAATGTAACGAAGCGGTAGGCAGCGATGTAACGGAGCGGTAGGCGGCGATGTAACGGAGCGGTAGGCGTCTAAGAAACAGTGAATACTGAATGTGATAATAATATAATAATAATAATAATAATAATAATAATAATAATATAACAAATAAATCCTATAATTATCCTACAGCTGATATTCTGCATTCGTCTGATTCTCTCGAAACTTAGTTTTTTGTTTTGTTTTTTTTTTTTTTATCGGAAGTACATTGATATAATCCTTTGGAAAAAATTTATCAATGACGATATTTTAATCGTCATACTTTAATAATAAAATTGAGTTGTATCGAAAAAACAATGAAATTAATTTCTACTATATACACATATATTTATATACAGACTGTTACTAAACTTTCAACCCTATTCATCAATTTATCTCCGTTCATTTTTATTTTTACGAATAAAATATTAACAATAAAATAAATTCTATTATTAATAAAAAAATTATTTTTCAACGTTAATTCATTTCTCAAAACATTTACAATATATTCGAAGATTTACAAAAATGTAAATAGAATAATCATTTGAAATAAAAAAAAAGAAATTTTCTTGATAATAATTCTCCTTATAGGAATAATAATTTTTTTGTTATAGATAAAAAAGAATATAAAACAAAAACAAAAAAAAAAACTAAGAAAAGGAAGATAGTTTACTCACTTCGAAAGGATCATCGATCGAATTGTGTGACATTCCACTTAGACGGTGATGTAATAAGCTCGTGGCTTGTCCTTTGAGATTGTGGGGCTGAAGTAAACCCTAGGGGTTGTTGGTGTGAAAGTTGAACAATTCGCCCAAGCGGGCGGGGGTAACGTGTGTCAGGAGGAATAGTAACCTTCGTGACGTTTACGACACTTTTCACGTGCTATATAGCAAAGTGCTATCGTTATCAATACCGCTATAGCTATTCCCATACCTATACTGATCCATATAATCTCTTCGTTAATTCCACTGTAACCTTTACCTGTAAAATATTATTAACAATTTGCTTTTTCTTTCTTTCATTTAATTTTTTACACTTTCATTTCGTTTTCATTTCGTTTCGTTTCGTTTCATTTCGTTTCGTTTTGTTTCATTTCATTTCATTTTATTATATTTATTTCTTTTATACACAAGGGTAAATTGAAAAGTTACGAGCCCTCAAAAAAGAATTTTTATTTTTAAAAATTGGACGAAACATCAATATACTTGTTTTTTTTTTTATTCTATACAATTATTGGAAGTCCATCAGAATCATACACAGAAAAGTTTCCCGTGCATTCGTGTTTATTAATTTATTTAAAATAAAATATATATATTTTTTTTTATTTATATAATAGTTTATATAATTGAAGAAAGAGAGATAATAGAACAAAAATATTTATCGTTTTAAGCTCAAAACTTTTCAATTTATTCACATATACGTTAGTTTATTTTAATAAAAAAAAAGTTAAAAAAAAATATATATATATTATATTAACGAAAAAGTTGTGTATATAGATACGTATTTATTTAAAAAGATCTACTTTTTGTATGTTATAAAATATACGCCTGAATTGATGCAACCCTTGATACACGTTGTACGCGTAGCGTAGTACGCGAGTGTATCAACAGTTGCATACTTTCAGGGCGCTGTTAAAATTGATATTCTATAGGAACGATGTAAATCGATGCTGCAACCAAGAAAAGATGCTTTCCAAACTAAAGTAACGCGATATATATGTAAAAAAAAAAAAAGAAAAAAAAAGTAAATTCAATACATATATTTATATCGGAATGCATATTTATACCAGAAAGAAATATTTTATTTTCAAGATCTATCTAAAAAAAAAAAAACAAAAAAAAAGGAATAGATTGTGAAGAAGATTTTTCTCTCTCTCTCTCTCTCTCTCTCCCAATTACTTTTATAGCA